>NW_003852427.1:3291661-3304253 GCF_000181295.1 Otolemur garnettii
TGGGTTTCACCTCCACCGGGATCTCGCACGCCTCGCCGCCGCCCGCGCCGTACGTGTCCTCGATCACCTCCCCGCCCGCGGGGCTTACGAGCGACGACGCCGTCCCCATAGCGTAGGCGGCCGCCGCTGCCAGCCCGACGGGTACCAGCAGGGACGGGGCGGGAAGAGGAGGAACAGCGCGGCCACCGGACTGGAGGATCTGAGGGAGCAAGGGGCGGGGCAGCAAGAAGGGCGGGACCGGGCAGCGGGCTGGGGCGGGGCAGCAGAACGGAAGGGGCGGGGCGATTGAGGGGGCGGGGCGAGGCGGACTGCGTGGCGCCGCCGGGACACGCGCAGAGCAGTACCCGGGTGGGATGGTGTCCAGTCGCAGGGCTTCTCTCTGCTTTCTTGGGCCAACTAGAGGCTCCCTGGTAGGCGAGGCTAGCAGTGAATACAGTGCCTCCTAGCTGCTGAGTTTTTGTCGCTGCATCTGCCGGTGATCGTACTCTTCCCGAGGCAATTGAGAAATGTATAGAGGTGCCTCTCCCGCAGTGTGTCTCAGTATGCACGTGGATAGAACGACCAGCAAAACATAGTGCTAGCCTGAGATTACCAGGGAGGGTCCTTAGACAAGGTCGGGTTTTAAACTTATTGCAACATGAGACACTGGAAACCACCCACTAGAGGAACTCTGGGTCATCTCTCCAAGTAAAGGGGGAATAAATGTGTATTATAGTTTATGGGGAAAGGTGGGCTTTACGTGATATCAAAAATTAAAAAAGATGGGTGGGAGGAACTGTTGTAGACAGTTCCGGGAGAGAATAGGTTGGCATCTTCTCGATTACCCCGTCTTGCCTAGGGTGACCAGACGTCCCGCTTTTGAACAATTTGTCCCATGTCCCGAGGCGTTTTAAAAAAAGTCCCGATTTTTGGAAAGAATGCACGAAGGGGCGGGAGAACAGGAAGGGAATATACGGTTTTCGGCTGCCACGTGGCTATTTCGCCAGAATATGACTTTTATATTATTTTTGTTAATTTTATAATGTTAAACTGTAATAATAACAAATAATTGTTGAGAAGTGATTATGGAGAACTGCTTATAAAAGTTTGCATTGTTGTCAGGCCCTGCCCTGCCCCTGCCCCGCCCCATCCATGTTGTCCCGCTTTACGAATGTTAAGATCTGGTCACCCTAGTCTTGCCCCTCCGTCTGCTGAGTTTTCTAGCCTCTGCAGATTTGGAGCCCTAGGAGAGAGGAGAGAAAAAGGTGCCGGGAAGGCTTTATTTGACCGACAGGGTTGTGAGCTGCACGTTGGCCCTCTTTGGACTAGGTAAACTGTTAAAGTCAGCCCTTCCATTCCGAGGTAATTATGTAACTTTTTCAAAATACGACTCTCCTCCCACCCTCCTCTAGATCTTTAATCTTCACATCCCTCGACCAGGCTGATGCAGCTCTATTCGTGTTGCTCACTCTTTCCCAGCTGTAAGGAATCCAGTGATACTTGAAGTATCCTCTCTGCTAATGTTTGTTCATCCCTCCAGGGTCCTCATGGGACAGACTTAAAATAATTCATGCTGGTTCATTTGCCTGTGGAGCCGGTATCTGATCCACAGGTGTTGCCAGTTATGTTTCCTGGGCCGCAGACTCTGAGATGGAGATAACCAGGCAAGGTGTTTATTACAGGGAGGGCCACTGGGATCAACATCTATGGAAAGGAAGGGAAAGAAGCAAGACTGGATAGAAGAGGTTGAACTGTGCTTCATTCTCAATGAAGGCCTCAGCCAACCCTACAGGAAGTTTTGAAGCTGGGATTGCCCTGCCGCATTGTGCTGAATTGGGGGGTGTTGAACTGTATAAAATACCCCCCACATGGGCGACTCATTAGTTCTCTGTAGTAGACCATATAGCTCATGGCAAGGCAAAGTGAGAGCTAAGCTCGGAACACTATGTAATCATAAGAATCACCAGTAACATCTCGGTAATACAACACCTTGGTGATGAGAGCATGGGGAAGGGATTCGGCTCTCCTGAACTCAGAGAGCTCACAGACGAGAGCATCAGTGATTGGCAGTTACTACACCTGCGGTGCAGGTAGCCACTGGAGAACGTCTATTAAGAAGCTGCAGGAGCAGGCCATCAGGAGCTTACGGACTCACTCTGACTCCTTCACTCCTCCTGCCTGCAGGGTGTCTGCCTGATGACCTTCCAAGAAGACTGCTAAGGTTTACTTTCTTACTAAGACTGTTTATCTCTTTCTCCCTTCTGCTAAGGTGAATAGCCCTCAGGCACCTAAGGGTAATTGTTCCTGAGCAAGATAATAACATAGTGATCTGCCTCCCGATGGTAGACCACACCAGAGACCTGGCCAGTCTCACCCCAACAAGTGGCACCCCAGATGGGACAGTGACTGGCCAACATCATTGCTGAGGGTACTGTTGAGACAGTTGAGAACTGTCTGCTGACAGCAATTCTAGGTGAACACAGCCCTTCCCCCAGGAACTCAGAGAGTGCAGATCAAGTTAACTTCACGACATCCTCTCCTTCACTCCCTTCATCAAAGAGGCTACCCATACTTTCTCTGACCCTTTAATTTTTCTTCTGGAAGACTGCAGACACCAGGCCTTTGCGCGCTCTAAAATCCAGGGCATACATGTTAAGTTCTATGTCCATGTTAAGTTTCTCTGGTAGTCTCCTGAGATAAAGGGAAACATTTCCACCATCACAGTACCTTAAGAACTTTCTACCTTTTCAAGTCCTTTTTGATCTCTAACTTCCAATTGTTGTGCCCTCAGTCTGGATCAGAGGTTTAAGGATCATCCACTAGGTTTCTTACCTACTCCTTTGAAAAATTATGTATCTTATTATGTATCTTCCTTTGGAATAGACCTCAGCTAAAGTCTTCCAAAATCCTTGAATAATAAAATAATCATCACTCATTCCCTCCAACAAGTCGCCGACCAAACTAACTTTCTATGGCTTGTTCAGCAAATTCAGATTCTGTCCTTGGAAACTTGGTGACCTGAAGCCATTCACCTCTCCTTTCCTACTTCTTTGTTGGGTGACATTCCTCTACCTGTGACAGTTCCTCCGTCCTGCCAGGGTGACTGTCTTCTCTTGCCAGCTGATTTCTATTTCCAGTCAATGCTCTCTGTCAACCCTCACTTTAAAGTGTAGTTTTTATTTTTATTATTTATTTATTTAACAAAACTTTCCCTGAGTAATTGCACCTTTTGAGAGTTTATCATGTCAATAGTTTCAATTTAACAATCATTGGCTACTGTGGGCAAAGCACCATCCTTCCTGTTTATCTGATCTTGTTCTGCATTAGTTGCATCTACATTGTATCAATTGATGGTAGTTGTATCATTTGCTGCTACTGAGTTTGTACTGAGTAGATAGTGTGGTGCAAATGATTGATGATATAAAGACGTGTCAAATGTGATCCCAGCTCTCAAAAAGCATATGGATAGTTGTTACTGCCTTCTTTAGTAACCTTTAAATAACTTTGTAGCTACACAAATTAGGTTTGCTGAGATCTTGGAGATGTCCCTCTAGTGCAGTGGTTCTGAACTTTCCTAATGCTGCGGCCCTTTAATACAGTTCCTGTGGGTCATGACCCACAGGTTTGAGAACTGCTGCTCTAGTGATTATTGACTACCTCATTCACCAAGAACATTACATATCCATTCAGTATATGTGCTAACTTGGATAACCACTGGTCAGCGCTGCACTGATCAAACTGAGTGAGCCCAAAGATGATCAGGTTTATGGTGCTAGCAGATGTTCAGTGTAATAGTGTGGTTGGTTTTCAAAATATTTCTTAAATCTAAAATATGACATAATTTAGCCTAATTTTTAACTTCGTAATCTATTTTCCTTCTTTATACCAAATGTAACCTACACATCTCACTCTGTATTTAGAAAAGATACCTTAGAACATAGAGGTAGAATGAGGAATAAAATCTCAGGCAGGTAACCTGTGCCTGGTTAAATTTTGCCATAAATTTTCTTTAACACTCCTATCATTAAAAGGTGTAGATTATGATTATGACAGCTACCTAATTTGTAGGACTCAGCACAAAATAAAAATGCCATGCCCTTCGTTGTGGCAGCCAGTGGACCTCACAATGGTTGGACACTGGAGGTGATGGGGGGAGAGAAAACTCAGACTTGGTTATCTTAGGAGGAATAATCGATGAGCACCTGGAGAAGCACTACTAGCGCCACTACTAGCAGGAGGAGCAGCCAGCAAGTGCAGCCCTCTGAAGGCTTCCCAAAGGTCCTTTCATTCAGCAAAACCACAAAATGCGTTGAACAGTTGATAATGGAAATGGGGGAACTAAACAAATGGTCGCCATAAACAATCATTAGCAGGGAAATAGAAAGGGGAAAAGCAGGGAAGAGATCATAGGGGTTATATTCTGTTTTTTTAAAATTAAATCATAGCTGTGTACATTAATGTAATCATGGAGTACAATGTGCTGGTTGTATATACAATTTGAAATATTTTCCATCAAACTGGTTAACATAGCCTTTACCACATTTTCTTAGTTATTGTGTTAAGACATTTATATTCCACACTTAGTAAATTTAACTTGTATCTGTAGGTGTGATCCCACCAATTACCCTTTCTCCACCCATCCCCCTCCCTCCCCTCTCTTGCCTCTCTCCTTTCCCCTTCTTCTTGGGCTATATTGGGTTATAGGTCTCATATGAAAGCTATAAATTGATTTCATAGTAGGGCTGAGTATATTGGATACTTTTTCTTCCATTCTTGAGATACTTTGCTAAGAAGAATATGTTCCAGCTCCATCCGTGTAAACATGTAAGAGGTAAAGTCTCCATCTTTCTTAAAGGCTGCATAATATTCCATGGTGTACATATACCACAATTTATTAATCCATTCCTAGGTCGATGGGTACTTGGGCTTCTTCCATGACTTAGCAATTATGAATTGGGCTGCAATAAATATTCTGGTACAAATATCTTTGTTATAAAGTGATTTTTTGTCTTCTGGATATATACCTCGTAGAGAAATTGTAGGATCGAATGGCAGGTCTATTTTTTAGATCCATAAGTGATCTCCAAACATCTTTCCAAAAGGAATGTATAAATTTGTATTCCCACCAGCAGTGCAGAAGTGTTCTCTTTTCTCCACATCCAAAAGAACATCTCCACATCTCTCGTTTTGGGATTTTGTGATGTGGGCTAATCTTACTGGAGTTAGGTGATATCTCAAAGTGGTTTTGATTTGCATTTCTCTGATGATTAAGGATGATGAGCGTTTTTTCATGTGTCTGTAGGCCATACACCTGTCTTCTTTAGAGAAGTTTCTCTTCCAGTCCCTTGCCCACCCTGAGATGGGATCACTTGTTCTTTTCTTGGTAGTATGTTTGAGTTCTCTGTGGATTCTGCTTGTTAAAGCTTTGTCAGAGACATAACCTGCAAATATCTTCTCCCATTGGGAGGGCTGTCTGCTTGCTTTACTTACTGTGTTCTTGGCTATACAAGTTTGATCAGATCCCAGTGATGTATTTTTGGTGTTGCTTTAATTGCCCTGCCGGGGGGATCCTCCTCATAAAATATTCGCGCAGGCCAATTTCTTCAAGAGTTTTCCCTGCACTTTCTTCTAGTATTTTTATGGTTTCATGTCTTAAGTTTAAATCTTTAATCCAGCGAGAGTCTATCTTAGTTAATGGTGAAGGTGTGGGCCCAGTTTCAGTCTTCTATAGATTGCCAGCCAGTTCACCCAGAACCATTTGTTAAATAGGGAATCTTTCCCCCACTTAATGTTTTTAATTGACTTATCGAAGATCAAGGAATGGTAAGTAGCTGTGTTCATCTCTTGGTTCTCTATTCTGTTCCATACATCTACCTCTCTGTTTTGTGCCAGTACCATGATGATCACTATCAATTTATAGTATAGTCTGAGGTCTGGCAGTGTGATTCCTCCTGTTTTGTTTTTATTTCTTGGCTATTTGACATTTTTCTGATTCCATACAAAACTAAGTATTATTTTTTTGAGATCTTTAAATATGACAGTGGAGCTTTATTAGAGATTGCATTAAAATTGTATATTGCTTTGGGTAATATCTAAATCAATGAAAAGGGCCTAACCTCAATATTCTTAACTCACTCTGGTGATTCCCATCTGTACCTTGGCAGGGCTCAGTCCATGGTAATCTTTAGTTTCTAAACACTCTTTCCTTACCCCCGATGACTTATGGGTGCCGGTTCACAGCAGCGGGAGGAGGGTTGAAGAGGCTTGGACTTTGGTCAATCAGGTTCTCAGGAATGTTAGCCTGAGCCAGCTGGGTGCTAAGCTTTCTGTTTAAACCACTAAGCTGTTATTGGGATCTGAGGAAGCTGGACTTTGCCCAACAAATGCTTAGCCTAAGCCTTAGCCTAAGCTACACTATGTCCTTAGCTAACACTCACACTTTGTAATAAAAAAATTATAAAGAATTTTAAGATGGCAAAAGCAGAGCATTAAACCCAGTGTGGTGCTCTTTGGAAACTTGGAGCTCTGTGCAGTGGAGCATGGGGTTCTTTATGGGATTGCATGTCCGTGAAACCAGATGGTTTATGACTCCTATTCTTGAATCTACATGAGTTTTTTGACTCTTTCACCAATAGATTGTGGTGGAAATGATACTGTGCCACTGTCTAAACCCAGGCCTGGAGAAAATGACAGCTTCTATTTCCTGTATCTGGAAGCCTTAAGCCCCCCTGTAAAGAGACTGTTCTAAGACTTAGACTTACTGTCCCAAGACTGCCAGACTGGAGAAGTGCTTGTGTAGGCATTCCAGGTGAGCCTCGGCTGGGCTCAGCGTCCCAGGCATACTTATTATACCAAGGCATGTGGAATGAAGCCACCCCAGACTCTTTAAACCAGTCCATTCATTAGCTTGGCACTTGGTGACTTAAGTATATGCTCTGGGGAGCAGAATCACCCAGCCAGCCTCTGCCCAAATTCCTGACCCACAGAATCATAAGATATAATAAAATGGCTGTTTGTTTAAGCCATTACATTTGGGGGTGACTAAAAAACATTCCCTGAATTTTGTCTGGATAGTCCGTAAAATTAGTAAACAATGCTGCCATCTTTAAAAACATGATTTGTACAATAAATATTATTCATGTAGGATAGTGTGTGCTTGGCCCTCACACTGTGAATCTCAGAATCATTTGGGAAACTTATTAAAAATTGAGATCTATTGCATTTTAATTTCTGGGACCAGGGTTCGGAAATTTGCATGTTTAGTTAGCTCCCAGGTGATGCTTATGTACTTTAAGATCTCATAACCACTGAAGTTGCATAAAAAATACTGGTTGGCTACTCAAGGAACGGGCCACAGACTGCAGCAGCAGCAGCATTTTGAAGTGCGCTAGGAATCAGATTCTCAGATGCCATCACTGGACCTACTGAATCACAATTTGCAGATTAAAACCAGGTGAACTGAATAGACATTAAAATTTGAAGAATGCTGTAGAATGACTCTTAACCTTGATTGCACATTACAATCACCTGGAGAACCTAAACAAACACAGACGGCTGCCTGGGCTTCATCCTTAGATGGAAGCTCCAGGGTTTGGGGTCTGGCCATCATTAATTTTTAAAAGCTTCCCCGTGGATTTTAATCAGGAGTCAAGAGTGAGAACCGATGATTTTACCTCTGCCATCTCATTACTGCCAACATGTGTGCAGTCCCCTTTGGTGACCATCTCGGCATACGTTTGCATTCAGATTGCTGTTTGAGCAGCTCCTTTCATCCAGTTCATCGGTGATCGCGCGTGTGATTTTGACCATGTAGTATTGTGCTTCGACTTGAGAGATAGACGTGGCATCACAAATGATCATAATGTCTCCAAGTAAAATTATCACCTTGGAATAAATGACATTATCTAATTGGAAATGCTGCATTGAATAATAGTCTTTGAAGAGAAAGGAACTCTGTAGAAGGAAAGATTTCAGTTCTTATTCAAATTTCAACCTTCACTTCTACCAAGTGAATTCTGACATCTAAAGTTGCACGCTCTAAAGGCAGTAAATAAAACTCTAATTTGGGGTACTAATTAAAAATAAGGACAACTAATCTGATTAAGCAGCTGTGATTTAACATTCTACCATTAGGGGTCAGTATAACTCAGGAAAAAAGTAATTTAGCTGTAGGTATAAAAAAGGATAGATAATCTGCATGAGAAGATGACTGTAAGAATTCAGGGTAGGTGTTTCTGTTGTCTTTAGTGATTATCTGCATTGTCTTAGTTCCTGTCACAAGAAGTAATGACTCTGGAAATTAGCTGTAAGAGCAAAGGTCAGCTTATTTTTTCTGTAAGTAAGAGCAAAGGTCAGCTTATTTTTTCTGTAAAAGATCAGTCAGTTCGTAAATATTTTAGTTTTTGCTGGCCATATATATGATTTCTGTCACAATTATTCAACTTTGCCATTATAGCTCAAAAGCAGCCCCACACAATACAAATGGCATGTCCACATCCCAATAAAACTTTATTTACAAAAACAGGTGGCAGGCTGGGTTTGGCTTGGAGGCTGTAGTTTGGTGACCCTAGAACAAGAGGTGTAATTCTCAAACCTAGAAAATTTTTAGAATTACCTGGGAAGAGTGTTAAAAATTTAGAGCCCTAGTCTCCACATCCAATCCACTGAATCAAAATATTTGTGAGTGGGGCTTATGCAGCTTTGATTTTTTAAAAGTTTTCCTTTGATTCTGAAGCAAATACTAATTTAGAAACCATTAGGCCAAAATTAAGTTAATTGCCTCTTTTAGGGAAACATAAAGGTCCACCTTGGCATATTCGAAGATTTTTCAGTATCTGAGTAACTATCCCTGGTATAAAAGATACAAGTGTAAAGGTTGGGATTAGAGTATCCCAACAGGTAGAGATACTTTCAAAGTACCCCAATGAAGGGCTCATTTCTCTGTAAATGTTTGTATTAAGCTACTGGGGTTGGGATCGTTTTGTAGCGCGGCATCCCTTAGCCTGTCCTGACTGATAGAGGCGGATGCTGAATTAGTTTGAATAGGGAAGAGGAAGAGATAGAAGGAAACAGTAAAGGAGAAGGAAAAGAGATGAGAGAAACGGGAGAGTGCTGTAAAGTACCTCCCCCCAGTGTCCCAAATCTTCAAGAAGTTTACAAATGCTGAAAAAGTTTGCTGTGATTGATTTTTATTTATCTTTGCATGAATTGGTGAAGAAGAGTTTAGTGCCTGGGCAGGCACATGTTCACTCTTCGCTACATATGTGTTCTAAAGATTGTAATGCCCCGGCCTGTATCACCTTGGGCTAAACAAATATATGAATATAGAGAAGGCTGTGCTTTAAAAAGAGCTGCAGTGGTTTTTTTAAGAAGATGATAGACCGATATATTTATTTGCAGTCCTGAATAAAGCATAGTGCACGTTTCAGGTATTTGTTTAACAAATAAAGCAGTTCTATTTTTCTGGAGCAGAAATAGCCTCTGAGATGCAAGAAGACACTTCTTTCTTACTTGTTAAGAAATATCCTTTGTTTCTCAAATTCAGGGCTGTTTTTTCTCTCCCCATCTCCACATCACGTTCAGCTGTGAAGTTGAATATAACCTTAATTTCTTTTGTGGAACCATCTGTCCCAAATCTGGTCACCAGTGCCCACTTCAGGTTGTCATTAGTGACTATCCTTTCTTTCTTACCCACACGCCAAGAAACAGGTGAGGAGGCTTATTTAATCAGCTCCTACGGAGGAGCAACGCAGCCTTCACTGCTGTGTAAATTTGATTAAGTATGTGGCCTAAATCACCCACAGAAAAGGGAGTCAACTGACATCTGTAGTTGTAGGGAAAAAAAATGCATTGGTAAAAATAGCTGATTTTAACTGTAAAGAGTTTAAAACATAGGAGACTTTATCATTTAGACAAGATTTACTCATGGTTGCAAAACATTGTTAATTTTTATCACCACTGATGGGAGTCTGTGCAAGAGTCATACGCCGAATTTACAAGTAAGCTGTGCTCCAGTGGTTAATTAAAAAAATTTGATATTTAGTATATTTTCTCCAGAAGTAATGTTAGATCATGTGGCTGTCGTTTCAGCTTAGCAGCTGAATACTATTTATACTAAGTGCATAATAAAAACCAACTCAACATTGTAATATGTATTCTATAGAAACACGCTTTCAACATGTTAACTTAGATTACATGTCCATCCTTGGGTTATGAAATCTTAGATATCACTCCTGCCATGTTGGGGCCTATTAGACACTATGAGGAGGAAACCTCAGTCGAAGTGGAGACATTTCACTGGTCTGAGACAGATGCTGCAGCAGGGAGGTGACCTGGAATAGGGGACAGGACAGGTAAGAGATTGTTATGTAGTTTCCTGTGCTTAGATTCTAGCAAGATCTTGTATGAATTGCTTGACTTCTTGCCCTTTAGTTTCCTCCTCTGAAAAATGTACATAATAGTAGTTCACTTCATAGCAATTGTAAACTAGAATTGATTGTTTTATTCCTTAGGGATTCAGAAAACATACTATTTCACTAAGCTACATTCTCTGCTCTAAGTAACTTAGTAGGGCAACTCTGAAGGAAATTTTCAAGGCTGACAGATAACATTTCATTTGCTGAAGGCTTCTGGCTGTTTTGATTGACAATGCATCAAGACTCAGTCTTTCTGTGACATAGAAATCAGTGGCGTAACTGCATCCCTCTGAACAAACATCACTACCTTTGTCCTAAAACTAGTGTCTCTTCACTGGTTTTCTGGCTATTCCATTTTGAACCAGAGTAAAACCATTCCATGGAGATGGTTGAAAGTCTGTTAGATTCTGAACTCAAAAGATAGGAAATGTCAGATTTGTCTATTTTTTGAAGTTGATGAATAAAAATTATATATATATCGTGATGTGACAACATCAAGTTAGTTAACATAGGCATATACATTTATAATTTTGTAATGAGAACACTTAAAAGCTATTCTTTTAGCAGTTTTCAAGTATACAGTATAATGTTACCAACTACAGTCACTATGTAGTATATAACACGTGAACTTATTCCTCCCATCTAATCAAAATTTTGTAGACCCACATCTTCCCCTCTCCTTGCCTCCAGTCCTTGGCAACCACCGCCATTCTAGTCTCTGTTTCTGAGTTCTCCTCTTTTAGACTCGTCGTTTAAGTGAGATCATATGGTATTTGGCCTTCTGTGGCTGGCTTATTTCTCTTAGTATAATATCCACCAGTTCCATTCATGTTGTCATAAATGACAGGATTTCCCTCTTTAAAGGCTAAATGGTATTCTACTGTGTATATATATTAAATTTTATTTATCTGTTAATGGACACTTATGTTGATTCTGTATCAACATTATTGGCTATTGCAAATAATGCTGCCATGAGCATGGGAATGCAGATATCTCTTTAACATACTGATTTCATTTCCTTTGGATATATATGTCTGGTAATGGGATTGCTGGATCCTATGGTAGTCCTAGTTTTAATTATTTGAGGAACCTCCATATCGTTTTCCACAATGGTTGTACTACTTTACAGCCCTACCAACAGTGTGCAAGGGTTACCTTTTCTTGACATCCTTGTCAACTCTTACCTTTCCTCTTTGTGTTAATAGCCAGTCTGACGGGTATAAGATGATATCTCACAATGGCTTAAATTGCCTTTCCCTGATGATTAGTGACATTAAAGATTTCTTCATATACCTGTTGACCGTATGTCTTCTTTTGAGAAATGTCTATTCATGTTCTCTGCCCATTTTTTAATCATTTTATTTGTATTCTTGTTATTGAGTTGTTTGAATTCATATATTTTGAATTTTTTTAAATTAAATGATAGCTGTATACATTAATGCAATCATAGGGTACGATGTGGTGTTTTCATATACAATTTGAAAAATCTTCATAAAACTGGTTAACATAGCCTTTGTGTCATTTTCTTAGTTATTGTGTTAAGATGTTTATATTCTACTCTTAGAAAGATTCACTTGTACCCTTGTGAGATAAACCATAGAAGTGATCCCTCCAATCACCCTCCTTCCGTCCTCCCTCCCCATATTCTTAGGCTATAATTAGGTTATAGTTTTCATATGAAAGCTATAAATTAGTTTCATAAAAGGGCTGTGTACATTCATGGGATACTTTTTCTTCCATTCTTGTGATACTTTGTTAAGAAGAACATTTTCCAGCTTCGTCCATGTAAACATGAAGGACGTAAAGTCTCCATCTTTCTTTGTGGCTGAATAATATTCCATGGTGTACATATAACACAGTTTATTGATCCATTCGTGGATGGATGGGCACTTGGGCTTCTTCCATGACCTGGCAATTATGAATTGGGCTGCAATAAACATTCTGATACAAATGTTTTGGTGTAATGTGGTTTTTGGTCTTCTGGATATATACTTAATAAAGGAATTGCAGAATGAAATGGCAGGTCTATTTTTAGTTCTCTAAGTGTTCTCCAGGCGCCTTTCCAAAAGGAATGTATTAGTTTGCATTCCCACCAGCAGTGCAGAAGTGTTCCTTTTCTCCACATCCACGCCAGCATCTCTGGTTTTAGTATTTTGGGATATGGGCTAATCTTACTGGAATTAGGTGATATTTCAAAG
>NW_003852427.1:3307978-3338065 GCF_000181295.1 Otolemur garnettii
TTGTGAAGCAACTTCGTCGCCTTCAGGGATTTCTATAAGGCGAATATTAGTTTTCTTCAAATTATCCCAGAGCTCTCTGAGAGAAAGATCTGTTTTTGCTCTCCATTCTTTCCATCTTTGTGCTCTTGGGCTCGTTCAAAAGCTTTGTCTTCAATGTCAGAGATCCTTTCTTCTGCCTGTTCCATTCTGTTACCGAGAGATTCTACTGTATTTTTCAGATCTTTGAGGGCTGCAACCTCTTGCCTCAATGTTTCAAAATCTTTGGTCATTTTATCTTTGAAATTGTTGAATTCTTGAGACAACTTTTGTATAATTTCTTGAGATACCTTTTGAATAATTTCTTGAAATTCTAATTCCCTCCTTTCTTCCATTTTGTTAATCTTATTTGCTATCCAAATTCTGAACTTGATTTCTGACATCTAAGCCATCTGTTTATGGATGGGTTCTTCAATTGCATCTGCCCCATTTTTCCTTGGGGGAGTTGATCTACTCTGGTTATTCAGGTTTCCAGAGTTTTCCAGCTGATTCCCCCCATGCTGAGTTTACACTGTTTGGAGACCTTATCAGAACTGTTCAGTCAGTGGCTGCCACTGGAGAAGGTGCCAACTTCTTCTGGTTGCCCAGAGAGACAGGGCGTGTCTGTCGTCTTCTCATAGTTCTTGGGTGCTGGGGCGACTGGGGGGGGGCAGGGGAACGGCAGTGGCTGTGTGAGAACTTGTGCAGCTGGATCAGACCTTGTTCAGCCCACTGGGGTGATGGGGGTGAGATGGGCAGGGGAACAAACAGCAATGGTGGCACAGGGCACTTGTGCAGCTGGATCAGTCCTAGTTTGGCAGGGGAATGGCAGCGGTCGGATCAGTCCTTGTTAGGCCTGCAGGGCTACGGGGTGGGGGCACAGAGCACACAAGTGGCTGAATCAGTCCTACTTCAGCCCTGCCAGGGTGACAGGGGGGTTAATGGCAGCAGCTGGTTCAGTCCTTGTTCAGCTCTGCTGCGGTGATGGGGGGGTGGTGGTGGGCAGGGGAACAGCAATTGCAGGGCACGGACGTGCCTGGATCAGTCCTGGTTCAGCTCCACCGGGTCAACCGGAGGGCAAGGAAAGGGCAGTGGCTGGATCAGTCCTGGTTGGGCCCACCAGGGCAAACGGGGGCGGGGGGCAGGGGAACGTGGCCGGATCAGTCCTAGTTCGGCCCTGCCAGGGTGACTCTGTGGCAGGGGAAAGGCAACCCCCTGGGCAGGGAATGCGCGACTGCAGGGCCGGGATAGTGTGCTTGGTCCCATGGGTGGGAGGACGCTACTCTTGGGCCTCCTCTCACTGTCTCTGCAGGGATGAGGGGATGGGTAGACTGGAGATTCAAAATGGCAGTGGAAACTTTAGTTCGATTTTTCTGCCTGGTGAGAGGGTGTTTGGAGTCTCAGCAGGGTCCCTCTAGAGGACTAGACCCCACTGCCTGTAGCTCTCACATGTGGGGTGAGATAATAGGTCCTCAGTTCATCTCTTACCTGTAGGAAGCTTACAGGAGAAGACGAAGAGAAAACAAAGAGAAAAACACAGCTCTCTTGGGGGAGCGGATGGGCACTTTTCCTTTGAGATGTTCTGTATACCTGTAAGTTGCACTCCAGGAGTCGCAGCTTGCCTCAGCAGAGGTGTTCTGCAGGTATGACTCTACTCTCTTGGCTGGGCTCCTAGTCTTCAACTTTGTTGGGTGTTTTCTGGACTTTATCCAACCCTCTAAATGGGAGCTTCTGTTGGAGGCTGGTAGCTATTGGCCATCTTGCCCCACCCCCCATATATTTTGAATATTAACCCACATAAACAGTTTGCAAATATTTGCTCCCATTGCAAAGGTTGTCTTTTCACTTTGTCAATTGATTTCTTTGCTGCGAAGAAGCTTTTTTATTTGATGTAATCCCATTTGTCTATTTTTGCTTTTATTGACTGTGCTTTTGGGGTCAAATAAAAAAATTACTGCCAAGACCAATGTCATGAAACTTTTCCCCTATTTTCTTCTAGTACTTTTATAGTTTCAGGCCTTATATTTAAGTTTTTAATCCTTATCGAGTTGATTTTCATATAGGAGGTGATATAAGGTCCAAACTCTTTCTCCATGTGGATATCCAATTTTCCCAACACCGTTTATTGAAGAGATTGTCTTTTTCTTATTATATGTTCTTGAGATCGTTGTCAAAAATCAACTGATCACGAATGTGTGGATTTATTTTTGGACTGTCTATTCTGTTCCATTGGTCTATGTGCTGGTTTTTATGCTAGTACCATGCTGTTTTGACTATTATAGCTTTGTGGTAGGTTTTAAAATCAGTCAGTATTAAGCCTCTAGTTTTGTTCTTATTGCTCAAGATTGTTTTAGCTATTTGAGGTATTTTGTAGTTCCATATAAATCTTAGGATTTTTTTCTCTATTTCTATGAGAAATTTCATTGTAATTTTGGTAAGGATTGCATTCTGTCTATAGATTGCTTTGAGTAGTATGAACATTTTTTTTTTTTTTTTGAGACAGAGCCTCAAGCTATCCCCCTGGATAGCCATGGCATTACAGCTCACAGCAACCTTCAACTCCTGGGCTCAAGCAAGTCTCCTGCCTCAGCCGCCCAAGTAGCTGGGACCACAGGCACCCACCACAACACCTGGCTATTTTTTGGTTGCAGCCATCATTGTTGTTGTGGCAGGCCTGGTCTGGATTCGAACCCGCCACCTTTGGTGTATGTTGCTGGTGCTTTAGCCACTTGAGCCACAGGTGCCGAGCCAGTATGAAGATTTTCAACAATATTTTCTTCCAAACTATAAACATAGAATATCTTTCCATTTATTTGCATCTTTTCGATTACTTTTTGGCAGCATTTTTAGTTATTTCCTATACATTAGTTTATTAGATGATAACAGATTCAAAAACCACATTAAACCAAAACAAAACAAGACTCACAAAAATGCTACCTTAAAAATGGAAGCAACAGTTAACCAAAACATAATATGATTTCACTTTAGACAATGCATTAACTGGTAGCACAAAATTATAGTGCTTTTATGCTATTATAGGAAATAGTTTGGTTAGTCACTTTCATTATCTACAAGGAATTTTTTTTTCCCACTTCTCATGGACTCTAGGAGTCTCTTTAAATGATGTCCTCACTTTTCTTCTAGTGTGTTTAGGTTTTGAGTGGCTGGCTCTATCCTCAGCTGTGAGGTCAGCTGCTATATGTACACAGGTGATATTAGAACCCACCCTCCCACTCTTAGTCGCTCACCTCTATCTGTTTTTGCATTGCCCTTTGTCAGATGCACTTCTTCCACTGGAAGTTCATTTACAACTCAGATTTTAACTGCTGAAAGCCCATCCTCTAATCATCCCCAGAGAAGGAGAGCCATAGCCTTTTTCTTTACACTATTTAATTTTCAAGCAGGCAAACTAAGTCACCTTTGTGACTTACCAATAGAGTCTTACCACCTCCACCAAAACAGTTTATGCAAATCTATGGGATTTCCAGTTAGAAGGAAGATTTTCCAGAGATTCAAGTGCATTCACTGCCTTTATTTCACTCTACATCTTACAAAGATTTTTATCCTTGGTGGTATCCCATAATATCCTTTTAGGGCAGTTTTAAAATACCACCTGAGAAGAAACTTCAAACTTATTTAGAATCAATTATTTCTCTTTCCCCTATACTATTTGTTATGTAGAATTATTCACTTTTCCTTTTTGAGATTTTAGATGATCATGGAATTTATTCCTTCTGTGAGGTTCTGAGTCCCAGCAGCCTTGTGCAGAATGTTGGAGCTATGTTTCCACCATAGTACATTCCTCAGCATTGGTTCTTTTTAGTGAATCCCTGGGACTTTCCCAACCTTGACATAGTGGAGGGGGGAAAAGTAGACAGTGAGGCACAGTAGGGTTTAAATCCCAACTCTATTGTCTAGAGGTATGACTTTCGGCAAGTTCCATTCCCTCTTTGAGCCTTATTTTTTTCTGATAGTTTTCTGTTCTCTTTACTGTAAAATGAACTTGGTAATATGTGCCTTATAGACCACCCATGAGAATTAAACAAGCACAGTGTTGACTTTGCCTAGCAGGGATCCTAACAATGGCTTAGTCAATGCTACCTCCTTTCTCACTCACCTCCCACCCCATCCCACACCCTTACATCCAGTAACTGAATAGAAAAATTTCCTTAGAGTTAAAGGGTTGAAGTTCAGACAGAAGTAGGTTCTGACTTTATATGCCTCATTAATAAATATATGGTTGTCACTTCCATGTAGTTCTCTTATAGGGAAACCTCAGTTATGTAAAATAGCACTCCAAACCCATAAATTGAAAAGGAGAACAATGATTTCAGTAAAACTCTATGTCCTTTTCCATGTCCAGCATTCACCTACCTCACAGATCTTGTGCATACTTGTGTTGGATACTGGCTTCCAAATTTATGGCAGATGAGAAAAGACAAAGCAGGAACATCAGCAATAGTGAAAACCACAGCTGTGACCTGAAGTCAAGGCAGCAAGCAGAACTACAAAAATTAGAGAGGAGTATTTTAAAAAAGGAGTACTCTGGCACCATTATCAGTCTTGTACTTCTTGAGAACAGTGCAGGGTGGTATAATAATCATGTTCATAATGATGATTCCTTAATTGTCAGTAAGTGTTTACATTATGTTGTTTATAGTTGGTTTAAGTATATAGGAAAGTTTATAATTAAAAAAATTTTCATAGTGGTTAATAAGTTTTCTTAAAAAGATATTGGTGGCCCTTCATCAGAGAAGTTTCTAGTATCTTCAAATTTTAGAGTATGGAATGTCAGTGATAAGCCAGCTACTTTCACTAATGCCAATGTGTGTGTGTCACTGTGCACACATCCCTGTGTGAGACACACAACCCTCTTTAAGAAATTTTGCTGTAATATATCCAAGTAAAACACCCCATTTGAACTCTGCATTTTGGAAATTCAGTTACTAAAGGTGTAGAAATTCTTAATTTTAGTATGGTTTCAGAGAACATTGCTATAGTGAAGTGTCAGAGGATAAAACTCACTCTGTAAAATATTATTTCTCTAAATTAGGAACACACTTTCATTGAGTAAATTGGATCCTTTTTCACCTTAAGAAATAAAACTTCAGACTTCCCATCATAGCCTAAAAAGTAATTTTTGACATTTTTCCCTCTGCATTAAATTACCTGAATGTTACAGCATCTTAGAGTAAATTGGCTTCCCCCAAACTAGCTATGCTTTTGAAATTACTTTTCTTTTCTTAGAAATAATTTCCATGTATTATTGAGATCTATCACAGAGTTTCTATCCTGGGTAATTTTTTTTCTGTAACTTTGTGGATTCAAATATAATAGCTACATAAGACACATATCCTGACAATATTTATTATTAATACAAGTGACTTAATTTTTAAGATTTTTTTTCACTTTTTGGTTTTTTTCTCTCAAAATAAGACCTATAGCCAATAGATTCTCAAATTCTACTTCCATTTAAAAGAAAACAAAGACAAAATGTATATCTTGCCTTTATTTGGATTAATCAAGTATTTTATTTTATTTTGTAAAATTTTATTCAAATTAATATGAGGGTACAATGTTTTGGTCACATTGTTCTTACTTCCAGGATAAAGTTCCATTTGCAGAAGAGCCCCTCACCCAGGAGACGTGTTATACACCCTCACAATGTGCACATTAGGTGAAATCCAGCCTCAAGCCCTCCCTTGTTCTGCCAAATGTCCTCCCCCCACTCCCTTCCCGCTTCCTTTTACCCCCAAACTGGACTATAATGGTGTTTTCTTGTTCTTATGGACATGTAATTATTTATATATTGATTTCATATTAATATGTAGGACATTGGATATTTATATTTCCATTCTTGTGATACTTTACTAAGAAGAATGTATTTCAACTCCATCCAGGTAAATGTAAAAGATGTAAAGCCTCCATCATTTTTAATGGCTGAAGAATATTCCATGGTATACATATACCATAGTTTGTTGATCCATTCATGGGTTGATGGGCACTTTGGTTGCTTCCACGACTTGGCAATTATGAATTGAGCTGCAATAAACATTTTAGTGCAAACGTTTTTTGTGGTAAAATGATTTTTATTCTTCAGTGTAGATACCTGTAATGGAATTTCAGGGTCAAATGGAAAGTCTACCTTTAGGTCTTTGAGGATTCTCCATATTTCTTTCCAAAAAGGCTGTATTAGTTTGCAATCTCACCAGCAGTGTAGAAGTGTTCCCTTCCCTCTACACTCACTCCAGCATCTGGTGTTTTGGAACTTTATGATGTGGGCTAATCTTGCTGGGGTTAGGTGATATCTTAAAGTGGTTTTGATTTGCATTTTTTCTAATGATTAAAGATGATGAGCATTTTTTCATGTGTTTGTTGGCCATTCATCTGTCATCCTCAGAGAAGTTTCTGTTTCAATCTTTTGCCCACTTATAGAGAGGGTTGTTTGTACTTTTCTTATTGTTTAAGAGTTCTCTGTAGATTCTTGTTATCAGGCCTTTGTCAGATTCATAAAATGTAAAAATCTTCTCCCATTCTGAGGGCTGTTTGCCTTGTTTGTGGTACTCTTAGCTGTGCAAAGCTTTTTAGCTTGATCAAGTCTCAGTTATTTATTTTTGGTGTTGCTGCAATTGCTGGGGGGGAGAGGGGGTGTCTTTGTCATAAAGTTTTTTCCCAGGCCAATATCTTCAAGTGTTTTTCTCACACTCTCTTCTAGAATTTATATTGTTTTGTGTCTGAAATTTAAGTCTTTTGTCAAACAAGAATCAATTTTTGTCAGTGATGGGAGGTGCAGGTCCAGTTTCAGTCTTGTGCATGTGGATAACTAGTTCTCCCAGTACCATTTGTTAAATGAGGATTCTTTTCCCCATTGCATGTTTTTGTTAGGCTTATCAAAGATTAAATGACAATGTGCCAGGGTTCATCTCTAGATTCTCTATCCTATTTCATAGATGTAGGTCTTTATTTTTGTGCGAGTACTATGCTGTATTTTTTGTTTTTGTTTTTCTTTCTTTCTTTCTTTTTGTGAGACAGAGCCTCAAGCTGATACCTTGGGTAGAGTACTGTGGTGTCATAGCTCACAGCAACCTCCAACTCAGGCTCAAGCAATACTCTTGCCTCAGTTTTTCTATTTTTAGTAGAGACAGGGTCTTGCTCTGGCTCTGGCTGGTCTCAAACTCGTGAGCTCAAGCAATCCACCCACCTCGGCCTCCCAGAGTGCTAGGATTACAGGCATTAGCCACTGCCCCCGACTCAGTATCATGCTGTTTTGATCACTATAGCCTTGTAATATAACCTGAAATCTGGCAATAAGATGCCTCCAGATCTGTTTTTATTTCTAAAAACTATATTTGCTATTTACATTTTTTTCTAGATCCATATGAATTGAAGTACTATTTTTTCAAGATCTTTAAAGTGTAACATTGGTGCTTTGATGGGGATTGCATTGAATCAATAGATTACATTGGGTAGTATGGACATTTTAACAATGTTGAGTCTTCCCAGCCATGAGCACGGTATGTTCTTCCATTTGTTGACATATTCTGCTATTTCCTTTCTCAAAGTTTCATAATTCTCTTTATAGAGATCTTTTGCTTCTTTTGTTAGATGTATTCCCAGGTATTTCATCTTCTTTGGTGCTATTGTAAAAGGAATAGAGTCTTTGATTTTGTTCTCAGCTTGACAATTGTTGGTGTATACAAGGGCTACTGATTTGTAGGTATTGATTTTGCAGCCTGAGACACAGCTATATTCCTTGATCACTTTTAAGAGCTTTGTAGTTGAGTCCCTGGAGTTTTCCAAGTATAAGATCATGTCATCTGTGAAGAGGGAGAGTTTGACCTCTTCTGTCCCCATTTGGATTCCTCTGATCTCCTTCTCTTCCCTGATTGCGATGGCTAGAACTTCCAACACTATGTTAAATAGCAGTGGAGACAGTGGGCATGCTTGTCTGGTTTCAGATTTGAATGGAAATTCTTTTAGTTTTATTCCATTCGATGTGATATTGGCTATGAGTTTGCTGTAGATAGCCTTTATCAGCTTCTGGAATGTTCCTTCTAAGCCTATTTTCTTGAGTGTTTTTTACCATGAAAGGATGCTGGATATTATCAAAAGCCTTTTCTGCATCAATTGAAAGAATCATATGGTCTTTGTTTTTGATTCTATTATGTGGTGTATTATATTTATAGATTTGTGAATGTTGAACCAACCTTATGTCTCTGGGATAAAATCAACATGATCATGGTGTATAACCTTTTTAATGTGTTGTTGTATTCTGTTTGCTAATATCTTCTTGAATATTTTTGCATTGATATTCATTAATGATATTGGTCTATAGTTTTCTTTTTTTGTTGGGTCCCTTCCTGATTTGGGGATCAGGATGATATTTCTTTCATAGAATATGTTGGGGAGGATTCTTTCTTTCTCTATATTTTGGAAAAGTTTATGCATTATAGGAACTAGTTTCTCTTTGAAGGTTTAATAGAATTCTGATGTGAAACCATCTGGTCCAGGGCTTTTCTTTTTGGGGAGATTTTGTAAAATTGATGCTATTTCAGTATTTGATGTTGGTCTATTCAAGATTTCCAAATCTTTCTGGCTGATATTGGTTCATATCCTCTACACTTTCATATTTCTGGGAATAGTTTTTGTAGTAATTGTTGAGAATATTTTGTATTTCTGTGGCATCTGTTGTTATTTCCCCTTTAGCATTTCTGATTGTAGTTATTAGAGATCTTATTTTTCTGCTTCTGGTTAGTCTAGCCAAGGGTTTATCAATTTTATTAATCTTTTCAAAAAATCTAACTTTTTGTTTTGCTGGACTTCTGAATAATTCTTTTGTTTTCAATTTCATTTAATTATGCTCTAATTTTGATTATTTCTTTTCTTCTGCTGGGTTTGGGATTAGGTTGTTATTTTTTTTCCTGTTGCTTGAGATGGCCCATTAGATTGTTGACTTGCTCTCTTTTTGTTTTCTTGATGAAGTCATCTAGTGCTACAAATTTTCCCCCTAAAGCCTGCCTTTGCAGTATCTTACAGTTTTGATAGTTTGTGGCTTCATTATCATTTTGTTCCAGAAATTTAATGATCTTCTTCCTAATTTTGTTTATGACTCAGATATCATTCAGCATAAGGTTATTTAGTTTCCATGATTTTATTTGAGTATGAAGATTTCTGTTGCTGTTGAGTTCAACTTTTATTCCATGATGGTCTGCGAAGATACAAGAGATAACTTCTATTCTTTGGAATTTGTTGAGGTTAGCCTTGTGACCTAAGATAGGATTAATTTTGGAAGATGTGGGCTGATGAATATGTATTCAGTTTTTTTAGAATAAAGTATTCTATAAATGTCTGTTGAGTCCATTTGTTCTAGATTGTTTAAGTCCATTATTTCTTTGTTTAGTTTCTGCTTGGAGGATCTGTCCAGTACTGCCAATGGGGTGTTAAAGTCTCCAACTATTATAGTGTTGGAAGTTTTCCTATTGTTCAGATCAGTTAGGGTTTGTTTTATGTGTCAAGGTGCATTCAGATAGGCTACATAGATAATAAGTATTGAAATATCTTCATATTGTAGATTAATCAAGTATTTTAAAATATTATTTTATGTGTCATATAAGCTTGTTACACATTTATGTACACATATTAGCTTTTAGTGGTTACTCTAAACATTTCAACAATTCTTTGTTTAGTAGAATGTATCATGAATCAGAACTATTAGCACTTTTCACCTAATACAAAAACTTAAAAACTTAAACTTCTTTTACCCAATTATGCTTTTGCTGTCAATCATTTTAATTCTCTCTATATTTTAAATCTTATAATTATTTTATTTAACTTTTTTATTTTTTTGTTTCTTTTTTAAAAATCATATGTTTTATTGCTACCTACAGGTGAGGCCTCTGTGGGGTGGTGTATGTGCTGGGATAGGGGATGTGTGAGCTTTGAGGAGGGGTTGATGATGGGAGGGCTGGAAGGAAACATGGTGGGTTTGGAGGCCTCATGGGGTCCTCATATCCACTTTTAGGGATGGGAAGCTTTGAGAAAGGACCATGGCAAGCCACAGCTATGTCTCTGATAAGATTGAGGGATTCTTGGAAATCTAGCTGCCTATCAGAGTTGAGGTCCAATTTCTTCATCATGCAGTCAAGCACACTAGGGTCCTTCTGGTTCTTTATGAAAGCAGCCAACTCTGTGTTAATGAAGTTCAGGAACTCAGTCTTGGAGAGATTATAGCTGTAGCCATCCTTTCCAGCATACTTCTGGAACACAGCGATCAAGGACTCGATGCACCACTCCATCTCCTTGGGGCTGGGGACTTTTGCCATGCTGAAGTTGAGTGAGGCATGGAGGCTGATAACATAATTATTTTAATATATTAAATATTTATATTTATGTTCTGTTCTTTTGCTTTTCATTTCTTGCTGAACTCCCCTGCTTCCATTTGGAGTCATTTTTTTTTACCTCAGGAACTCTCTAGTATTTTCTTTAAGAGAAAGCTTGCTAAAATTCTCTTCATTTTTGTCTTAAATTCACTTTAAAGACATGGAAACAACTTAAATTCCTATCAATTCAGGAATGGGTTAACAAACTGTAGTATATACACACCATTGAATACTATTCAGCCATAAGAAAATGGTGACTTTACATCTTTTTTTTTTTTGGCCAGGGCTAGGTTTGAACCCTCCACCTCCAACAAATGGGGCCAGTGCCCTACTCCTTTGAGCCACAGGTGCTGCCTGTGACTTCACATCTTTTGTATTAACCTGTATGACATTGAAACACATTCTTCTCAGTAAAATATCATAAAAATGATAAAACAAATATCCAATGTACTCAATATTAATATGAAGCTAGTAGACAATCTAATTCATGCCCATATAGAGAAAAACTTATTTCAATTCAAGTTGGGGAGAGGGATATCAAGGCAGGGGGGAGAGGGAAGAAGTGTTTGGGGTGCTACCTTGAATGGGCACATTGTAGTGGTGTATGGTACATTGTTTGGGTGTAGGACATAACTACAAGAGGGACTCTACCTATGAAATTCAAATATTTTGTCCTGGTTATTTGAACCCTCACATTAACCTAAAATATAAAATAAAATCACTTTATTTAACTTTCTCTTTTGAAGGTTATTTTTGCTGAGTTTCAAATTCTAAGCTGGCAGTTTTTCCTTTTAGCACTTTAAACATGTCGTTCCATTAATTCTATAGCTCCTATTTAAGAGTCACTTATAAATATCATTGATGAGTCTTTGAAGATAATGTTCCTTTTTTCTCCTTCTTTAAAAAAAATTTTCTCTTTATAATTTTAATCAGTTTGACTATAAGTTTTTCCATGTAGTTTGGGATTTTAGAGTAGTTTTAGCCTAAGGCTTGAAGTTTTAGGTTGATCATTTTTGCAAACATTCAGCCACTCTCTTTTTAAATATTGTTTTTATCCATTTTTTCTCTCTATTCTGATTCTTTGAATAAATGTATGTTTGACCTTTTCACTCTATACTGTATTTCTCTTGTATAACTTCAGAAAACATAAGAGAATGGAAAAGAATTTTCCATTTTTTAATTATCACTTTAGTCTATATTTTCTACTAAATTATTATCAATTTCATTAATATTATTTGAGTTTAATCTGTCTTTAGAATCACATGTTGAATTCTTGTATTTATTCATTTAGTTATATTTGCTTATTTATATTATATGAATTTAAGCCCTTGAAACAGAATCTTGTCCTTTTATAAAATTTTCCACATCATTATCTATTTTCTTGAATATACTTATCTTCCAGAAATCTCACTAGACCAAAAGACATTAGTGGAAACAAATCTGCTGAAATATGACTGCTGCCCTGGCCTATTGAATCTTATCTCTGTGAATAGGAATAGTAAACATAAGACATAAAGGCAAAAAATCATGAAAATTATATGCAGCAAAAGAGAGGGTTACTCACATATATAACATAAAAATGGTTACAAAATTTAAAGGCTGAACAGGACCTGATCATCTGAGTTAAACTCACCGTGGTGCCTGGCATCTTTCACCTAAGGAACACTCAATAAACCTAAATATGAATTTATTCCTTTGATGAATGAACCAAGCTCAGAAGGTGACCTGCTCAGGATACACAAAGCAAACAGGCTAAGGAGGAGCTCATTTTGAAAGAATGTCTCTGAAAATTTTCATCTCTACAAGTATCTTCCATTGACATATTCCACTTTTCTTCACTTATTGGACTTTTTATTTTGAAAAATTTCAAACATATACAAAGTAAATACCATAATTTACACTTACAAAGTAGATAGAATAATGAATCCTTATATATACATGTCACCCAAGTTAAATATTGTTCAAAATTTGAATTATTTTAATGAATTATTGTTTCATTTATTCTTTTACCCAGTCTCCAACACACTATTTTTTTTACAGTATTTTCAAGGTAGAATTTATAAATATTGAAAAGACAGGCTGGGTGTGTTGGCTCATGCCTGTAAATCCTAGGACTTTGGGAGGCTAAGGCTGAAGGATTGCTTGAGGCTGGGAGTTTGAGACCAGCCTGAGCAAAAGTGAAACTCCATCTCTACAAAAAATTAACAAAATTAGCCAGGTATGGTGGTGCTCACCTGTGGTCCCAGCTAGTTGGAGGCTTAGGCAGGAGGATTGCTTGAGCCAAGGAGTTTAAAGTTGTAGTGAGCTATGATGATACCCCTGCTCTCTAGGCTGTGCAATAGAGCAAGACCCTGTCTTATCAATAAAAACAATTATAAAAGACAAATCTTAACTGCACAATTCTGACAATTGGATTGATAACTGTAAAATTAAGGATTAAATGGTATCGCCTGATAATTCATATGTTGAAGCCTTAATCCTCAAGGTGACTATGTTTGGAAACAGAATGTATAAGGAAGTAATAAAGACTTAGGGAAGTCATAAGGATGAGAGGGGGCCTTAATTTGGTAGGGATAGAGTTCTTATCAGAAGAAGAAGAGATTCCAGAGATCTCCCTCTCTCTCTGAACAGGAACAAAGTAGATGTCTTGTTGGCACACAGCAGATGGCTGCTACCTATGTGTTGATAAAAGAGGCCTCAGAATGAAACCTGCCTTGCCAGCACCTTGATTTTGGCATTCCCAGCCTCCCAAACCATGAGAAATAAGTTTCTGGTGTTTAAGTCACTCAGCCTGTGGTATTTTGTTATGGTAGCTTGAGCTGACTAATACGTGCTCATTAGCATGGTAGGAAACATAGTCATCTACCCAAGAAATTCCCTCAAGTGTCTTTCTAGACAACCCTTAATGCTCTTCTTCCTACCCTCAAAAAACCACTGTTTTATTTATTTTTATTTGTGATTTGTTCAAAAATGTTTTATTTGTATATTTTCATCAGGTACTAGTGCAATTTTGCTACATTGATATCTGGCATTGTGGTGAAGTTGGGACCTTCCATGCATCCATCACTGGAACAATACACATTGTACCCACCAAGCAATCCCCCATAATCCACCCCCCTCTCACTTCCCTACGCCCCTGAATCTCTATTGTCCACCATTTCACACTCAGCTTCCATGTGTACACATTGTTTATCTCCCATTTGTGAGGACATGGGTTGTTTGTCTTTCTGTGTCTGAGTTGTTTTGCTTAAAATAATGGCCTACAGTTCCACCCATGATACAGCAAGACACTATTTCCTTCCTATTTTATGGCTGAAAGTATTCCATCATGTATATATACCACAGGTGTCCACTGATGGACACTTAGGTTGATTCCATATTTTTGCTATTGTCAATAGTGCTATGACAAACATGTGTATGAGGGCTGATATCTCTTTTTATTTTTTAATTTATATTGATTTCTTTCCCTTTGTATAGATATTTAGTAGTGTAATTGCTGGATTGTATGGTACTTCCATATTTAGTTCTTTGATAAATCTCTATGGTGCTTTCCATAGAACAACCACTGTTTTAATTTTTTAAAGCTTATATTACTGAAATAAGAAATTTGAATAAATGAAATAACTTAGTATGTTGTCTTATGGGTTTCTTACACCCAAGATTATGTATGTGAAACTTATCTATGTTGTCATAACTTTTCATTTTTCATCAGGATTCCATTGTGTTAATATTATCATAATTAATCTATTCTCATGTTGATAGGCTTTTGAGTTGATTCCAGTTTTCAGCTATTGTGATTAGAACTGCTATGAACATTCTTATATGTGTACAAGCCTTTTTGTGGACATAAGTTTTGATTTCTCTTTGATAGATGCCTTGGAGTGAAATTGCTTGTGCAGAGAAATGTATGTTTTGGCCTTTCTGGTAGATATATAGAGGTATCTCAAGGAGATATTAGCTTTTATTACCTTAATGACTGATAATGTGGAACACTTTTAAAATATACTTATTGATAATTTGTATATTTTCCTCTGTGTGAGTTCCTACTGTACCTTTGCCTATTTTCAATAGATCACTATTACTAAGTTGTAGTAATTCATTATATGGTCTGCATGTCAGATATATGATTTGTGATATTTTCTGTATGTCTATGGCTTGCCTATTCTTTTCTTTCTTTCTTTTTCTTTTTCTTTTTTTTGAGACAGTCTCAAGCCGTCACCCTGGCTAGAGTGCCATGGCATCACAGCTCACACAGCAACCGCAAACTGTTGGGCTAAAGTGATTCTCCTGCCTCAACCTCCCAAGCAGCTGGGACCACAGGCACCCGCCACAATGCCTGGCTATTTTTTGTTGTTGTTGTTGCAGTTGTCATTGTTGTTTTAGCAGGCCCAGGTGGGGTTGGAACCAGCCAGCCCTACTGTTTGTGACCAGCGCCCTACCCACTGAGCTATGGGCGCCACCCCCTATTCTTTTTCTTAATGCTGTCTTTTAATGAACACAAGTTTTAGATTTTGATAAATTTGTACAAAAAATCAACACATTGTACCCCATGTATGCATAAATGTATTCATGATCTATGTGTATATGACTTAATAAAAAAATTCTAATTTATTGAAATTTTCTTCTATGGTTACCACTTTCTGCATTTTGCCTAAGAAATCTTTCCCTACCTCATGTTTTGAAAATGTTCTCCTATATTTTCTTCCTTATGATTTAAAGCCTTATGATTTTAGGTTTTTATGTTTAGGTCTATGATCTATCTTAGTACATGTATTAATATACTTGAAATCATATTGTATAGGTAGCTCTATAACTTGTTTCTACCTCCAAATGCTATTTTGTCAACCTTTTTACTTGTCATTGGAAACACTCTGCAGATAATATTTAGAGCTGTCTGACTTTCTATGCCATGGTTCTTCCACTTTTTTTTTTTTTTTATCTCATGGCATACTTGAACCTATCTATAGTTAAACTACCATGGCACACTTAAATCATGTTGATTAAAGAAAAGAGAAGTGCTTTGAACATCTTTTGAAAATAATTTAATTAACAATCTTTAAAAATTTTTGTGACACACCTAAAATCTTCTCATGCAAACCAGGGAGGGTGTCATGGTACACCAGTCAAATATCACTGTTCTATGCTATGAATATGTCATAATTTATTTAATGTTTCTTTTATTTTTGAACATTTAGATTATTCTTTCTCTGTGTCTCTGCTACTATAAATAATACTTGCAATAGAAATCTTTTTTCATACATATATTTGCATTTTGGATTACTTCTTTTGGGTGTATTCCTAGAAGGGGAATTACTGGGCCAAATAGTACAGAACATCTTTAAGACTCTTCTCACCAGTTACATCCCTAAATTCTTTCCAATAGCTCATTTAAATTCCCTCCTGCAGCATAGGAGAATCATTACCATGTTCTCCTACTGAGTACTATCCTTTAAATTTTTTTTCCTTTGACATGTTAAAGAAGGTATTTTTTTGAAGTGTCGATTTGTATGTCTTTGATTATTGCTTGGATTTTTAAGAGAGTAAACTTGTTTTCCTTATTTTCAAATATCCATTTTATATACCATTCTCACTTATCCATTACTTATCTAAAGGGGTCCTACCTTTATTTCCTATGAGTTTCTTATGGAAATTCATATATTAAGTTTGGTTTTCACTTAGATTTTTATGATTTTTGATGTTGTTAGTGGTTCTAGTCAAAACTTTTGTCAGTACTCTAAAGGCAGTTAGAAATATACTACGACTAGTAGTAAAGTTTCAGAGATGGGAAAGGTAGCAGTGATGAGCTAAGCATACCACCTTTCACTGGGGTGGTAAAGATTTTCATCTTTGACTTGCTCAGAGGTCACTATGTATTCATGAGTAGGTCCTATGTTTATCTTCTGCCAGTTTTCCCCATCTATAAAATACAGATAAATATTTATGAGACTCCTAGATGATGATACAACTAAATACAAAGTATTATGCCAATAAGCCATTTTAGCATAAATATTGTGGTAAGTACAGACCCATTTCCTTTCTTTTTATATATCTAGGAGATAAAAATGTAATAAAAATGCATGAATCATTTCACTTTCATGGTAAAAGTAAATTTATCATATTCAAGAAAAACAATTCCCTAAAAGATATTATTGTGGAAAACAGATTCAATTGCTATTGTATGTAATACCTTAGGAAAACTAAGGAAAAAAGACAGGTCTTAATTAATGAAGTAGATTCATTCTAAAGACATCCTTTCCTTTTCAGAAACGCTAGGCTTTCTAAGCCTTACCATGGGCAGCTACTTGTCCTGGAAGTTAATGTAAGAATTCACAAATGTTCCGCATGAATTTAAACCATTTTACTTATACCAAATTGCTTCCTTTGAATTATAAATTCATAGACTTATTGTAGATCTGGAAGATTTGAAGACTATTTTGTCTAGTTTTACCAAGGTGACCAGACGTCCCACTTTTGGCTGGGACAGTCCTGATTTTTAACAATTTGTCCCGTGTCCTGTGGCGTTTTAAAAAAGTCCTGATTTTTGGAAAGAATCCACGACAAGCTAGGGAACAGCGGGAGAATGGGAAGGGAATATACAGTTTTCGGCTGCTGGAAAGGTTAATAAACTCGCTTTGGGAATGAAGAGGTTAATGTAACTTCATTTGGAAATGAAAAGGCTAATGTAAACTCCCTACTCCCCTCCTGGGCAAGTTTGCCCAGGTGGACTGGTGCTCTACCTTTGAGCCATAGGCACCACCCTATACATATATTTTTTTAATGTATTATATTTGTAAATTGTACTTCTGTTGAAATTAAAAATATATATATTATAATACTATTTTTGCATTCTATGAAAATTTTTGTTGCTCCATATAGACCAAATTTTTAATTAAAAACACCCCCCCCACCATGGTGTCCCACTTTACCAATGTTAAAATCTGGCCATCTTAAGTTTTACGGTTGTGAGAACTGAGTCCCAAAGAGTTTCCAGTATTTTCTCAAAAACTAGTTATTTCCAAGAAGCAAATACTAGAGATCAGACAAGAACCTGGAATCTCTTGCTTTCTACTGTGGAGTTCTTCCATAGCTCCCACTCTGAGTAAAGGAAGTAAGCAAATTCAAAGCCCAGATACCTCAAAATGAAAACTAGGCCACTTCAAAATTTGTAGTTTTTAGCATAAAATCCATTAGTCCAAGAGCCAATATGCTTTCTTGCTCTAAAGCAATGATTTGATTATGTGTCTAATATACAGATAACTGGAGAGAAGCCTCCAAACCCTAACATGTAGAAAATTGCGTGCTCAGAGAGAGGTACAAATTATGGCTTTCAGGGAGTTTGTTATTTGATTATCTAGTAACTCTTGCTTTATAAGGCTTTCTACCAGGTGTCAGAAGGCAAAATTTGGGACTTAACAATTTGCTACTTAAGAAAAAAAAATATGTACATCTCAAAACCTCTTTTTTAAGTTTACTCCAAAGGGGGAAAAAATCTGCTGCAAAGACTCTTTACCTTATTTATGAAAAATGAATTGTCATTTCATTTTAGAACAAGGTAAACAAAGCCATAAAAAGCATTGCTCAGATCTGTCAGAGAGGCATGAGGCTTTGAAATCAGAAGGGAAGCTTGCTGCTGCATTTTAAGTCTGTGTTTTGTTAGGCCAAACTATGTAAGTAGTTGAAATGATGAATGAAAAGAAGCAGCATGCCAGGGTCTATGGTGATAAACATGCTATCAACACTCTTGTTAACTACTGCTGAGCACGAGGGATGAAACGGATCCACTGACCTTTGTGGAATAAACTACTGTGTGTAGGCTGCGTGAAAAGCTTGTTATTGCCTAGATTTATTTTAAGTCAGATGGACTATTATCCAGATAACATATAGTAGCTATCAATAAGAAGGGACCTAATTAAATGCTATTAATTTAATGGCTTCCCTGAAAACATGTTTTATACACAGAGAAGTATCTATAGAGACATATTAGAAGAGAAGAGAATCTAAAGCCTTTTGAGAATCTTTCTGAAAATTAACCAGGAAATAACATACTGAATGCAGGATTTTTGAAGTATAGTCAATATGTTTAAAAAACCCTTTCAAATTCATTTTTTCTGCCACCCACCTGCACACTTTCCAGCTCTTATTTATTTGGGGCAGGAAAGAGGTTTGATGGATTATTTGTAATTATCCTACAGTTTTAAAAGAGAAAAATATAAATATGACTGATGACTTTATTTTCTATCGTAGGTTACATAAAATAATAAAGTGATTTTATTTGTTCATAAGCAAACAGAAAGAATCTTTGAAAGGATAGTTCAAGTTGCCCATTTTTGGGGGGGGTCATACCCTCCTGTAGAACATTGAAGTGTTCTGATTAGATTCTCATAGAATAAACTACAATGTCAGTACTGGCAGTTACCTTTTCCATTTTATGAAATTAAGTGTCTATTTTTTTTTAAAAACTTGGACTAATGACTATTTGTGTAGATGGTATAAATGAGTTGATATAGACTTTCTACTATGAACCCATTTAAAAAATGAATAAGGCAGCTTTTTGGAGGTAGGGTATCTATGAGTTCCTTAGCAGGTTGAAAGGGTAAATGACAGAGCATACAGTTTCTAGAACTCAATGTCCAGAGTTCCCTCCTAATGTTCAGAATGAGGCAAAGGCAAAACTTAATGTTCTCATTTTGTCATTTTTAAAAAATAAATGGCAATAAAGATGTTGTTAAATAACTGAATTTACAGCTCGGCGCCAGTAGCACAGTGGTTTGGTGACAGCCACATACACTGAGGGTGGCGGGTTTGAACCTGGCCCGGGGCAGCTAAACAATAATGGCAACTGCAACAAAAAATAGCCGGGCATTGTGGCAGGTGCCTGTAGTCTCAGCTACTCGGGAGGCTGAGGCAAGAGAATCGCTTAAGCCCAAGAGCTTGATGTTGCTGTGAGCTGTGACGCCATGGCCCTCTACCAAGGGCAACATAGTGAGACTATCTAAAATAAATAAACAAATAACAGAATTTACCCAGTTCTTTTTGATAGAATCAAGTTACCGACCCACCCAGGGAGAATCCCTTTCCTGGAAAGCATGTCCCGCCCAGGAAATAGTGAATGACCAATCCAGATCTCCCTTACCTTGCCCCACCTACCTGCCCAGGTAAAGCTATGGACAGACCAATCCTGGCTGCCCTAACCCTTTAAATTCCTGTCCACCATAGCCCACGTGTGGATTTCTCCCTAGTCAGGCATCTCACCCCACCTACACTCCAGGTGGAATAAAAACCACTTTAATTGTACGATTTGGATCTCTGTCTTCCTTTTGTCTCACTTCTTGGAAAGATTTTATCCTTGGGTCCAGAACCTTTTACATTTTGGGGGAGTTAATTCAGCAGGAAATCTATTATAGTTCCCCCTTTGTAGGTCAAGAGAAAAATATTCCAATAACACTCAGGGGATTTTGAAGTACATATTACAGCTCCCAAAGAGAATTCTGAATTCAGAAATATGATTGCTTAACTGATGATTACAGAAATGCAGACTGAATTCTAACATCCTAGTTCATTGCCAGTCTAGCTTTGACATTAACTTGGTGTGTGCTTCAGTAGAGTTGATCACAAATTATTTTTTGGCAATATGCTTTACAATGCTTAGTGAAAAGAACAATGTTGGCTGTGTGAAGAGCAGCATGAAGGGGTTTGGTGGCACAGAGCAGTGTAGTGAGGACACATACTTTCTGTAGTGATGAAGATGGTCTTTGGTGATATCGAAATAATCAGACTATTTTATGGTAATTACCTTATAAATTCTGCCCCTGAAGAAATGAAGCATGTTGTTAAAACAGAAAAGGCTGGGGCTGGGCATGGTGACTCTTACCTATAATTCTAGCACTCTAGGAGGCTGAGGCCTGTGGATTTCTTGAGTTCAGGAGTTCAAGACCAGCCTGAGCAAGAGTGGGATCCATCTCCCACTTTGGCCTAACAAAACACAGACTCAATAGGTGCTGTGGTAGGTGCCTGTAGTTCCAGCTACTCTGGAGGCTGAGATAAGAGGATCACTTGAGTCCGAGGGCAACATAGTAAGACTCTGTCTCCAAAAGATAAAGACAAAAAGACAAAACAAACAAAAAACAGGAAAGGCAAAATCTCCTATCATCAGACTGTTTAAGAATTTAACTAAAGTGAAATTTCACTAGAAAATTCACACACAAAAAATAAACAGAATGACAGTGGTCATTCAGAATGGTGACTGTCACCCCATGGTCTGATGATTATGTCTATATAGGTCGAACTTTTATATTCCTTGAAATTCACAACTAGAAAAGATCACTCCGTTGGAACCAAGTCTCATCACTTCCAGAACATTAATCAGGGACCAAGTCAACATTCATTCTTAGGAAACTATTGATATTTTCTACAGGGCTATTTTTTGAGCTTTTTAATTATAATTATATGAGTGAGATAAATAGAAATCAGTATTTGGGATTGAAGGATAATGTGTTCATCAGCATCTTGTTTGTTCTGTAGTTATTTCCTTCTTTCAGTCCTCAGTATTTTAGGTCACCATGCATATGTGTGACAGTAAAGCTGAACCCTCAGCAACTGAAATCAATCAACAATTTAGTTTGTTTACATGTAAATGGTTCCATTTCTGACTAAGGTTTTATTTAACCAAGGTTATTACTCTTAGTAGTTTATAACCTTGAACAATTTGCTTAACCCTTTTAAAGCCGTTTTTTATCAGAATTATGAAAAGGGTCATAGAATCAGGACAGAAATAGAACCTGCTTCACAAAGTTGTAGTGGGTGGCAGGAGATAATATCCATGAAGTAGGTGGTCAACACAGAGGCCGGCACATTAATAAGTGCTCAGTAAATGAGTTCTGTTAGTGTTATTAATGATACATCAAAGCTGTATGTGTGTATGTTTGGCATATACAAGCTTGTCTGTTGATTGTTTAAATAGGTTTAGCACTTTAAAACAAAACCTTTTGCTTTAAATACACCTAACACAGGCAGACTTTTTTTTTGAGCCACAGGCGCCACCCCAAAGTTTTTTTTTTTTTTTTTTTTTTTTTGTGTCTTAGGCTATCCCCCTGGGCTTAGGTGATTCTTTAGCTCACAGCTCTTGAGTAGCTGGGACTACAGGTGCCCACCACAACCCCTGGCTATTTTTTGTTGCGGTTTGGCTGGGGTGGGTTTGAACCCGCCAGCCTTGGTATATGGGGCTGGTGCCCTACTCACTGAGCCACAGTTGCCACTCCATGGAATTTTTTTCATTTGTTTGTGTCATCTACAATTACTTTCATCAGTGTTTTGTAGTTCTTTTTGCAGAGATCTGGCACCTCCTTGGTTAAGTATAGTCCTAGGTATTTAATTTTTCAGCTCACAGCAACCTCCAGGTCCTGGGCTCAAGCGATTCTCCTGCCTCCAGCTCCCAAGTAGCTAGGACTATAGGCACCTGCCAAAACGTCCATTTTTTGGTTGCAGTCATTGTTGTTTGGCAGCCTGGGCTGGATTTGAACCCGCCAACTCAGGTGTATGTGGCTGGTGCCTTAGTCGCTTGAGCCACAGGCAGACTTTTTAATAGCAAATAAGCACACATTGGCTTTAGAACTAAAATAATATGGATGTATATTATAGGTATTTATTGTGGATTATTTGAAGGTTATATATTAAATTTTGAGAACATTAATAAGAGTAGAAGTGTTTTGATCTGAAGCATATAAGGATTAATTAAAGCAATCTGAAAATATGATTCTTCACTTATTCTAGCTTTTATAAGTTGTTAATATGGAAACTTCTAAAGGATAGTTTTTCCTCCAGCAGAAAATGCATGTAGATATTACATTTCGTTAAAAAAATTATTTTTCTAACAATGTTTCTTCAGGATTATCGCAATGTCTTTAAAATTTCTTCTCTCTTTCATTTGTAGCCTAGAGGATAAAAAAACTGTCTTGAGAACTTTTTCATTGCTATAGTTTTCAAAATGCTTATACTTTACAATATCTCAAAAATGATCAATCATTAAAATTACACTTATATTACTGGGAGAAAAAAAAAATCTTCTTTTCATTTCAATGAGACCTAAAAATGCTGGATGACTAGTGCTCAAAGCCCTGTCTCTTGATTCAATTATAACTCAGGGCCTTACCCCGCTGTAGTCAAATCTTAGGACATTTACCAAACAGTTCCTAGACTGGGGGAATAATTTGTGACAAAGCAAACCATTTATAAAATTTGTTCCTAGTCATGTGTAAGAGAGAGCAGATACAAGAAGATAAGGGTCCCTGGCTCTCTTTCTGGCTTTCTTTCATCTCTGTGGCATTTGTTCATTTAATTTTCAATAATGCTTTGCCCATTTGCTATCTTCTGCAAGATGGGGGCTGGGGGGAGTGTCCAGTGGTGAACAAAAACAGATACCTTGTACTCACGGAATTCAGAGAGTCTAGGAGTGATACTGATAGTGATAAAAACAAATTGTGAGTTTCAATCTAAAATTCCAACTGCCCATACCTGGTTAGGGATGTCAGGAAAGGCTCTCCTGGGGAGAAGCTGTTTGAGCTAAAGTCTAAAAGGATGAGGCAGAATTCCTAAGTGAAAAGACCTTTCAGCAAGATGGAATTTAGTGAGTACAGAGGCTTCAAAAGGACACAGTGGGCAGAATGCATTGCTCAGGGGCAGCATGGAACCAGAAGAGGCTGGAGAGGGGGCTGCAGCCAGTGGATGCTGGGCTTCCTAAGCCGTGTTCAGGGGTTCCCTCCTGATCCAAGGGAGGCTTTGAGCAGTGTCATGACCTTGTCATGTTTATGTTCTAGAAATATGCCTACTCAGTGTATGACCCAGTCAGGTTTATGTTCGAGAAGTATGCCTACTCAGGCTTAGAACAGACTGTAGGGAGGCAGGAGTTAGGCTGATTAGTTAGGCTACTTCTGATGCCACACAAACCAGGAGAGGGACTGAAGTAGTGTAGTGGTGGAGGTGGAGAGACACGATCAGATTTAAGAAGAGTTGGATATGAAGGGTGGGGGCGGGAGGGGCAGGGGAAGGAATGAAGTTGCCATTTGCTGTGTCAGGGAGCAATGAGGGGTGGAGAACCAGCTTTCAGAAAATGAGCATGAGTTTTTGTTTGAGTTTAATGTTCCTTTGAGGCCGCTGAGAGGAGGTATTAACTAAGTGAGCTTTTGGCTCTCAGGGGTCTATCTAGGGCTTCCCTCTGCTCTGGGTACCACTGTGTCCAGCCTCCTGGCGGACGTTTCCATTTTGGAACCTACCTTGGATTTAGATCCTGTAGCTGAATTCTTTGCCTCCAGACTGTGCTCAACTTCCTCCGAGAAAGATGGTCCACTGGTCCCTCTGAGCTCTTCTCCACACACAGCTGCCTCGAGCTTCTAGTGCAGTGATTTTCAACCTGTGTGCTGCGGCACACTGGTGTGTCATGAGAGGATCTTAGGTGTGCCGCAAAAATTTTTAAAGATCATTAATTAAGTTATTTTTAAAAGGCATTCAAAGCACAGTAAGTATACCTTTTTTTGGATCAACATAAGTGTTCCGTGGAAGTTAAACTACAGGTTGAAGCGTGCCATGAGATAAAGAAGGCTGGAAAGCACTGGTCTGCTGTCTCCTTTACTCCTCCTTGAGCTACAGACAGTGATTTGTAGTCCATTTCTTTCTAGCCTGTCTGAACCACATTCCCCAACAGGCGGCTACATGTCTGTCTATTGGTCTAATCACCTATGGGTTTGTGCCTAGTTATTCCATGAGGGGCCTTCAGTGGCGACCTCTCCTTCCGGGGGCCCTATTAGTTTCCTGTTGCTTCTCTGCTGCCTCCTGCCCAGACTTCTCATCTCATTCTGTTGACGCTGGAGCTATTTACTAAAACCTCCTGGTGAATTCCTGTTTCTTGTTGGTAATTCCTATAGTTCTCAGCTTATAGGTAGAAATGAAAATATTGACAGATCTTAAGCTCACTCATATCCCCAAGTTCTTTTGATAGTTTGTCTTTCAGATTTCAAAGTAAATTTCTACAATCCCATACCTTTAATTTTATGATAGAAAAAGACTTGGCAAATACAGTAATGATGACAAAACATTTTCTCTCCGAACAGCAAGATCATTTTCAGTATTTAGATGTCTATTTTTAACCACCGATTGATTTTTCGTTTACTTTTTCATTCATTTGATGGACATTTTCTAGAACTCTTCTCAGGGGTTGAGTTGGATGAAAGAATTTCTCCTATATTTGCTACTCAGAAATGAGCCAAGGAAATTTCTGGCTCAGAGGCTCCTGGCAGCAACAGAGTTAATTAATTTTGACCTGATTTTTCCAAAACTTAATTTAAAAGAAAGAAAGGTTCTTGTTTGCTTGCTAGAAACACTTTACTGATTTATTTCTCAATATCCCCTTCCTGGTACACTAAAAATGCTGACTAAATGCTTAAAAACCTGTAAGCTTCCTTCATAATTCTGTGTGAATCTACCGTGTTACAAGATTCTTATTTTTCCTACCTTGAGTTTAGACTGGGGAGGTAAGTCGTCCCACTGTATGATCTTTTCATTATTATAGATACAAGTATCTGTGATAGATAATTTAGTTTAAAAACCTCAAACATCTACAAAAATAAAATGAGATATTTATCAATGTTTTTCAGCTAACACTTTGTGCACTTTGTAAGGAACAGGAGTTTTATTTTCTATTGGAGATATGAGGAAACTGAGTCATAGGGCAATAAAACGTCCATCAAAGACCTTCCAATGGCTGCGGCTACAGAAACTGATAAAATGTTTGGCAAGGAGTAAAATAGTGCAAATGGATACAGCTGCTTCCAGTGAGTTTCTAGGAACTCTTCCCTGATGGTTTTAGAATTCTTTATTCTCATTTTGAGTTTGCTTCATACACTAAATCGTGGTCATTCTCGTATGGTTTCTTTTTGTTTAAGTATTGCTTATAGTTGTTTAAAATTATTTGTTTATCGATGTGTGGTTTTGATCATAGATTGTGGCGCCTGAAGAGCACAGATTACAACTTTATTTATTTTACCTCTTTTGTGTGCAGAGTACAGAGATGAGCATGTACTGAGGGGGCACTGGACGGTTAGTGGGCTGTAAATCTGTATTTTGTATCTTCTATTGTTTGGATTGCAAAGCCCCTGATAAAACTCTGCTGACTGATGGTCAGTAAAGTGACCCAAGACCAAAGAGGTCTCCCCCTGAGTCTTGTCCTCTGCCATGTCTGTAGCCAGGTACCAGGAAGAGAAGAAAGAAATGTTCTCAGCTAAATTTTTGAAAAATGGATGAGTCAGAGCTTGATACTGATATTTTGACTTCAAATTCCACACTTTTTCTACCTGTTTATTTGCCTCTTAAAAAACACAGACAGGGCATTTTTGATACTAGGTCCACTTCCCAAATATATTGGGTATGCATATTGTGTACAGACATATTTTCTGATATTAAAATCAAAGAACTAAAATATTGTTTTTTGTTTCTCTTTTATCTCGTAGTTTTGTTTATTTTTAAATTTTTTTTATTAAATCATAACTGTGTACATTAATGCATTTATGGGGTACAGTGTGTTGATTTTATATACAATTTTGAATTCTTACATCAAACTAGTTAACATAACTTTCACCTTATTTAATTATTTGTTGTGTTAAGACAGTTATACTGTACTCTTAATAGTTGTGACAGGTGCCCTTGCATTGTGCACATTAGGTGAGGTCCCAGCAAAAGCCCTCTCTCCTCCTTCCCTTCCCTCCATGCTCTCTCTCTCCTCTTCCCTTCTTCTTTATAGACTATAGTTGTGTTTTATTATTTGTATGGAAGTGTAGGTGATTATATATTGGTTTCATAATAGTGTTGAGTACATTGGATACTTTTTCTTCCATTGTTGACATACTTTACTAAGAAGAATATGTTCTAGCTCCATCCAGGTAAGCATAAAAGAAGTAAAGTCTCTGTCTTTTTAATGGCTGTATAGTATTCCATGGTACACATATATCACAATTTTGTTAATCCATTCATGGGTCGATGGGCACTTGGGTTGCTTCCATGACTTGGCAATTATGAACTGGGCTGCAATAAATATTCTGGTGCAAATGTCTTTGTTGTAAAATGATTTTTGGACATCTGGGTATAATATACCTAGATAAATGGCAGAATACTTTAGTTCCCTAAGTATTCTCCAAACTTCCTTCCAAAAAGACCATATTAGCTTGCATTCCTACCAGCAGTGCAGAGGTGTTGCCTTCTCTCCACATCCACACCAACATCTGTAGTTTTGGGATCTTGTGATGTAGGCTAATCTTGCTTGAGCTAGATGATATCTCAAAGTGGTTTTGATTTGCATTTCTCTGATGATTAAAGATGATGAACACATTTTCTTGTGTCTATAGGCCATGTGTCTGTCTTCTTCAGAGAAACTTCTGTTTGAGTCTCTTGCCCATAATGAAATGGGGTTATTTGTTCTTTTCTTATTGATTAGTGTGAGTTGTCTGTGGGTTCTAGTTATCAGACCTTTGTCAGAAACATAACCTGCACATATCTTCCCTCTTCTGAGGGCTGTCTGCTTCATTTACTTACTGTGTTCTTGGCCATGCAGAAGATTTTTAGTTTGATCAGATCCCAGTAATATATTTTTTGGTGTTGTTTCAATTGCCAGGAGTGTCCTCCTCATAAAAGATTCTCCCAGGCTGATTTCTTCAAGCGTTTTCCCTGTACTCTCTTCTAGTATTTTTATAGTTTCATGTCTTAAGTTTAAACCAACTGAAATGTTTTTATAGTGAGTGGTTCACAAACTTTAAAAGACAACTGAATATTGAGATATTCCAGTAGTGTAAGTTAAAAATAATTCAAAATCTCGATTATAGGAAATTCTTGCCATTGTGGAAATAGCATTTTTGTTCTGCATGCGGGTACTTCAGTTTATGTTCCCATTTATGAACACTCAGTTGTTGAAATATTAATCTCTAGTCAAGGTTAAATATCTCACAGAAAGAACAGTATTATTCTCAAGTACAATACTTCAGTGCAACTGGCAAGTGTGTTTCAGGAGCAGAGTTCATTTGATCTGATTCTACCTTATACACAAAACCCAGACTCATTTTGAAGTGATAGCAATAACACTGTTTAACAAGTCTATAGCCATCTACAACCCACTTCTTTAGAAATTATCTCACTTGGCCCTTATAATGGCTCTATTAGTGGGATAGAAGAGTCTTTATTATTATTAACATGCTCATTTGACACTGATGATCTCAGAACCATTGTCAATCAAGTTATTATCCAAGGTACAAGCTGATAAGTAGTGTTGGAAGCATTTAATCAAGTCCTTATCAAGTATTAGAATGGTCAATGGGCATTAGATTTCTTTATATTAGTTAATATAAGATGAAGTATGTGGGCTAAGGCACTGGGCTCCAGGCTGTTTAATGCCTTACTAATTTTGACTTAGGACAAATATAAACTTTTAAGTATAGAGAAAGTACTATCACTTTTTCTCTAGGAAATTAAATGAGTTAAGGGATACAAAGTTCTTAACACAGCATCTGGCTCATATTAAGCACTCAATAAATAAAGCTCCTAGTACTCCAAGCTAAACTGCACATACTAAGTGTATGCATCCCCACACACCATAAACAACAACCTTATGAGTACAGCAACATTTTTATATTCATTCTTTGTAATCACTCCTTGGATGATCTTACCCAGTCTTGTGGCTCTGAATACTGTTTATACATTGATGACTTTCAGATATATCTCTCCAATCTAGACTTCTTCCTTAGAGTCTTATATCCAGCTGCCTACTTGACATCTCCTGTGTGACGAATTTGCATCTAAAATGTAACATATCCCAAAGTGAGCTTCTGATATTCTCCTTCATCCAGCACCTTCTGCAACCTCCCCCCTCCCAGTTGATGGCAACTTCACTCTTCCATTGAGTGCCATCAACTTTTACTACTCCCTACTTAGCACTATATAAGGTCTGATAAGTAAGTTTGCAAACTCATCCTAGAAAAAGAGCTCATACCTCATTGCTGAATATCACTACAGTTAACTTCCAGGCACTCTCCTTAGGAAGCTAGGCACTGATGCCAGTGCCTAGTCCACTCTCCAAAGCAATCCTGGAACTCTTTTTCTGGAATGGCCATTAGATCTGTCATCGTACGAAAGTTTGACAATTAAGTTCACAAACCCATCCTAATAAAAGCACTACATACCTCATTGCTGACTATCATTATGTTCACCTTTGCTGCCAGCCCCTATCAGGTGGCCAAGGGAAATACTTAGAAGGTGATTGTCGTGATATTCAGCAAGGAGGTATGTAGCATTTTTTCTAGGATGAGTTTGCAAACTTAATTGTCCAACCGTATACATGCGATTCTTTATACTGTTTATTCTTTATTATTGTCTGTCTTCCTGTTAAAAGGTAACCTTTGTGAGAGTGAAGAATTTAATATTTAAGCTCCCAGTGCTTAAAATAGTTGCTGTCATATAACAAGTACTCAATAAATATTTGTTGCATAAATTAACAAATACATGCTTATTTGATAGATGAAGAAATATAGACTCGGGGAAGTTGAGTAACTTGCCCAAGGACAGGGGCGGGTAAGTAACGGCACCTAGGTTTCTGTGACTCCTAAGCCTACATTTATAATTACTACACATTTTGTCTGGGTTAATGGATACAGGCTGTAATTTAGATGTGCGTTTGATGCACACTAATGTAATAATATTTTAGTTAGCACATCCTTGCGAGATAAAGATTTCCTGCCACAAAAGCAGAATGTTTTAAAAAAATGTTTTTCAGGGGTAGGTGCTAATTGGCCTAAGCACAGAAAGGGGAGGGATGGCTGACAGGGCTGGGAAAGGGCCTCCTGATCTCGTTTCTGGTTGTCTGACCCCAGTCCTGCCCACTTGGCTTATGCTTCCCTGGCCAAGTGCCTGGATACCTGAGGCGGTGCCCCTCCTTTTCATCACCTTCTTCCTCTTTGCCTCTCGGCTCCTCTCCGTCTTGCCTTTCCACTTTTCCTCACCCTCTCCATGCCCTTGCCTTCTCTCTTACTTTTGTCTCTATCCACTTGCCCCAAACTGCTCCTCTTTATCCTCCTTTTTTCGGCATCCTCTACCCCCTGCGTGGGTGCCAGGGCTATGTAGCATGAAATACACCGCGTGTGAGCCTTGGCCCTTGAACCCTTGAAGTTACACAAAGGTAGATCATCTTAAATGAATGTTAAGTGACTGTGGGATAGACAAGGATTTTTATAAAATAACACATTATAAAAGAAAAGGTTGATAAATTAGACTTTATTTAAATAAATTCTGAGGCAGGGTGTGATGGCTCATGCCTGTAATCCTAGCACTCTAGGAGGCTGATGCAGGTGAATTGTCTGAGCTCAGGAGTTCAAGACCAGCCTATGCAAAGCGAGACTCCATCTCTACTAAAAACAGAAAAACTAGCCAGGCATTGTGGTGAGCACCTGTGGTCCCAACTACCTGGGAGGTGGAGATAAGGGAATCACTTGAGCCCAAGAGTTTGAGGTTGCTGTGAGCTATGATACCACAGTACTCTATCCAGGGTGAAAGTGAGACTTTTCCTTAAAAATATAAAATAAAATAAATTCTGCACATCAAAAAACAGAATTGAAGAGATTGAAAATGCATGCCACAGCCTAGGAGAAGATATTTGTTTATAAACAGA
>NW_003852427.1:3338279-3348065 GCF_000181295.1 Otolemur garnettii
ACGGTTATTTTTAGCGCGGGTATGAGGGAGTAGGGAGAGGGTAGGGTGTTGCCTCCAGGTGCAAGAGTCTGATATGCGGGTATAATGTTTTCTTTGTTTTAGGACCTCCTTACTGCCTTGTGGCCTAACAGTACAACAATGCCCATAGTAGTTACATTCATACGAGAAAGAAAACTGGAAACGATCTTTATATTCATCAACAACAGAATGGATAAATGGGGTATGTCCATGTGAGGTAACACCACACTGCAATACAAAGGACAATTACAGCCATGCACAACAACATGAATGAATCTTGAGCAAGATGAGCCAGATACAGCAGGTGCATGCAGCGTTTATGAGTTCATTTATATAATGTCCAAAAATGCAAAACCAATCCATAGAGACAAAAGTCAGGATAGCAGTGATCTCAGCTGACTGGGAAGGGGCACAGGTGGACCTTCTGTGCTGTTGAAATGTTCCCAATTTATTCCGGGTGGTACTACATAGGTGCATGTAAATCTAAGAAATGGGCACGTGTTTTCACATATTTAGTGCATGTTATGTTTAAATTAAAAAATAACATATCTTCACTCTTAGGTTTTAATATTTACTACCCAAAGATTTAGACATGAATACTCATAGCAGCTTTGGTCATAATAATCCCAAACTAAAAATTATCTAAGTGTGAATTAGCAAGTAAGTGGACATTTATATGATGAACTATTACTTAGCAAGAAAAAGAACTGACCTGTTGATAAATGAATAAATGAATACATCTCAAAATCATATGTTAAGTGAAAGAAGGCAGACAAAAACGAGCCACTGCAGATTCCATTTATATAAAGTCCTAGAAAATGTCAACTAATTAATAATGACAGGAAGCTGAGCAGTGATTGGTTGGTGGTCCGGGGTGGGGGGAGGGATGAACTGAGAAAGGGCTTGAGAAAACTGTGTTTGGGAGTTGGAGGGGGATGGAAATGTTCTGTATCTTGATCGTGTCAGTGATTTCCAAGCTGTATTCATCTGAAAAAACACATCACATTGTATCCTTCGAAGGAATGTAGTTTATTTTCCATAAATTATAGCTCAATCAAACTAATGTACATCAAACTGAGAATAATCAACATCTTGGACTTGGCCAAAAAGGCCTAGAGGGCACTAGTTAAATAAACCTCAATTTCTTTCCAGGACTCCACACTCTAAATGCAATTCAAGCTCCTCTGAGCGGATGTGTGAAAGAGAGGGGGACGGACCCACCCACTTAGCTTTGGTATGGAGGAGTGCGGGTGGGCAGCAGAACATCAAAATAGATGGTGGCACTGGGGTAGGGCGCACGAGTGTAGTGCCCCCTCACAGGGTTGCCATGAAAATCAAATGAAAAATGTAGGGAGATGCTAAATAAACTGTACAAAAGTAAAAAGTCCTATTTCTCCCAGAGGTGTCCTCCTTTCTGCGTGTCTACAGTTCTACAATGTCTCTGTGCTTGAAGAAACAAGACTTTCTGCCTCTTCTGGGGCTTTTACTAACACGTCTAAAGGAGTAGTAAAGACATACGAATTCTTTTAACTTAACACTGGTACTTAACGATCCTCTGTTTACCTATTTTCTAAAAAATATTTTTTACTGAGGTCTATTCTACAGAAGCGAGCCGCGCAGGTCTTACAACAGTTCAGTTTGGACACGTGCACGACTCCCACCGCTCTCAGGCGCATCTCCATCACCCCAGAAACGTCCCATGTGCCATGTGCCTCCTGGTCTGTCACACCCTTCAGAGAGAACCAGTGTTCTGATTGCTGTTGCTTTTGGCTGGGCCTGTGCCGCAACTTTGTACCCGTTGGTGTTTGGTTTCTTTCATTCAGCATAGCTTCAGAAATTTCAACCATGTTGTTGTGAATACCATACAGAGCATTAATTTTTTTTTTTTTTTGCATCGGTTCCTTTATATGACTATGCCATGATTTATTTATCTATATTCCTGTTGATGGTCGTTTGGGTTGTTTCTAATTTTTAGTTACTGAGAAAAAAAGCTAAGGAGAGTCTTCCATAGCGTCTTATATAAATAGTTGTAAAAAAACATATGAGGGCTGTCCAGAAAGTATCCAGCCATGTCATGTGCGAAATAGAGACACGTGTGGTTGGATACTTTCTGGACAGCTTGTAAGTCTTCATTTCTTTTGGGTAAAGTACCTAGGAGTGAAATCGCTGGGTCATGGCGAAGACAATGTCTGTTTAACTTTTAAAGAAACTGCCATTTTCCCAAAGTGGATGAGCGTTTACATATTCTTGCCAACAGTTGGTGTTGTCAGACTTTTTTTAGTGTAACCGTGGGTGTATCATAGTATCTTTAGTTCTTTATTTTTTATTATTTTTATCTTCATGAACTGTTGACCCGGTATATACGGTACTGCCCTGGGATATGTTCATGGAGTTACAGGCGAAACTTTATGACTGCTGACATTTTTATGTGAATGGAGTCTCTAAATTTCAGCTTGTTAAAGCAATCTCTTATTCCCTCAAATGTTAACAATTATAGAAGAAGCAGTTTCTAAAGGTGTGATTTCTGGTCAGGCTAATAGGCTAGGCCATGATAAACTGTCAGGAATCAACTATTTATATTCTTACATCTTAGGAATTCTGTTTTCCTGTGAAATGCAGTTAAACATAATACAAATTCTTACTGGCTCTTAATGCCTTGATAGACTATTTGGCCCAGATGTCTAGAATGTCCTCGTGCATCCACAGCCCTTTGTATAATGAAAATTATGTCCTCTGGCCCTGTGTTATTAGGAAAGGAAATTTGCATTTCTGATTTGATTAAGGAAAAATTAGTCATGGAGACTTCCATAATTAATGTCTTTTTGTCTATCTGAAGCTTGAGCAAATGAAACAGGTAGGTATAATTGCCACAGATATTGGGCATGCTTTGCCAGGCCCAATTTATGATTGTGATTAACCTCACCATTATAGTCTTTTAGAAATTTGCTTCCTAGATTGTTGTTTATTTTTATGTGCATAATTTAGCTGAGGCTTTCAAAGCATCGTGTGTGTGCGTGTGTGTGTGTGTGTGTGTGTGTGCGTGAACTTAAAATAGCCAGTGAGCTTCAGAAGGGTTAAAGTTTTCTTTTGCAAACCCTCATGTTCACATTTAGAATTCACACTGAATGAATTCAAGGATTAAAGAAAGAATTGAAAAATGTTTGCTTATTCTGTGGATGTCCTGTTTATGCCCAATTCATAGTGTGCCATTAACTGGCAATGGTCATTACCAGTAAAACCGTACCAAAAAAAAAAAAAAAAAAAAGAGCCAGCTTCCAGCATTCATCTTAATAAATGTCTTTTGTTAGGAGTTTGAGTTTGAATAAAAGTAACATAGAATTATGCATTGGGCATTGAAATTGCATCCAAAGTGCTTGATTATTAAAATAATAAATGAGGTACAGTAGACTGGCACTATCATTCCAGACGACTGTCTCCAGAAAGGCATTCAGCATCTCACTGAGAGGAGCAGGGGATAAGTGGAGCAGGGGAGAAAGTTCTGATGTGCTTTTGTTTCTTTGTAACAGCTTTACTGAGATATAATTGACATACTGGACAACTCATCCATTTAAAGTGTACAATTTAATAGTGTTCATTATATCTGCAGAATTGGTGCAACCATTGCCGCATTAATTTCAGAATATTTTCAGTATCTCAAAGGAAACCCCATATGTTTTGGTAGTCATGCCCCTTCCCCATCATCCCCAGCCCTAGTTAACCATGAATCCATTTTCTGTCTCTTTGAATGTTTATGGATTTTCCTATTCTGGACATTTCATATACATGGACTCATAATATGTAGGCTTTTGTGACTTCGTTCAATTAGCATATTACTGGGGGATTCATTTATATGGTAACATGCATCTGTACCTCATTCTGTTTTATTATTGAGAAATATTCTATCCCGCAGGTATGCAACATTTATCTATTGATCATCCTTAATGAACATTTTTTATTGTGTCTACTTTAGCTATTATAAATAATGCCACTAGAAATATTCATGTAGACCAGTTTGTGACAGATGTTTTCAATTCTCTTGGTTATATATGTAGGAGTAGAATCGTTAGGTCATATAGAAATTCTATGTTTAACTGTTTGAGGAACTGCCAAGTTGTTTTCCAAGCAGCTGCACCATTTTACATTTTTACCAGCTGTGTATCTAAAGTCCACATGCTTGCCAACACCTGTTATTGTCAGTTTCTAAAACAATTTAGTCATTCTAACGCGTGTGGAGTGGTACCTCCTTGTGGTTTTTGAATTGCATTTCCTTGATGGCTAATGATGTTGAGCATCTTTTCTTGTATTTATGGGCCATTTGTATACTATTTTCTATGGAAAAACGTCTATTTAGGCATTAGATACGTTGCTCACTTTTTAATTGTGCAGTCTTATTGAGTGGTAAGAGATTCCTGATATGTTTTCAAGTAATAGCATAAAAGGGGAAAAATGGCATCTCTAAAATGATAATGTACATGCTGATTGAGATGCTTGGAATTACAGAACTTAAAGAGCTGCAAGTTACCATAGAGATCCCCAAGGCAAAGCCTTCCCTTTATAGAACAGGAAACAAATTATTATGAAGATTAAATGGCTTCCTAAGAAGTTACGGCCAGGAGGTCAAAGGATTGGGGCTCATCCCCATGTGATCTTATGTGGAATTTGTTACTCCTGCTGAAGTACTTCATTACCTGGAAATGCAGCAAGACGCTCTGTGTTGCCAAGAATTCTTAGATCTTTGTTTGCCACTTGTCTTTAGCGGTAAGTACAACCTTTCAATTTATTACCGTGAATCATACCAGGTTTCTTCTTCTGGCAGGACTAATGGATAATGAAGTAGAGTAGGACTTCTCAAAACTTGACAGTGCATCAGAATTACTTAGTGAGCTTGCGAAAGCACAATTGTTCCCAGCATACATAAAATGTAATAGTACATAAATATATTTTTAAAAGTATATATGATGCACAGATGCCATTGGCAAAGGCTGAATAATGTGCAGCACTTGCTACATGACTCCAAATAAACAATTATTGACTGGAAATTGAAAAACATAGTTTAATTTGCAATGTTATGGCCTGGTTTTGAAACTTAAATAAATGTGCATCAAAATCACGGAAGGCTTGTTAATGCACATATGACTGGGCCCCACCCCCAGAGTTTCAGATTTAGAAGATCTGGCGGGTGAGGGGGGATCTAATAACTGCATTTCTAACAAGTTCCCAGGTGAAATTGATCCCTGCTGGTCTGGGGACCGCACCAGGAGAACCACTGTACTAGAGGAAAGAAAATATTTCAGTTCCTGGGCCAGGAATCATGCAAGTTTAAATTACAATGCTATATACAAGTGAAAAATCTTTCCAGATATCTTTAACTAATAGTATTTTCCAGTGTACATTCTGGAATACAGACTTGCTTTTTCTCATGCTAACTTGAAAGGGAAAGAATAACAAAAATGCCAGTATTTTTGATTTTCCTAAACACAAACTGAAAAATTTTATACCCTTCAAACCTTAGCCAGTAATTCAGTATATGCAGACTATCTCTGACTTACAATGATTTGACTTAACAACGGTGCTGAAAGTGATAACCCATTCAGTAGAAAGCATACGTTGCGTGCCCATACAACCATTCTGTTTTTCGCTTTCTAGACAATATTTAATTTTGTGAACTATTCAACCTGTTATCTTAAACTGTGGACGAATGTAAGTGCTCTGAGCATGTTTAAAGTAGGCTATGCTAGGCTAAGCTGTGATGTTCAGTAGGTTAGGTGTATTAAAATGCATTTTTGTGTTTTGACTTATGATTTTTTAACTTATGATGGATCTATTGGGACATAATCTCATCATAAGGCAATGAGCATCTGCATATGAAGGCATTTGATGAGGATATTTAGTTTCGCTTGTTGCATAGAACAGTTACCTGCTCTGAAACAAAGCAGCCAGCAAGGGGAAGCCATCGTGATGCAGCGGGGATGCCAACCAAATTTCTCCGAAGAGCTAAGTCCTGGCTGGGGTGCTCGGAGTAGTTACTGTTGATCCTTACATGCCACAAGTCCTCTGCAGGTATTTGTTGAGTGGATGAATGCTTTATCTGCCATGGGTTTTACTTTGGCTCAGTCATGATAACTTTCAAGTTGAAGAACATGCCTGGTAGATTTTAGTTATACTTTTCAGATTTCCATATCAAGGTGAGAGACATAAGCATTTCATTCATGCTTTCTGAGTAAAAAAGCATTCATGAAGGATGAAGCAAAAAAAGGATAACTGATCCAAGGTGAGCTACAGAAAACTTAAAAAATTCTTACAATGTCAAAGCACTAAGGCCATTTTTTTTCTGGAACCAGCATGAAAATTATTTTTCTTTTTGCCATTTCCTCTAATCAGATAAATATAAAGGTACTCAACTGGCTGCTTATCATGGCAACTGAGTGAAAAATTGCATGGGCTTTGGTATCATAGCTGTGTTCACTTTGTTACTTCCAAGCTGGTTGACTACAGCAGACCCTGTGATGAGTTGCTTAGATCCCTATTCAGGACTGAGGAATTTATTTTCCCTACCTGCTATAAGTACTGCAAACTGCATCCAACTGGACATGGTTGGATGCAGTTGGATGCAGTTGGATGCAGTTGACATAGAAATATAAAATTCCAGCCTCCTTACCCTACTTTGGGACAAATCTCTTAAGGGCTATCATGGCTCTAGAGCTCCCCATCAGATCAGCTGAGGCCTTTTGGAACGACCTTAAAGTCCAATTTCTCTCTTGGCTGGTCCCTTGTTCCCTCAGATGTTGATTCTGAGAATACTCCCTAACAAATTTCTGAACACAAATATGCATTTTTTGCATCTGTTTCCAAGAAGCCCATGTGCAACAGTGATCTTTTAGGTCATTTAACTTTATTGACCCTAAAATATTTTCCTATAACAATGTCTATCTTATTAAAGGTCATTATCAAGAACTGAGTTAGATGTGTGTTTGAATGGCCCTAGCACAACTGTCAGACTCAGAACAGATGCCCTGTGATGTTAGGTTTCCTTCCTGTTTTCAGTTAAGTCAGTTCTCCCTAGACTACTCACCTGGTGCAGCCACAAATAACACATCGCATCTGGGATTTGAGAGACTGCGAATCCTTTCAATTGGTTTGTCCAACCTCAGGCAAAATGGGTCCATTCTGGGATAAGTTACAAAGGAAAATGGCTTACAAAATATTTCTTCGCAGCTCGGTAGCCCCAGCTCTGGTTCTCAATGGCTGCTTCTGCACCAGGCTTCCTCTGACTGCCAAGAAAATGCAAGGTAAACATTTTTTAAGTTAGTGGCCTTGTGTTTAAGTCTTCAAGTTGAGAGAACATGACCCTGCTTTGAAAGCCAGTTTTTAAAAGGATATTATTCTTTTCTCTTCAAAAATATCACCCCGCAAGAACACAGTAAAGGGCTTCCCTGTGTAACCTATTGGATCATGTGGTGGGCATGGGCAGCCGGGCCGTATATATGGTAGAGGACAGCTCACTAAAATATGACAAGTCGGTAATCCACATGTTACTAAAGGGAGTAACTATAATTATTCACTTTGACACATTGACTAAAATGATTTTGCATTAGGTTCTAGAGATGTACAGATGATAAAAAATGGTCTTCTGCTTTTAAAAAACTCATCTTCTAGTCCTTCAATGCTGGCTATGTGGGCTTCTTTATGTGTAGGAAGGGGCATCAGAAATAAAACGTCAAGGTGGGTTTTTTTTTTTACCGTAATAGAAAATGATGTAGCAGCGAGGAAGTAGGTAACATAAATTGCTCATTATGCTAATTATCCCCCAACATCCCTCAACCCTTTCTTCCCTTTAGTAATGGACCACTTCTCCCATAATTTTGGCTGGGCATATCACCACCCAGATAGGCACTGCTCAGTGTGGACGCATGACCAAAGGGACATAAGCAGCTACGATGAGTGTGCATTCTGGGTCACAGCTTAAAAAGGAAGCTTTTTACCATCACTGTCTCTTTCTTTTATGCTGCTGTCTGGAAGATGAGCTATGTACAAAGGACAGCCACAGACTGAGAAGGGAGAACACTCATAGGCAGGCATCCATGAGTCCTGAATTGCCCATTACCTCTGGAATATTGCATAAAAGAAATAGATTTCTATCTTATTTAAGTTCCTATGTTTTAGATTCTCTTTGTTATGGTAGCTTAGCCTATGCTCTATATAATTATAATTATCATGTGAGGTATTTGGTAGCATTGCCATTTATAGATGAAATAATTGATTCTGAGATTGATTTTCCCAAGTTAATTTCACTAGCAAGTGGGAAAGCTGAAATTCAAGTCCAGATAATCTATATTCAAGTATAATTCTTTTCTCGCTAGATACTTTTCGGTGGAAAACTAACAAATTTTCTAGCCTAGAAAGTCATAGGCCATGGAAACATGACCAAAGATTCATAAAATCAAGTAAGGATAGTCTGAACAGGTCTTGTTTACAGAATCTTGTGCGTGAGAACTAGGAGGCTTCTTTGAAGGTCACACCAAAAGAATGAAAGTTAGTAGAAAGAAAAATTGTCTAATTTTGCCTAGAAAGTTGAAACAGAGAAATCACTATCCCAAGAAGAAGTGGACAGAGTATAAATGGGCTAAAGATGATTTAAGTTGTTCGTTCGTGATAGACTCAGATTAGGGGAGTTTTGTGGGTATTTGGGTGCACCCTTACCTGGTAACTTTAAGTTTTAAGAAGAACTCTACCTTCCCCACTGATCTTCCCTGTCCCCCCCACCCAGGACTATCTCAGCCAGAAATCTCAGATGGACTGGCTGGCACAGGATGGCAGTCCTTAAATTCTCACACTGGTGCTAACACAGCACACCAAGCTGTGAGCAACTATGTTGCCAACAACTTCAACAAGGAAGAAGCCGACCATATGCTGAGACGTGTCTTCTGTAAGTGCCCTTAAATTCACGGTGGTGAGCAAGCAGGTGCATAGGAACCCACTTCCCAATGTTGTCACAGTTATGGCTTTGGGAGAACATCAGTTCATCTTGGATCCACGATCAGAAGGCCATACATTGTCTTTTGAGTTGGGTCCTTTGGAAGTGGCTCTTGGGCCCTCAGGATGAAAGAGTGACACAAGTTAGTTCTCTGTCTTTGAGAGGAACCATCTTCCTTTGTGTGTGGTCTCAAGTAACCGGCCTCCTTTCCTTTTCTTCCAGCTAGTGTGTTTTGGAGCAACTTATACCACTCCCTCCTGACTCCAGGCCTGTGTTCCCTTTCCCTCTTACCCTGCTTCTTTCTATGTATGCTAAAGTAAAGAATGTTTTGCTGAGCCAAGGACTTCTAAATATTAATCCGTATCAGAATCACCAGGAGGATGATTTCAAGGCTCCACTGTCAGAGTTTCTGATCCAGTAGGTGGTGGATAGAGACTGAGAACTTGCATTCTGAGGAGTTCCCAGCTGAGACTGTTGGTTTGGGGACAACCTTGAGAACTACTATTGTGCGTGTGCATCTATACCTCATATCCACATACACATACACGCACGCGAGTGTGCATACATGATCTTTTTGCTCACTGTAAGAGTTGCTATACAGAATTGCCTCCTCTGTTTATGAGACTGTCAATTTTCTTAGGTTTCATACTTTATATCAGAGTTGGGCAATGTGTCTGATTAAAGAGAAATCTCAGGAATGTTTATTGATTCCCTGTGGTTGTGGACTAAACATGTTCCTCCAAAGTTTGTACGTTAACATCTAATTCCCGGCGTGACAGTATCTGGAGATGAGG
>NW_003852427.1:3348977-3350151 GCF_000181295.1 Otolemur garnettii
CCCAACGTGCCTCCCCAGTTGAGCTCCGAAGAGAACATGCTCTCAAGGAAGGTTTTTAATCTTTCATAATGTTTTAGAATTTTCGTGGTAAGGTGCCTGGAGGCCTTCACGTTCCCTATTCTTTAGCTAATATTCTTTCTAGTTAATTGGCTTGAAAAATATAACCAGCCGTTCGAATGTGAATATGATATCTTTGTCTGTTTGGGCTTCTGTAACAAAGTGTCATAGACTGAGTGGCTTATACTCAGCAGACATTTATCTCTCAGTGTTCTGAGACGATAAACGTGAAAATAGCATTATGGTCAGGGTCTGGTGGGAGCTGTAGACTGCTTACTCCTTGTGGTATCCTCCGTGATGGAGAGTAGAGACCAACACGCTCTTGTGTGATTCACATAGGGGCACAAATCTCACAGACTTCTTCTAGTACTAATTATTTTCCACCCTCTTTTTATCATCACTTTGTGGGTAGGGGTTCAACATATGAATTTGGGGGGAACACAAACATCCAGTCCATAACAATATCCTAAAAATTATAAAGTACTACTACAATTTTCATTTGTTGTTTCAAGTTGGATGCAATTAATACAATGATTTATTTTTTAGCATAAAACAGCATCATTCTAAGGCACCTTTACAGTAAGACAACTAGGTGAGAGAGGCTTAATATTTAGCATCTACTTTCATTTAAACAGAATCTATATATTTTGGAAGCATTTAGTGCTGGTGTAGAGGTGTCTGATACATGAGTTGCCAGACCGCACCCATCTGACTTTGTTCTGCTTCTTCAGAATTCTCAATACAACACTAGATTAATGGTAGGAGCCTGGGCGCTGCAGTCAGAGCAGAGCTGAGCTTGAGTATACGCTAGTGTAGTTACCAGAGCTGTGATCTTGCACATGGTACTATTCTCTAAACCTTGGTATTAGTAAACAGAAGCAGTGGGAGGGCTCATCTCACAGAGCTTCAGTAGGCTTGAATGAGAGAATGCACACATGCCTCAGCACAGGGCCCGACACGGGAGCTCCATAAGGTCAGCTGTTCTCACTATTGTTACTAATAACTGGTGAGGATGGGCAAAGGATGAAATTATGTGAGTGCCACTCCCTCCTCCATAGTGCTTAGATTATGTCTGAGGAAAGTCTTGATTTATTATATTTCAAAGCTGCTAATAAGC
>NW_003852427.1:3351902-3378587 GCF_000181295.1 Otolemur garnettii
CAGAGCTTCACCTGACTTGTAACTCTATACATAATTCTATGTTTACTCATTTAACGTTTCCCTGCCCGTCTACACTGTATGGAGCTTGTGTGTTCAGTCACTCTTTAGTGCAGGCAAATTCTAAAGTGTCTTTAGCTCCACAAGTGTAAGCGCAGGACCTCTCCCTTCCTTCATCACAGCCCCAGGAGATGGTCTGTGATGGTCTCATCCTTCTGTTGCCAGGGGTGGGTACTTACCGTGTCCCGGTGTTTTACAAATGGATGCCTATTCTTACCGAGTAAGTTGGATGAGGCATGAACTAAGTCCAGGGACAGAAAAGTGTTCCTTGAGCTGTGTGGTTCCTGGGAATATTTGTTGGGATCTAAAATTTATGTAACAACCTGCACCGTTTTAGTGGCTTAACACAGGAACACTTCACTTCTGATCACAGCAGCCTCTGATGCAGATATTTGTGGCCAATCAAAGGTGGCTACCTTGGGTCACTTTCTTTCAAGCAAGGACTCAGGAGTGTCCCTGTTTTGCTTCTGCCATTTATACCTGGAAGAACAGGAAAGAGGGAGCATGGAAGACTGGAATTATTTACGGACAGGACAGGAAGGTATATCTGAACTGTCTAGTACTTTCTCTCACATTCCCTTTGCCAGAACTCACTGGTTCATGATATGCCTTCATCACGGGGCAAGGGAGGTTGGGAGATATGTCTAACCCTATGCCCAGGAAGAAGAGGTGGGCATGGACTTGGGATGCCCAGGGAAAGGACGGCTGGTATAAGCCCAAGTGTGGGTGACTGGTAGTGCTCCCGACATGCTGGCAAATCTGCCCTTGGCTACCCTCTGGTTCCTGGGGGCTCACGGTTCTCCTCATATAGTCCTTGGCAGAGAACATCTTGTACTCACCCATCATCCTCTTCACTCCCTCCTGTCCTCATTGGTCTCTCTAATTACCCTGTTTCTCCCTTCAGCTCAGAGCAACTTCTTTTTGATTTAGTAGTAATACTGGAGGGATGTTGGAGTGTCTGTGTGGGGTGCAACCTTGCTCATGCAAACATTCTGCTTACGCCTAATGCCATTCTATTCCTCTAACAGAGGGGAAGTCCTCTTTTTTCTTTACTTTCTGTTGTACATCCCTGCTGCCCCTGCCATGCAATGAGCACAGCCTGGCATCTAAGCAGAAGCTGGGGAAGAAAAAGGTAAGCTATTGGGAGGAGTTGATTAATATTTCAATAACACTGTCCCACAACCAATATGAGCTCAAGGAGGGTAGAGACCATGTCTTTACGTTCACCACAATATCCCTAGCATCTAGCAAAGGAGCCCAATAAAATATTTGGGGAATGAATAAAGAAATGCCTGAATAGGTACATGAATGTTGTAACAGGTCGCACTCCTCACAGATCCCACCTGTGGCCTGATTCTTTCCTACCTTTTCAAGCCTTCCTTCTCAGGGGAGTGTGAGCAGTGCTCTTAACAGCCCTGCAGGGAGACTGGAGGGAGCTGTAATTATGGTGCCCTCGACCCTGTGGGTTTGACATTTTCTCTTTGACCTTTACATACACACATATTCCCACATACACTTGGCTAGAAAAATTATCTGATAAAACAGGACAAGGAAGGCTAACAGAGGGAAGAGGAATAAACCCCCCTCGTGCCTGGCACGTAGGAATCCTATGAATGTTTACTGAATGAAAGAAAAGAAGAAATGCTCAGTTTCCTCCAGCCAGGGACTGAAATAGCCAATTCACGGGTGTGTATTGAATTTTAATATTTTTTCCTTGAAAATATGTTAAAGAGAGCTAGACTGTATCCTGACCATAATGTCACTCTTGTCCTTTGGCAATAGACTAGGTTTGTTTTTCTAGCTGATCTTTCTGACTCTCAAAGACTGTGATAAGTGCTGCACAGTTCTGGGGGAGAATGAGCCCTCAAGGCAGGAAGAGGCAGAATCAGGGGGCACCGAGATTGTTCCCATCCAGCGCCGAGATGGAAAGTCGTGTGGGTCAAGGTGGGTCCTCTATCACTGTCCCTTGGCTGATGTTTTTAGGAATGGGAGTGACAAGTCTATGAAATGCTTTTTTGGGGTAACTTTTCATCATTCTTCGTGGCAGAGGCTGCAGGCTGGTACTCCCAACTCCCATGTCATATTTCTTATTAGCTTATGCCTGTCTATGATACAGGCTGAAAACCAAAAATAATCCCTTTCCCACCATCTCTTTTAACCAAGGGAGGGCATTTGACACAATTCTGGACAGGGAGATGTAAGTTACCCTTCCCCTCTTTTCTTTTTTTTTTTTCTGCCTTGAATAGATAAGATGATAGCAACTGTGGCTACCATTTTGCAACTAGGCGGTTGTAAGAGACCCACAGAGAAGTTGGCTCTTACAGTGCTGAACCACTGAACCAATGCTCACAGGCACTTATCCTTAGCTTTTCTCTTATGTGGGGAAACCCAAACTGTTTCAGGTACTGTAATTGTTTCCGCTACTGTAATTAAGGATTCTGTTACTTGCAGCCCAAAGAATTCTTCACTCACAGCTCTTCTTTTTAAGATTTCCTTTTCCTGGATGAAAGTCAATGAACCAATTGTGTATAAGAAATAGGAAAAATTTTCCACAAAATATTAAAATAAATCTTTAAAGGATGAAATTGCAGGAGAGGGAAAATGATTTCGAAAAAGAAACAAAGTCGAAGACTCACACTGCTCTATAACTAAATATTTATACAGTCTTCAGAAGCCAAGATAGTGTTACTGGCAGAGTAACAGACACTTAGATTAATGAAATACAGTACAGAGCCCAGAAAGGGTGGAATTATAAAACAGTCACCACTCTGAAGCATTTCTGCAGAGGGGAAATACCCAACCACCCCTGAGATCTCTTCTACATATAGTGTCAAGCCAGCTCAATTCCCAATCTTACTTAACCTGAGATAAATTTTAATCATAATGAATATGTTTAAAAGCAAATTCTATATTAGCCTTTCCTCGACTAAGCTACATTTTTCCAATTTTAGCTCTTCTTGTGATTTTTCCTATCTCCCCAGAGTTTCAGGATAACACCTTTGCCCCTTATGTGAGTCAGTGCTGGCACTGTCCATTCTCAGCACCACCTGTGCTGGTGCTATTCTGGAGCAACTGCATGGACAGTTCTTTCTAGTTCTCCCATTTCCCTTCTCCTGCCTTTATTAATTCTGCTCTTCCCCAGACACTTTTTCCATCCCCCTTCCTCAGTTGTCTTTGGGTCCATAGATGCTTTACCTTAATCATGCAGACTTCCAAACTCTACTTTTTTTACCCACATTTTGGTTTTTGGAATTCAAAGGCAGGCTTTTGAGATGAAGAGTTCATTTCTCTTGGTTTGTTGCCTTTGGTGCAGTGCCCTAACAGTTATTTTTTGGTAATCAGTGCTCTTCACAACCATACCCCCCTGAAACAAGGAAGGCCTCAGACTCGATATAGATTTGATTTAAAGCGCAGAGGATGTGGGTAAAAAAACCAAGTTGTAAGTGACAGCAACATCAGTCAATATAAAATTATTTCTCTGTATAAATGTATATTTGATTGTTTTTAGTAATTGCAGGGTATTCAGTCATATGGACAACTGATAATTTAATTAACCTACTATTCATGAGCATTTTAATCCTTTCAGTTTGTGTCTGTTATCTGTGTTGCAACAATAAACATTTTTGTACCTCTATCTTTGTACACATATGCAAAATTTCTGCAGAATAAACTTCTACAAGTAAAATTGCTGGGTCAAATGGTATGTCCATTTACAATGCTGATGGTTATTGTTTAGGGCCATTTTAGGAAATCAATGCTAATATAATGATCATTTTTCACTAATATAAGCATGTTTTTTAGTTTTGATTTCAGGGTAACACATTTGTATGTGAGCATTTTACACATGGATACAAATCTGCTCTCTCTAAGGAAGACTTTTCAGATAACCAAACTGTATAATTACCTTTTGCATTCCCAGCTCTCACTTTAATGATGTCTAATGAATGCATATGGAGTGAACTCATGGCTCGCTAGACCACTTCTGTGTTAATTTTAATCTATTTAATGGTCACAGATGGATCCCTATTTTGCACTTTTTTTTTAGACAGTTCTAGAGTCTACAAACTTAGCAGTAGAGTTGTGTGCTAAATGCTAAATTAAAATCAGTCTTTGAGTTTTGTTTTGAATCATATACCAAAATCACAACATAGCAGAACTTCTAGGGATCTTACAAACCTGTAACTAGAGTGCTTCAATTTATAGTCTGGGATGCAAATAAGGCATTTTCCAGGTGGGGGGTCCCAAAATCGAGCATGTGAGCCCTCACATGTCCGGTGAACAGGAAATAGTATGGTAGGTCCTCCCCTGATAAGCCCAGGGCAAGTCCTGGTTGCTTCCATTTCAACTCTTAGAGTCTCAGTTCAGATGCACGCTCTTCACACCAGGAGACTCTGTTGCCTCATGAGAGATTGGTGGCTCTGGGAGAGGCTGCTAGTGTGGACCCTGGGTTGGGCCACTGCTCTTTTCTAAGGGGCCAGAGAGAAGAAGCCCTCAGGGACAAGCGCAGCCAGGGCAGGGCTCCTAGCAAACGTGGCCTGGACTTTCATCATTGTGCACCTCAGATTCACTCACACAGCCACTTTTCCAGGACTCATATCTGCTTCCCAATTCCTGGCTTGGGTCTAGTCTCAATGTGTGCAGCCCCCAAAACACACTCCCTGTGAAACTCCTCAGTCTGTGCAGAGGCTGCACTAGTAGACAGGGCTGGGCCTATCTTATCTCCTTGCTGATGAGCTTATCTGAGGGTCCTGTGGCCCTTCTCTGACTCCAAAACTTGCTCAGGGCCACCTCCAATCCAACCTGACAGTTGTAATTTTTGAGATTAAAGTATAGGGGTCTTGATACCTTTCCCTAGGGCTGTCTTGGGCTCCAAATGCACACTTGGCTACTTCCCCTCCCCCCCAGCAATCTTCAGATTCCACCTAGTAATATTTCCCCTTTCCTCACACATGACATCAAATTCCATTTTACCCAGCTATCCTACTGGAGATTCAGCCCAGTCCCCTCATTTTAAAAATGAGGAAAATGAGGCATGGAAGTGTTGTTTACCCAGGGTGACACACTTGATCATGATCAACCAGAGACAAGAATGCTTGTCTTCTAAGTCATCATTCAGGGCTCTATTATTTCCAGGGCTGTTTCTGTTTTGTAGGTTCGGGTTTTATTTTCCTCATGAGTTTTGAAATCCTCAGCCACTTTTTCTTTAGCAGCTTTGGCCACATTCCACACAGCCCAGCTAAAATATGCTCAGACATGCTGGGTACCTTTATTATATACCTAGCAGTGATTTTCAGAGTCAACACCAAACCACTAATTAAAATCAGCCACTGTTTTGGAAAACCCACATCATTGTTCCCCTTCATTATAATGAATAATTAAGAACTAATGCTGAGCATGTTCATTTGCCCTGGAACGTGCTTTGCTGCCTGTGACCCAGTGAAAGTAGTAAATGTTTATAGTGCAGGCTTGTGTTGGATGTAGGGTTCTCTTTCAAGAGTGCCTCTCCCTTGAGCTGAACCTTTTAGGACATTTCTGATTCTATTTCATCTTAAATATTTGTCCCTTGATGGATAGTTTAGGGAAGCAACTTAGAAGCAACTAGAAAGGCAAGAATTCCATCTGAAAAAACATCTCAGTCCACTGAGTCTTGGTTCTGGGCCTCTGGGACTGGAATCCTTACCTTGCCTGGCGTGGAGGTCTCCACATATCCCTATCCGTCGGTCTGACAGCTGGTGCTGGGTGAAGGTGAAGCAGGCAGTCGGAAAAGGGACAAGTCATGGGGTGGGGGGAGGAGGTATAGTAGGAGAGATATTTAAAATTCCTTCTCCTGAGTAATTTAATTTCCAAAAGCCCAGAGTTCTGTTGTATTTTGGCAGAATATACGTGGTTGGCCCGCTTAATGTTGAGTCAGGACTGCCATTTTGATAGAACACCCCTCTACAAAGCCAGACTCCAAGATACCTTTTAAGGAATCATTTTCGTCTTGAGTGTTTAAAAATGAGTCAACATGCAGTGAAAACATAACTCTTTGGGTTTACATGAATAGATTTTACTAAAAAGTCAGTCTGTTATCCATGTTGGCTCACATCTTTCCCTGGGTGCACATTGAACCACCTGGACGACTTGAGGAAAATTCCATTGCCTGGGCCATACCTCAGAGCAATTAAATCAGACCATCTGGGAGTGGGGCCTCAGCGTCAGTACTTTTTAAAGCTCTCTGATGATTCTGTTGTGTAGTCTAGGTTCAGGACCACTGCCTATCATTGCTGCCTGTGGGCAGTAATTTGCCTGAATGCTACTATATGCTCTGTGAAGGCAGAAACTGGTTTACTGTCACCCTTGATGCCTAGTACTTCCGACCCATAGTTGGAATTTAATAAATATTTATTGATTGAGTAAATTAAGGTTTACTCTGAACTTATCAAGATGTAGATAAAGAAATGCCCTTCTTTTGTCTAGGGGTGATGTTGGAAACCTATGATCACCCAGTTATGTCATTTCAGCTGGAATGAAAGCATTTTATTATTTGAACAATAGGCCTGCTGTACACCTGTGGGAGCAGGCCACGTGGTTTAGGTTTTGATCCTTCTACTGTCACAGGAATTTTCTAGTCTAAAAGGCTCTGTGTGGTATGAAGTCTTTTCTCTCTGATTTCATCTTATATCATTCCTTCCACCACCTTCTCATCACTCTCCAGCCACATTGGCTTTCTCCGTGTTTCTTGAACATTCCCAGGCTCCTTCTTGTATTAAGGTCTTGTACTTGCTGTTCAGTTGGCTGGAATACTCACCCAATGTAAGGAGCTGCAAAGTCAGGGTTGCAAAGGCAGATTCAAAGACAGGAAGAACATTTTTGCATGTGTCTGTAGGCCGTGCACCTGTCTTCTTCAGAGAAGTTTCTCTTCAAGTCCCTTGCCTACCCTGAGATGGGATCACTTGTTCTTTTCTTGCTAATACGTTTGAGTTCTCTGTGGATTCTGGTTATTAAACTTTTGTCAGAGACATAATCTGCAAATATCATCTCCCATTCTGAGGGCTGTCTGCTTGCTTTACTTACTATGTTTTTGGCTGTGCAGAAGCTTTTTAGTTTGATCAGATTCCAGTAATGTATTTTTGGTGTTGCTTCAATTGCCTGGGGGGTCCTCCTCATAAAATATTCTCCCAGGCCGATTTCTTCAGGTGTTTTCCCTATACTTTCTTCTAGTATTTTTTTTAAAAATAAATAATTAAATAAATAAAATGAAATAAAGGCACAGAGAAACAAAAACAAAGCAAAGCAAAACAAAACAACAACAACAACAACAACAAAGGTAGGAAGAACAGCAGCCAGTTTTGCAAACAATTTACCACGTAGCTCATTTAGGAAAGTGCTCAGTCTTTCAGATAAAATGTTCAGCATCTCACATTTCTTCATTATCCCTCTTTTCCTCTCCAAAATGCTGCTTGGGTATAATAAGGAGAGACTGTGATTTGTATGGCATTATGATCATAGACAGAAAAAGGTGTCCTTCAGTTATTGCAGTTTTGTCTAGGTCTTCACTGGCTGTTGCTACAAAGTGCTTGGTCGAGGCTAGGCTGCTGGCTCCATCCCTGGTTGTCCTGCTCATGTCTGCTGCTGATAGCTGAGGCTACTGCACCTTGGGGCTAGTCTCTTTTGTCTTGACTGGGTCTGGATAACTCACATCATCCTTCTTGGCCTTGGGGACTCTTCTGAGTCTCCATCCAGCCCCTGTCCCAAGATGTCCATGGAAGCTGTGATGTTGCCTCTTTGCCTTGGTAATCCAAGGCAGGTCATGCCTTCAGCATTCTTTTCATCCTAAGGCATGGGGAAAGGGTGGTCCATTCTGTGTCACAAGAGAGCCAAGCAGGTTTGAGGGATCTAAACTCAGATCTTCTCCCTGCCTGGCAACCATGATCAACCACCGTGTTTGCTCTGATGTGCCGATGTACAAGTGGTGTGGGACGATCTCCTTCTACAGTCTCCAAGAGGAAGCATGCAGACTCTGTTTTCATTGGAGACACCTGTCCCAACCCTGACCTTTTCTGCCGGTCTCCCATGCTCTTCCCCAATCCACAGCACCTGCGCTGGAAAGCTTAGGTGCTCTGCCTCCTCAGCCCATGTGTGCTTTCTCTCCGCACTGGACATGAAGGAGAGTTTAATGCTCTCACCTTCAGGCCTATTGTCTGATTAGTTAAAAAAGAGATAAAGAAATTTAGAAAATCTTTTTCTTCTGTTTTAATAAACCTAAAATTTCAGTCCAGTCTCTGAATATGATGTCTCTATGCTCAAAAACATTCTATTTTGGCTGAGTGTGGTGGGCCATGCCTATAATTCCAGCTACTCAGAGGCCGAGGAAGATAGTTCAAACCAGGGGTTTGAGACTAGCCTGGGTAACATAGCAAGACCCTGTCTCTTAAAAAATAAATAAAAAAAAAATTAGCTGGATGTTGTGGCATGTGCTTGTGGTCTTAGCTACTTGGGAGGCTGAAGCAGGAGGATCACTTCTGCCCAAGAGTTTGAGATTGCAGTGAGCTATGATTGTGCCACTGCACTCCAACCTGGGTGACAGAGCAAGATCCTGTCTCTAAGAAAATTTAAATAATATATGTTTTGGCCACCAGAATCTGAATATTAACTATTTCTCTTTATGGCTCTGTAATAATGCTCCCAATTCTCTTCCTCCCCTTTCCACTCCATAGTTTCTGTTCACCCTACTCCTCAGATTAATGATTTATACTGGCTAAGGAGAAGTTTCATATGAAAACACCAAGAAATACACATTCATATGGCTTAATATGTTATCTCACTTTTACTTACAATAGTTACAACGGGCTCTGGCAGTGGGCTGAGTACCTCCTACACATTGTTTCATTTAATTTTCACAACTAAGACATAAAGTGGTCCAAGAAACTGTTCCAGAAGTCATTCCTAGTTCAATGGTAGATCAGGATTTGAACTCAGGGCTGCCTGATTCCATGGTCCACACTCTAATCCTTGCACCCTCTATGCCTCTCCGTAAGATCACCATCTGTTAGGTGTCCTTCGTAAACCTCTAGACTTCCTTGATGCTACCTATTTGATTGAGGCTGTTTTGCTGCTCTGAGGAATATACACTAACTGCAAACTACAGGATTACAACTTGAAAAAGGCAGCAAAAAGAAATGTGACACAGAGAGTGATTTTAATGGGAAAAATGTAGATGAATGATAGAAAAATCTCCATGCAGAGGCTTTTTCTGACCCAGGGAATGGCAGGGATATTTCATTATAATGTATTAACTAGCAAAAAGGGACCACTGGGTTGAATTATATTTTGAATATCTTATCTTTATTTGGGGCACATAAGCAAGGATACAAATAGACACTATTTTTTCTTTGGATTAGGGCCTGCCTTTGGGGCAGTAACTTTCTCTTGGTGTACAATATTCCACTTAGACTTCTCTAAAAACTGTGTGGTTCCCTAGTTTTCTGAATACAACCTTTAAATAGGAAGTTTTTCACAGCTGCTATCATTTCTATTTAATCCCAAATTATTAATAGTTTCAATTTATTTCTAGAAAATTCTTGTTTTAGTTTCTAATTATTCAGGGGAAGTTTGAGTGAAAAAAAATGATAGCCCATATTTTTTTTCTTATACCATGTTATTAAAAAATAATGACAAAATATGGTACCTGGATGAGTAGCATGGAAATCACTTGGGAAAATTGTTCAAAATACCAATTTTGGGTCCAACCCCAACCATATGTGGTCTTCTGGAAGCTTTTGTATTTAGGTTTAGAACTGATCTCAGGTTAATATTTTCCATATACTTATTCCATTGCACCAACATTGAATTGCCTGAACTCCTTTGTCCAAAATCAATTGAATATAATAAATGTGTGGTCTATTTTTAGACTCTTTTAATCTATTCCATTAATCTATTTCTCTACCTACTAATACCACACTGTCTTGAATTACTCTACCTTAATAATAAGCTTTGAAATCAGTAAGGTGAGTTTCCAATATTATTCTTTTTTCTTTCTTTTCATAGATCTTCTTTAATTTCTCTTAGCAGTGTTTTAGGTCTTGGTGTATGTATCTTTGCTAAATTTATTCCTAAGACACATATGCACACACATTTACATTTTAGGTCCATTATAAATGGTAATTTTTGTGATTAAACATATGTAACATAAAATTTACAGTTTGAACTATTTTAAAATGTATGGTTCAGTAGAATTACATGCACTCATACTGTTGTACAACATTCAACACATCCATCTCCAGAAATATTTTCCTCTTCCTAAACTGAAACTCTATACCATTAAACATTAACCCCACAATCCTTCCCTCCCCTTAGTCCTAGCAACTACCATTCTACTATTTTTTCTCTATGATTTTGACTCTAGAAACTCATATAAACGGAATTACACAGTGTTTATTCTCTTGTGACTGGTATATCTCGTTTAGCTCACCTTTAAGGTTCATCTCCACTGTAGCACATGTCAAAATTCCTTCTTTTTCTTTTTTTGAGACAGAGCCTCAAGCTGTCCCCTTGGGTAGAGTGTCGTGGCATCACAGCTCACAGCAACCTCCAACTCCTGGGCTTAAGCGAGTCTCCTGCCCCGCCTCCCAAGTAGCTGGGACCACAGGCGCCCGCCACAACACTTGGCCATTTTTTGGTTGCAGCCATCATTGTCATTTAGCGGGCCTGGGCTGGATTCAAACCCGCCACCTTAGATGTATGTGGCTGGTGCCTTAGCCACTTGAGCCACAGGCGCCGAGCCAATTCCTTCTTTTTCTAAGGAGCATGATTCATACTCTGCTGCACATATGTACTACATTTTGTTTTTCCATTCATCTATTGATGGATACATGGGATGTTTTTGGCTATTTTGAATAGTGCTGATATGAACATGACTTTACAAATATGTGCTCAAGTCCCTGCTTTTAATTCCTTTGGAGATAGACTTTTGATGTGGCTGGCTACCGTCCAACTGGCTAGGAGCCTGGACAGAACAAAAACAGAGAAAAGGCAGATTGGTCTCTCCATCTCCTGCAGCTGCAATACACTCTTCTGCTTTTGAACATGAGAACTCCAGGCTCTGCAGCCTCTGAACTCCAGTATTTACTCCAGCAGCACCCCAGGTTCTCAGGCTGCCAGACTTGGACTGCACCGTGCTGATAGCTTCCCAGTGTCTCTAGCTTATGGACAGCCTGTCTTACATGAGGCAATTTCCCTGCTAAATCTCCTCTTATGTATCTATACATATGTATCTATACATGTCCTATGGGTTCCTTCTCTCTGGATAACACTGCCCAACACAACCTTCAACACACAGCCCCATCAAGCTTCACCAGGACTTTCCCTGAACAAGCGTAGCCTCGCTTTCTACCAACAATCCAAGGAAGACCACACAGACTTTTCTTCACCTAGTCCACAACCAGGCAGCTTTATTGTCTCTGATGCCTTACTCTGCAAATTTCAGTGCCCTCAGCATCTCTAAAACCTGATTTATGTCTCCTCAGCATGATAACATATGGCTTTCAGCTCACATTTCAACTCCTTACTTTGCAGTCAGAAAAAATATTGCTAAGCGAAGAGTGGGGGTGAATATGGATCAAAGCTTAAGTGTTTCCTTTGCCCAAGGATTATGATCTTGCACACGCATGCCCGCTCTCTCTCTCAATATATATATTTTCCAGGGCATATATGTGTATGTGTGCATATGAAGTGTATCACTTATAATACTATATTTGCTAATAATACATTAATAAATAGAAACACTTGATCATGTCATATAATGGCTGTTATCCAATGATGTTACCAAGAACCTGTATTTTTTGTTGTTAATCTTTTGGATTAATATGAGGGTATTAATTAGATTAACATGTAATCTAATTCATATTAGATTACATTGTTTGCATTTGTTAGGTAAAGTCCAAGTTGTAGTTAAGCCCCTCACCCAAAGGGTGTGCCATATACCTGTACATTATGCCCATCGAGTGAGAACTTGCCAATCCCTCTCCCCCCCACCATTTGAGTTTAAGGGAACCCATATTTTTGTTATCTTTTCCTTGTGCCATCTTTCCATGTGTTACATTTTCAGCGTTAGTTTGCTGTCTCATGGTTGCAAGGTGGCTGCCACTGTTTCAGGCATCACATCCTCACATAGCTCCCTCCTGGACGGTAAGAAGGAATAGGTCTCTTTGCCGTATGTATTTTTATCAGAGAGAAAACCCCTTACCGTATCTCAAATCCACCCAGCAGACTTCACTTTGTTTCTTTGGCCAGAACTGGGCTAAATCAATCTCTAGAAAATGGCAATCTATTTTATGGGCCAACAGTGATTCGACTTCTGAGGTAAGGTGAAAGACTCAATTTCTTTATTCATTTTGCTATCTGAATGATATTAAGATTTTATAAACCAATAAAGAAGAAAAATTATTTTTGGAATAGCAACCAACAATAATGGAAGTAGCAAAGTCTCTCCACTCAGTTGTGGAACTTTGTGAAACTCATATTACAAATAAATGAATAGAATAACCTGTTCCCTTTGACATCGTGTTTCACCTGTGCAGCCTGCTCATGGCAAACTTATCTTCCTGAAACACAGATCTGACCATGCTAAACCTTTCCTGAAAACATGTTGCTGGTCACCTATTACTATAAACACACTCCAAGGCATGGCCCCAGGACTTCCTGGATTTGACTCCACCCTCTCTTTTTAGTATTATTTTTTAGTATACCCCTTTCTGCCCTTGTCACACTTTCACCCTTTGTTGGACATGATGTGCATTCCTGTGTCTATTATGCCTTTGTCCTCCTTATTTACTCCAAAATCCCTTCATCTTTGAAGCCCCAGCTCAAATGCCACCTCTTGCATGGTGCCATTGATGATAATTTTAGTTGCAATTGATCTCTCTTGTCTCTGTGCTTCTGTTGTGCCTACAATGCTCCTGTGTAGGATATTTAGTGGCTAATACATTTAGGTTGTATCTTACTCAGCTGTGTATCATTTCATTGCCTCATATAGAGGCAGCAGATACCTACCACAGAAGCCACAACCCCCTTTGTGAGCCCATATTGCTAAATGATTACAACATGATGCTCCACTAAGCCTAAATGTACTTCAAGGCATCTTGGGGCATTCTTAATTTATTATTGATAACTGCTCCAGTCAGTTACTACTAGTGGCTTAAATGAAATCTGCATTCCATCTCTGGTTAAATTTATGACCTTGTTCATAACCAAAGCTTAATTCTTTGGTCAGTTGAAGTGAATATTACTGAATAGATTTCATGGGTGGTTTCCAACCAATGACCAAATTTTATTTAGACAGGTTAGAAAGCAAGCTAGAAGATGTTAATGCTATGCTATAGCATTATGGCCTGTGGAGGAGCTGAGCATATGGAGGAAATCTGCCTGTAAGAGCATCAAGCTCTTGCCAAAGGAGGCCCAGACTGTCAGAACTTTCTATTTTTTTTCCTTAAGGAACCCACCAGGAGATCTTGTTATTTTCTTGGCTTAAAATCCAAAGATCAGATAACAACTGTGTAGGCCGTGGCCCAAGGATCTCATGGGTCAAGGGAAGAAGTGAGAGTATCTCCAAATGTCATAATCCATTTCATTACTATGGGCAAACTTTATTGGACATAGCTGTAAGTTTTACTCTCAGGAACAGCAGGTGTCTACAACAAATCGGAATCTTCAAACCATACAGACATAAGACTCATGTTCAAAAGCCACTTTGGGAAATGATAGAAACAGAAGGGGATTCTTTGAAGATTAGGGCAGTTTTACTGTTTCTTGGTTTCTTTGAACACATTTTAAGGCAGTACTGTGCAATATAATAGCTGGTAGTCACATGTGATATTTAAATTTAATTAAAATTACATAAAATTCAGTTCCGTAGTCAGAATAGCCACATTTCAAGTGCTCAACTAGCTACATGTAGCTAGTGGCTGTCATGTTGGACAGAGCAGATACAGAACATTTCTGTTATCACAGAAAGTTTTAGCAGGAAGCACTGTTCTAAAGCTTCCTATGTAAAATAGGAATCCTTCTGCACTGTAGTTCAGGTTTTTTCCAGAAGTTTTTGTTTGTGTGCACTAGATTTTTTTTTTTTTTTTGGTATTACCATTACTTATACAACTTTTACTTATTTTTTTTTCTACCCAAATACATACTTTTGTCTTTAGAGGCCTGTTTAATGCATCATTTGAGAAAAATATCAAGGGAGTATTTATTTCCCATAGTTAGAGACCTGTGCAGTAAGCAAGATTCTGTGATTTATTTTCTGTTATTTCTTTATGGTGGTTAATGTTTTCCCTGATCTATGTGAGTTCCTTTTTGCAAGCCTCTGCACACTAAGTTGGCAATGTATTGCATGGTTGTGTGAATTTAAATGGCCCAGCATTTTGCCCCACTAAGGAAGACAGAGAGGATTCAGTCATTAAAGAAAAGGACTATTGGGAAACAGGGCGCCATAAGGCTTCTAACTATTCTGTCACATTTTATTCTTGCCTCTTCTCATACCTTAAATAAAAGCTATTCTATATAGAAAGATGTATTAAAATAGGCCATGTGCAACGTGGCTAAAGCTTCCACATTAGTTTTAAATGAGGTTCATTTGAAATGACTTAACCAAAGTTATGATGGTGATTCAATGTAAAGTTCATTCTTTTTTTTTTTTTTTTGCCAAATGAATGTGGTTGTAAAGTTCATTCTTTATTGCAATTCAAACTCCTATGTTTACTGCATTTGTTCTTAAAAAGATGAATTTTTAAAAGAAATTTTAAGTAAGGCAAAATATGAATAAACAAAAAAAATGCATTGGGGAATATGAGACAAAATCTCGTCTTTATTTCTACCCTTATGGTTCAACAGATTGTTATCTTTCCTGGTAATTTTCTATCAAGGTTCCTCTTTGAATAAGGTCTAGACTGGCTGCTTAGGAGTCACATATTCTCTTTCTTCACATGATCTTGGGGACTAAAAACATGGCATTTGTTTGTAATAAATGGACCAAAATCTTCCCTTTCCAGTGTCATCATTGTCACAAGTCCTTTCCAGAGACAGCTCTAGAGGGTCGGTAAATCACAAGGCTGGGTTTAAACCCCAGCTCCAACACTCTTGGTTGTGTGGGTCGTGATAGTTACTTACTGCTGTGTACTTCAGCTTCTTCATCTCAAAGGCAAGTTTGATTTCTAAACCTACATTATACGCTTCTTTCAGTTCTCATAAAATCCCTTAAAACAATGCCACTATTTTTTATTTGGGTTCCGAGTCTAAAATTTATTTTTCTTTCTAGGTCTTGAAACTTTTACAATAGAAATGTAATTTACACATAGTGAAATGTATAGATCTTAAACGTACACTTTGAATGTTGACAAACTTAGACACCATGTAACTTTTATTTTTCTTCTTTTTATTTTAAATTTTTTATTGTAATATAGTTAGGAGGTAAGAATCAAATTCTGTTACATGTATATATTGTATGGTGGCAGAATCTGGGATTTTGGTGTACTCATTATCTGAGTAGTGGACGTTCTGCCCACAGGTAAGATTTCATCTCTCATCCCTCCCATCCTCTCCGTTTCTTAATCTCCACTCTGAGTGCTTTTGTGTTGCCATATTTTAGCTCCCACTTCTAAGTGAGAACCTGGGGCATTTTTTTTTCTGTTCTTGAATTACTTCACATTAGAATAATAGCCTCCAGGCCATCCAAGTTTTTGTAAAAGACATTATTTTGCTCTTACTTATTGCTAAGTAGTACTTTGTATACTAAACAACATTTGTATACCAAACAACATTTTAACAAAACCTACTCATCAGATGATGGACACTTAGGTTGCTATATCATATCTTTGAGGTTTTTAAAAGTTTTTTTTATTTTTAATTATTATAAGTATATAATAGTTCTATGTCTTTATCGGGTACATCGGATGTTTTGATATAGGTATGCAATGTGAATTAATCAAATAAGGAGAATTAAATTAGCCATCACCTCTGTATTAGAAATACTTCAACTAAACTCTTTTCTCTTTTTTTTTGTAGAGACAGAGTCTCACTTTATCGCCCTCGGTAGAGTGCTGTGGCATCACACAACTCACAGCAACCTCCAATTCCTGGGCCTAGGCGAGGCCTAGGTCTCAGCCTGAGTAGCTGGGACCACAGGCACCTGCCACAACACCCGGCTATTTTTTGTTGCAATTTGACCTGGTCTGAGTTTGAACCCACCACCCTCAGCATATGGGGCTGGTGCCCTACCCACTGAGCCACAGGTGCCACCCTTAATTGAACTCTTTAAGTTATTTTAAAGCACCCCTAACTTATTGTTGAATATAGTCACTTTGTGGTACTGTCAAATATTGTTTATTCTATCTAACTATCTAACTTTATTTTTGCACCCATCAACCATTCCCAATTTCTACCCCCCTACCCAGATATCCTTTCCAGTCTCTGGTAACAATCATTCTCCTCTCTGTCTTGATGAGATCAGTTGTTTTTAATATTTAGCTCCCACATGAGTGAGAACAGGTGAGATTTGTCTTTATATGTTTGGCTTATTTCACTTTACCTAATGTTCTCCAGTTCCATCCATGTCGTTTTAAACGGAGGAATTTCATTCCTTTTGTGGCTATGTAATATTCCATTGTATATATGTGTCACAATTTCTTTATCCATTTATCCACCAATGGACACTTAGGTTGATTCCAAATCTTGGCCATTGTCAATAGTGCTGCCATAAACGAGGGAGCACAGATATCTTTTCATGATACTGAATTCCCCTCTCTTGGATATATGTAGTATAACCAGCAGTGAGATTATTGAGTCATGTGGTAGTTCTACTTTTAGTTTTCAATGAACCTCTATACTATTCACCATACTGGTTGCACTAATTTTAGTCCCATCAGCAGTATATGAAAGTTTTCCACATCTCTTTTATCCTCCAGCATTCATTTTGCTTGCCTTTTTGATAAAAGCAATTTTAACTGGGACAAAAGTTTTCATTGAAGTTTTGATTTGCATTTCTCTGCTGACTCATGATATTTGGTATCTTCTTTTCATATACCTGTTGGCCATTTGTATGGCTTCTTTTGAGAAATACCTATTCAGATGCTTTGTCCAATTTTGCTTTGGTTGCTTGTGCTTTAGGGTGTTACGGAAGGAGTCCTTACCAGCCCAGTGTCCTGAAGCATTTCTCCATTGTTTTCTTTTACTATTTTCATAGTTTCTGGTCTTAGGTTTAAGTCTTTAATACATTTTGATTTGGTTTTTGTATATGACAAGAGATAAGGGTCTAGTTCCATTCTTCTGCATATGGATATCCAATTTTTCCAGAACCCTTTATTGAAGAGACTGTCTTTTCCTCAATTAAGGTTCTTAACACCTTTGCCAAAGGTAACATACCTTTAGATGATTTCTTACTGTTCAATAATATCTTTATCTTTCAGACTGACGAAATCCTTTTAATATTTCTTGTAATAGGACTTGTCTGGTATTGATGGAATCCCTCAGGGTTTTCCTTTTTTCTTTTGGTGTGGGAAAGTCTTTATTTATCCTTTGTGTTTGAAGAGTATTGTTTCAGGACATAATATTCTAGGGTTAAAGTTTTTTCCCTCAGCACTCAGAATATGTAACTCTGCTCTCTCTTGGCCTGGAAGGCTTCCGCTGAGAAGTCCACTCCCAGATATATTGGAGCTCCATTATATGCTCTCCTTTTCTTTTTTCTTGCTTCCTTTAGGATATTTTCTCTATTGGTAACTTTTGGGGGCTTGATTATTAATCGCCTTGAGGTAGTCTTATTTGATTCAGTCTTCCTGGTGTTCTATGACCTTCCTGTATGTGAACATTGATCTCTCTCTCTAGGTTTGGAAAGTTCTCTGTTATTCTTTGACTAAACTTTCCACCTCAATCTCTTTCTGTGTCTCCCCTTTAATGCCAATAACTCTTAGATTTACCCTTTTGAGACTATTTTCTAGATCTTGTAGGGGTGCTTCCTTCTTTCCTACTCTTTTTCCCCATCTTCTGACTGTGTGTTTTCAAATAGCCTAGATTCAAGCTAATTCTTCTGTTTGATCAATTCTTCTGTGAGAATCTTTGCTGCATTTTTCAGTTTATTGACTGAATTTTTCAGTTCTAGAATTTCTGCTTGATTTTTTTTTATTTCAATCTTCTTATTAAATTTTCTGATAGGCTTCTAAATTCCTTCTCTTGAAGTTCATTGAGATTCTTCAGAAAAGCTAAATTCGAAGCTTTTTGTATGAAAGGTCACCTGTCTCCATCACTCCAGGATTGGAGTGGTACCTTATTTAATTCATTTTAGGAGGTAATGTTTTCCTGGGTATTCTTGATGCTTGTGGTTGTTTGTTGATGTCTAGGTATTAAAGAGTTAGATATTTATTTTATTCTTCACAGTCTGGGCTTATTTGAACTCATCCTTTGTGAGAAGGTTTTCCAGATTCAAAAGGAATTGAGTATTATGATCTAAGTCTTGGTCACTGCAGCCCAGTAATGCTATGACATTTTAAAATTTCAGAATATTACATGAAATTACAATTACACAGACTTTGGTTACATAATTCACTTTTGTACATTTTTGCTCAAAGTTATAAGTGTGCCCTCCACCTGGAATATGTGCGTTATCCCAGTTAGGTGTGAGTTTACCCTGCCCCCTCTTCCTCCCACCTACTTAATTTCCTTTGATTTGGCTTCCATATAGGTACATGGGAGTTGACTGACTGGTTCTAGTTTAGTATTGATTTTATGCCCATAGCTTATTTTTGTCTGTTCTAGAATTTCAATTAAATGGAATCATATGGTATACATTCTCTTGGATCAGGATTTCCCCATTTTCTATGAATTCTAATTAAACATTTCACTTCAAAGCACAATGTCTCTTCCATCCACATTTTACCTGTGTCTTTAACACATTGAAAAATCATGGGTAGACAGTAGAGAGGTTAATTTTTAAAGTCTAAGAAAATATGTTGGCTTTGTAATTTCTAGCTACATGAACATGTGAGTTTTGGCAAGTTACTTTAACTTCCTGAATCACACTTATCTCTCTCTTTTTCTTTATTGTTTGGGATTCATTGAGGGTACAAAGAGTTAGGTTACACTGATTGCGATTGTTAGGTAAAGTCCCTCTTGTAATTGTGTTCTGCCCTCAACAGGTGTGCCATACATCATAACCCCCCATTCCTCTCCCTCCTCCCCCTCCCCAGTTCCTCATTCCTGTACCCCCTCCCCTTGTATTAGATCATCTATTGCCTTCATATTAGAATTGAGTACATTGGATTCTTGCTTCTCCATTCTTGTGATGCTTTACTAAGAAGAATGTGTTCCACTTCCATCCAGGTTAATAGAAAAGATGTAAAGTCTCCATCTTTTTTTTTTTTTTTTTTTTTGGCAGTTTTTGGCTGGGGCTGGGTTTGAACCCACCACCTCTGGTATATGGGGCCAGCACCCTACTCCTTGAGCCACAGGCACAGCCCAAGTCTCCATCTTTTTAAATGGCTAAATAATATTCCATGGTATACATATACCACAGCTTGTTAATCCATTCCTGGGTTGGTGGGCATTTAGATTGTTTCCACATTTTGGAGATTGTAAATTGAGCTGTGATAAATAATCTAGTGCAAATGTCCTTATGATAAAAGGATATTTTTTTCTACTGGGTAGATGCCTAGTAATGGGATTGCAGGATCAAATGAGAGGTCTAATTTGAGTTCTTTGATGATTCTCCATACTTCCTTCCAAAAACGTCGTATTAGTTTGCAGTCCCACCAGCAGTGTAGAAGTGTTTCCTTCTCTCCACATCCATGCCAGCATCTGCAGCTTTGAGACTTAGTGATATGGGCTATTCTCATTGGAGTTAGGTGATATCTCAGGGTGGTTTTGATTTGCATTTCTCTGATGATCAGGGATGATGAACATTTTTTCAAATATTTGTTAGCCATTTATCTGTCTTCATCAGAGAAGGTTCTGTTCATATCTCTTGCCCAGAGGTCAATGGGATTGTTTACTTTTTTTCTGTTGATTTGAGTTGAGTTTGAGTTCTCTGTAGATTCTAGTTATCAACCCTTTGTCAGATTGATATCCTGCAAATATGTTTTCACATTCTGAAGGTTGTCTTTTTGCTTTACTTGTGTCCTTAGCTGTGCAGAAGATTTTTGGCTTAAGTCCCATTTGTTAATTTTTATTTTGTTGCAATAGCCACTGAAGTCTTTGTCATAAAATCTTTCTCCAGTCCAACATCATCAAGAATTTTCCCCACACTTTCTTCTAAGATTTTTATTACTTTGTGTCTTAGATTTAAGTCCCTCAACCTTAGGCAGCGCCTGAGGCTCAATGAGTAGGGCACCAGCCCCATATACTGAGGGTGGTGGGTTTGAACCTGGCCCCTGCCTAACTGCAACAAAAATATAGCCAGGCATTGTGGCAGGTGCCTGTAGTCCCAGCTACCCGGGAGGCTGAGGTAAGAGAATTGCCTAAGCCCAAGAGCTGGAGGTTTCTGTGAGCTGTGACATTATGGCACTCTACTGAGGGTGACAAAATGAGACTCTGTCTCAAAAAAAAAAATTGACTCATCCATTTGAGTCAATTTTTGCAATTTTTGTAAGGGGTGAAAGGTGTGGGTTGACACTTATCTCTTTAAAATGATTATTGTAATATGGACCTCATGAGGATTTTATTAGGATAAAATAATATATGCAAAGTAACTACCACTTATATGTATGAAAATGATCAATCCCCTCCCCTTTTAATACAGTAAGTCTTACAGCAGTAAGCAATCTATTATTATGGTTATATACGTGACTGATCATCAATTACAATGAGTATGTGACTGTTCATGCTTAGTATGCTCAAGTTGTATATAATCACAAAATATATTTATCTCCTTTTCTGTGTATTTGTTCATTTACTCTTTATTTCATCCTGTTTGAAAAATAACTGACATTATCTGTATTGTACAGTTAAAGAAACTGAGACTTAATGTGGTCAACTTATCCAGAATCACCCAAAGTGTTAATAGATGTTACACTTAGACCCCTGGGACTAAAGTTTGCACTTTTAATGAGGCAATGCTGAGCTCCCTGAAGTAGAGACAAGGGTGACCCAAGACCCTCAAGTCTTGCTACTAGTACTCTGTGTCCAGGAGAGTTTCTAGTACAACTTGGGGATGCAGGCACAGGCTAGATAGATGTATGCATTCTCCAAAGCTCTCCAGATGGTGTCTGCTGCCTACTCAGGTGATGCTTGGCTTTGAATTAACTATAGTCCAACGATTCCTTTGTTCGTTCATTCATTAATTCATTCATAAGCAGGTATCTGCTATTCTGGCTATTTATATATGCCAGAAACTATTCTGGGCACTGTAAATGTAGCAATATGTAAAACAGACAAAAAAATCTTGCTCTAATGGAATTTATCTTTTAAATGATTGAAGATGGTTAAGAAATGAATGAGCAAACATGTTCATTTACTTATTTAATGTTGGGGGCAATAAATACTTTGGAGAAAAATTAAACAAAGAAAAAGAACCTGGAGTGTAAGGTCATAATATTTGTTCTTCTAAATTGGATGTGGAGGAAAGGCCTTACCATTCTATCAAATTGGGAATTGATAAGGTGAAGGAGGTGGAGAATGAAACTGAAAAATCTAGGGCAGATTGGAGAAGGAGGCATTCCTGGCAGAGAGAAGAGCAAGTCCAAAAGCACGAGGGCGGGAGGATGCTTGACTTCTGGGAATGGTCAGGTAGGCAGTGGCCCCAGAGCAGAGTGAGCCAGGGGAAGAGGAATACGTAAGGGTAGGGGCTGATCCTATTTTAAGGATTTTGGTTCTTATTACAAGTGAGATGCAAAGCTATTAGAGGATTCTGAGTCGTAGTAGCACATGATTTGACTCATATCCTGACTCCTAGGGTGAGAAATGACAACAGTGAGGCAGAGATGGAAGCAGAGAGACCAGTTAGAAGGCTGCTGCAACAATCTGGGCAAGGAGGGGATACTGGCTTAGATCAGATTGATAGTGGCAGAGACCACAGGAAGTAGTTGGATTCTGGATATCATTTGAGGCTAGAGCCAATATGAGTTGCTTGTGGATGGGTTGTGGTTTGCAAAAGAGAGGTCAAGGAAATGTCAGAGGCTTTGTCCTGAGCTGGTGGAAGGATAGAATTGCCATCAACTGAGATGGAGATGCCAGGAAGAAGAACAGGTTTGTGCAGGAGCATCAGGAGTCCATCTTTTTGGCCACTTAAGTTTGAGATGTCTGTTAGACACCAGGTGGAGACGTTGGGCAGGCATATGGATAACTAGATGAGAGTTTAGGGACACAATCTGGGCAGAACATGCAAAACTGGGGGTTGTCAGAAAGGAGGAATGATTCAAGGCTAAAGGCTAGATGAGAAATCCTAGGGTATGGGGTGTAGCCAGAAAAAGGTAAGCCTAGTTAGAGTCTCTTAGGAACTGATAAAGTGTAATAGAAGATGAAAACTGTCATTTAATTAAAGAAAAGTTACTGGAGAGCATTTATTCTTTTACTGTTTAATATTTTCATGACATTTCCAGCTGATTCTTCACCCACTCATCTCCTTACTAAAGAGGTTCTTACTTATTTTATCTCTAGGATGAAAACCAGCCCCAAAGGCCACTTGTTCTGGATCCTTCACAGATTAATGGGCACTGAAGTTATAATTGGTCTCTTTTTGAAACTGCTTTCCACTCTTTTCAACTCTTTAGAAGTTAGAAGCAGCCAAGGAGGTACAAAACAAATATATCTTCTGTGGCCTTTAGGGCCTTATCAATGTGAGGAACAGAGTTTCAGTTCAAAAAGTCTGCCTCTTGTGAAAAGTAAAGAGAAGAAACATTTTGTCTGGACTGTTTTCATTTGTGACCTTAAGAACTGATTTCATCTTACAACTTTAGAAACAAACTTCTATTTTGATAAAATGTGGATGAGAAGAAGTAATCCCCCCAGTAGCCTAGATGTGATCATATAATCTTCAGGTTGTTTGAAAAATTCACTCTGAGAGTAATATAAAGGTGAAAACAGATATAATACCTGGCAATGTTTTGTTCTAGTTGCTATGTCTGCATAACACAGTGGTTCTCAGCCTTCCTAATGCTGTGGCCCTTTAATACAGTTCCTGTAGGTTGAGAACCACTGGTATAACAAATAACCCTAAAATTTAGTGGAATACAACAGTTATTATGCTCTGAAATTCTGTGGGCAATGAATTTGGAATGGGCATGGCAAGAATGGCTTTTCCTCCTCCGTGATGACTGTGGCATCAGGTAGAAGACAGGAAGGCTGGGAGATACAACCATCTGAAGGCTCTCAGTTGCTCACTTAATCAGCCTTTGAATATTGGAAACTTAGAAAGTTGGACTATTGAGTTCCTATAAGTATTAGGGTTCGTGTGTATGGGTGGCATGCAGAAGTAAAGACATCTGAGGGAATGGTGGGTCTGTGAGAGCATTGTAGGGTCTAGGCTGACTTGGAAAAAAAGGCTAGGAAGGAAAAGTGAGGGAACCAGGAATAGAGAGGTCAATTTTCCTAGGTATGGGTAACCTCATGGAGGCACTGTGGAAAAGATTTGGATGGAAGGTTACACTGGGAGGTTGGTTGAAGGATAAAGTTCGGATGAGTTGAGATAAATTAAAGAAAGAAAAGGTGACCTGGATGTGGAATGGGTGAGGGGGAACTGGGAGATAGTGTAAAATTTGTACAATTTAAACTTTGAAACAGAATAATAATTTATGTAGTAGGCTAAATTACTTTCTTATGTGATAGAGACTTCTAATGCCCATTCTATCCTGTTTGCCTCTTCTCCTGGCTCGTGAGAGGTTCCTCTTGTCCTTCCAGTCTTCTGTCTGGATGGGGCCATGTAACTAGTCTGACTCATGGGCTGTGGGCAGAGGTTACATGTGAACCAGAGTATTTAATTACTGGTGTATGACTCACCACCTCTTTTTCCTCTGCTTTCAGAAGCTGAGATGTTCCAGAGGATGGAGACTCTACTAATCTGGGTGCTAGAGAGAGAACAACATGGAGCAGAGTCCCCACTCATAGTCTTGCTGATGTGAAATGACATTGACATGTCTATGAGCAAGAAAGAACTGCTTCACTGAGCTACTTAGATTTCAAGGTAGTTTATTCCCCCAGCGTAACCCAGGTGATCCTGAACGATACAACCCATACTAGCAAGAACTGCACTGTTCTTTTCTATAACTTATTTCCTTATGCTGTCAAGTCTGCATCTTGTTAGAGGCTAATAAGGAAACTTAAAATGTGGCAATCAGTGGCATCAGTCTCATTTTTAAAGAGTTTATCTTCAAGTTCTCTGGATTTCTTCCCCTGCCAACATGCTATCTACATAAAGAAGGTGGCTCATTTGTCCTTATGACAGAGGGAGAAGATGGCTCTATGCTCTTCTGGTCCCTGGCTACCTGCCGACTTCAGCCTGCTGCTGACTTAGTCCTATCTAGGTCCTTCTAGGTTTTGCAGGCCCTTAGCTGCCAGGCCTCAGCTAAGCCCCATCCAATATCCTTGTCCAATATGTCCACTCCATGGCCCAGAATCTGCTATGGGGTTACCTTTGTGAGGCAACCCTAGTCTTTACTCTCAAATGCAATATTTTTCTCCCTTTGGCCTCTAGGCATGTCTAAAACACCTTTCTGTTGCCTCCTATCTTGCATTTCTGTCTGTTCACTGTCCACTCCCAACGCCTGAGCTAAGGAGCAGAGAGAGGGGAGTGCTGGGCTCGTATGGGATCAAACAAACCCTTCCTTCTCAACCTTTCTTTCCCCTCCAGATGGGATATGATCTTTCCTTTCTCTCTGGTGGGGACTTACTCTATGTCCCTCCCTTCTTGTTCAGCTGCAGACATCTTTGTTCTAGGTGGCTCCACCTCCTACCCCAAGGCATGAACCCTCAGGGCTTAGTCTTAATGGTGAACACAACTGACAAGTAGAATAATATTTTTTAGGATAATCATATTAGAATTTATAAAGTACTTTCTCCCTGGAAGTTCTGCCTACTCACTTGACTTTGGCATTTGCTGACACACTTGGTGGAGAGTCCGGCAGCTTCCAGTGTGTGGTGAGCTGTTGAAGAGTGTGGACATGCCTGGTGTGGACTCTTTTGGTTCAAGTTGGTAGGTCAACCAGGGAAGTGCCTTTCATTTTGTAGATCATTATATATAAAATATTTGCCTGTGGTGAAGTAAACTCAGAGTATAACCTCAGTTTCCCAGGAGAGCCCTATGGGAAATACAAACCTTTCTCTTAGGCCTGCCGGTTACTGCCTTTCTTTCCTGAACACTACAGCCTGATTATTCCAGTGTCTTCACTCACAGAGTCATGGAGTCATGGCTTCTTTCAAGACTGGCAAGGGTCAAATGAACAAATGCAAGGAGTTAAATTTTTCTTTTTGTCATAACTTTGGTCTGTACACTGAAGCCTCGGGTGGATTTCGTCTTATTAAGAGAATTCTTATTTTTGTATGGAGTATGTTGTCTAACTTTGCACCTCTCATATGGGCTAATGGGATGTCCATGGATCATTTTAAGGAAAAACCCAAGGAGTCTTGCTGGCCTTGAGAATGGTGTGACCTGGACACTCTCAGTTGCTTTTTATGCAAAACAGTGATTATTCAAGAACATTTTAATTCTTTTTTTGGTTTGCTGCTGAGTATTTTTAGCCATGCATGATTTTGTATTTATTGAACCCAAGCTTCTGTCTTTGAACTCCCCCCCAAACAATCAAATCATGCTTTAAGAATATGCCATCTGTCTTCCTTCCTTACACTCAGATGCTAAAAATTTGTCCTAGATGACAGCTGCTACATTTCTCCCTGGTGGCAGGAACAATACAGGGGAAATTCTCTCCCCCTCTTTGGTTAACACTTTGATGATGGAAGCCGTGTTCCTGAGCAGATGCAGGGCATTTTGACAAAAGATGCATTCCCAACAGTTGCCTTGAAAGTGAATAACAATGTTTATGCCTTACATCAAAAATTTCTCAGCTCCACCCTTAATCAAGCTATTTTTGTGATTACTAGTTCCTGCAGACTTTGATCTGCTTCATACAGGTGCACTTAGATTGAGCCTTGCTAGGGGCTCATGCCATGGCTATGTACCTGTAGTTTCTTGCCTCAGGGCTCCTTTGATTTCACAGCATAGAATTCTTCTGTGAACTTACAGATATGCAATTTCTAGTAATTCAGAGAGTAACATTTCAGGTGAGCCACTCTTAACCAATGGGAAAAAGGAACAGACAGACAAATAATTCCCTCTTTTGTCCTTAAGATGGGCACTACTGAGATGCAGTTTAAAAGGCTCCTTTGAGCAGCCTATGAGCAGCCAACTCACTAACACGTCTTTGTATCAGCTTTGTTTTCTTCCCATTTTGCTTTTCCTGTCCTGTACTCTTGGTCCCTGGGAACCCTATTCTAAAATAATCTACCTGCAAGGATGTTTTTGCCTAGAGTGAATCCAGGATAAGATAGAATTCTTCTTTTTAAAATAAGAGCTAGCATTTTGTCTTTTTCTTATCTTTTCTCTCATGTGTACCAGTAAAGAGTCAAAAATAAAGAGAAGCATTTGTGAGTTTGATGTATGTGTGGGTGTAGGAGCATGTA
>NW_003852427.1:3378989-3408118 GCF_000181295.1 Otolemur garnettii
TGTTCTACATAACTTAAAGGGAAGGGAGTTAGAAGAAAATGTTCTTAGGTAAAGCTGAGCTTCCTCTGGATTCTAGAGCCTCGTAATTGTTGAGGGGAAATCCTAGTGACCATTTGCATAATTGGTGTCTTGAGAAGGAATTAACTTTTCTTCCCAGGAAGATAGAATACCAACGGAATCCAAAAGTATGGGCATGTTACAAAAGAGCCTTGGAAGAGAGGGCCCTCCAAAGTTTTGCCATCTGCCAGGGAGATAGAAATTGTTTCTACTTACTTGATGGTAATCACGTCAAGTGATTTTTATTCTATTATTTAATAGTAATCACTTCAAGTGATTTTTACTTTATTATTATTCCTCTCTGAGTAACCAAGTATATTCTGTTTTCTTTACCCTTCTTCCAGCATGGGCAAAAGTTGGAGAAAACTTGGAGTCACCCTTTTCCTTGTGGTTGCAGTAAGTGAATCATTATCTGTCATGGAATTCCTTCAACCTTCTGTCCAACTTTGATCACTTTATTTCCTTTGGTGAATCATAAGAACCATGACTATATACATGTTCCCTTTTGAAATCTTTTAATAGTATTCCAGATGGAAAAGTTGATGTATTAATCAGAATGTTTTGACTGTAAGTAATGGAAAACCAAGGACTACAGTTGAAGCAAAAGTTCTTAGTGTCTCAGGAATCTCAAGGACAAGAGTGGGGCTGGGGAACCAATGTCCAGCAGTCCTCTCTCTTCACTTTTTGCCTCTGTGTCTTTATTTGTCTATCATTTCTTTCTTGCTCTCTAAGCTGGATTACTCTGCTCACATGGGAAGAAAATATGGTTATTGACAGGAACTATCTGAGTTGTTCATTTACAGTTTTAATCACATGGGAAGAAATAGACTCTCTTTGTTTTCAGCTACCAAGTCCCTGATGAAAGACCCTAAGTGACCATCTTGGATGAGATGCTCATCCTGGAACCAATCTGCTGACCAGGACAGGTTATAGGAGGTGATTGTCCCACATCTTCCTCCAAGCTAACTAAATGAAGCCAGGGCACATTTTGTGCATGATTTTTGGTCCAGAGGTTACCATGTTAGAGCAGAAGATGGGGAGGGGCAATTGCTAGAAATCAAGAGAGGGATGCAAGTGGCTGTATGAAGATAGAGGAAAAATGTTTGTTACATTGATCTGAAAGAATTAGACCCTTATAGTCAATAAAGTAAATTTCACATAGAAAACCAAATGACTTTGGTGCTAGGAATATAAAATATTTTATTTAGGAAAATGAGACATTTAAAAAAATCTAGTTTTTGATTATGACATGGATATAGATGATATTACAATTCAGTAAGACAATCTAGTGTTATTAAAACATGAGTATTGCAGTGCTGATAGCAATGAAAATGAAATAGCAAATCATTTTAATTTGGTTTCCTTTGCCCAGCTACTAAAATGCTCCTTAAATTAAATGTGTATTTAGTTTTATTTGTTGTTATTAATTATGCAAATAATAACTGATTAAGCAGTTATACTGTGCAAATATTTTGCTTGGTTTGGTATTTTTAACTTGGCCACTTAGTAGCTGCATGGCCTTGGAACAATTACTGACCCACTCTGTACCTCAGATTACTTATCTGTAAAGCAGGGCTAATAACTGTGATTTCTTTAAAGGATTGTTGTGAGTATAAAATTAGTTAATAGAAGCCAAGTGTTTACGATAGTGCCTAGCATGAAGTCAGTATTCAATAAATGTTAGCTATTATTAGTAGTACATTCTTTGAGTATTATGCCTTTCTTTAAGATTATAAATAAATGGTAAAAAATGGACTTTCTTGAATACCGTTTAAAATGTCATTGAAATATTCACTTGAAAATAGGCTTCTTGTAAAATTTAAGTTCCACCTCACTTCAAAATACAAAGTAGAGGTTAGTAGTCATGTTTGAAGATCTGAGCCATATTTTGCCCTGGGTATTCATTAAATTTTTTCCCAAATGCTTTATCTCAAAGATGTTCCAGCATTCTCTTCTTCCAGGCACCTGGTGGGATTTTATTTATCACCTCTTGGAAGATAAATGTGGCCATGTGACCTGCGTTGACCAATGTTTTGTAATCTTTTTGAGTAGAAGCTTTAAGATTCTGAGTGTGTTTTCCCACATTCTTTCATCCTCTACCATGATAGCTGGCAACTTCAAGATAAGGGCTTCTCCAGGAGCCTGAATCTCTGTTTCACAACTCAACAATGGAGGTGTAACATGATCAACAAAGACATTTTTGTTGCTTTAAATTTCAAATATTTTTCTATTTTTGATCCCAGTGGAACTACAGGCCTTCAAGTAAGGCCTCTGCAAAGGAGGGTCTCTTCAGGCAGTGATGTGGCTGGGCCAGTTCTTCCTTGGGGACATTTCACACAGGGATGAACATCTGCATAATTAGGGTACCAATTTCTAAGAATATCATATAACTAAGAGCAAATGTTTGAAAGCAGGATAAAAACAACCACAATTTTGTGCAATAATGCTGTTATTATTTAAAACTCTGGCATCAGTTCAAAATTTATATTAAAGTAATAAATTTCTAGCCCATCCTCCCAAAAGCAGAGCTCATTTTTAAGACTGATTAAGACTGTGTTTGCTTGGTAAGGCCCAAATACTTATCATTCCACAACTTCCAGATACCAGTTTTGATAAACTATCTTTCATTATTCTGTCCAGTTTTAACTATCCATTTCATCCATCTCTTTCTCTGCTCCCAATTTATGAGAGCTGATTTTCTCTATCCATAAATTCTTTCAAATTAAGCCATTATATACATATATATATCTTTTCACTCACCTTAAAACTTAAACACGGTTTATTTGACCCTGTAAAATAGCATTTCCTGTAATTTCTGGGCAAGAAATGATTGAGTATAGAATTGAATCCAGATTCAAACTTGTGGAGATTTAGTCTTTATTGCAGACAGAGTTTTGCCATATCACTTCCTTGTCCTCCAATGATCAACAAAACTTCTGAATTTTTTCCCTCAGAAATGTCTCTTAAATACCCTCACCCTTTCTGCACCCATTGGGCTGTGCCATAGTTCAGGTTCTCCTCATTTGTTGCTTGTAAACTTCAAGCTTCCCTACTGGTCTTCCTGGCTCTGTTCTCTCATCTACCACCAGAATTACCATTCTAGGAACCAAATTCTAGAAGCTCCTCCTCCAGTCAGGGAATTAAATCAATGCTTTAGCATGTACAATCCCTCTTCCATCTTATCTCTTCTCCCCTACCACATACAATTCTCCAATGACATATTTTCACCATTTGCTCCAAATGTCACAGCCCTTCATGTCCCCAAGGCTCTTGCCATTTTGACTTCCTTGATCTAAAATACTGTTCTCTTCTACCCTGTGTTAGTTGATGAGAGCTGCAATAACAAATATTGCCGATGGGGAGGCTCAAACAACAGAGATTTGTTTTCTCACAGTCTGGAAGCTGCAAGTGTAAGATGACGGTGCTAGCACAGTTGGTTTCCTCTGAGGCCTCTCCTCTAGGCTTACAGATGGCTGCCCTCTTCGTAAGATTGTCCCTCTGTGCCCCTGCACCCTGGTGGCCCTCTGTGTGTCTTAATCTTCTCTTCGTATACAGACACCGGTCAGATGGGATTAGGGCCCACTCTGCTAGTCTCATTTTATCTTAATTACCTCTTTATTGGCCCTATCTCCAAACACAGTCACATTTTGAGGTACTGGGAGTTAGGGCTTCAGCATATGAATTTGGCAGGGGAACACGATTCAGCCTATAACATATTTTATTATTCACCTGTTTATCTTTAAATATCCACTTTGCTGGGGAACTTTCCTTTGCTCCCCTAGTCATCAGGCCGTCCAATGCCCCTGATACTTGCCTCTGTCATCATGCTAACTGCACAGTATTGTAATCATTGATGTCATAGGCTGGTAAATTTTTTCTTAAAGGGACAGATAGTAACAGTCACTGTCACAATACTCAACTGTGCCATTGTAGCAAAGAGCGTACAGAGAGCTGTACATATGCTCAGGTACCAGTCCATGGGGGGCAGTATAAGCCCCCAGGAGGAGAATTTTTCTTTGAATTTTACTCTGAGTTTAAGGCTGGTAAGCTGTCTGAGAACATTTTATTTCACTATATAGGTATTCACTTCCCAGAAAAATCTAGTGCAGTGTAGGGAGTAACAGCATGAACACATTTTGCCCCAGATGCCATTTGCACTGGGTATTAATAGCAACTCTACTGGCTATGAGATCTAGGGCAGGTCACTTAATCTCCTGGGACAATAAGTAGTTGGACAGAAAGTATTTTCAATGCAAGGCCAATTGGCACTGAGGCAGGACAATTATGTGTGAGACCGTCCTGCACATTTCAGAAAATTTAAAATCTCTGGCCTCTGACCAGTGGCACCTCCTGGTCTTTATGACAACTAAAATATCCACAAGTATTTCCAAAGAATATAGTTTTGGACACCCTCCATAGTCTATAAACTCTTTTCAAATCCCAGAATTCTATGACTCATGTAATTTTTTTGATAGTTAAATGCATGGTAAATGCCTCTATATCTGAAATCTAAGCTAATGGGAAAGCTCAGACAACCAGTTTTCTTCTGTATGTTTTTGGGGAGTGGGCTGTATGTTCTGACTTTATCCTTCTATTTTGAGAAGATGAATGATAAGAGAATAACTTATGTTACTTCTGAAATGTTGTGTGAGAGGAGCATCATTGGGTTACCTCAGATTTAACCCAATCTTTGATCCTTCTGCAACTTCCAAAATGGTAGCCCCCAGCTATAGGTAGCTTTTAAAATTAAAATTAACTAAAATTAACTAGCCATATTGTGCTACACATTTGGCTGCACATGTGGCTAATTGTTACCATGTTGGACAGTGCTAATATATGACACCTCTCTCAATAGAAATGCTCTATTAATGTGGTCTCTACCCTCCTAGTCTAACCAGTTACAGCTGATTCAAGCCCTTTCGTGCAACATTTTATTTTAACTCAGTTCATTTTTAATCCCGAGAATGTCATTATAGTCTAATTATTTAACAATCCATACAATTAGTTCAAAACCTTTCAGGAAGGCTGAAAGTTTACTGTAATTTGTAAAATATGCATTTGACAATGAAGATATTTTAAATTTTTATGTGGATGATTAGAATCCAGATGAATGGATAGCCCAGATTTTTATATAGGAGAGGCCTAGTAAAGCGCTACTTCTCTGCTTCTAGGAGTCTTAGAATCACAGGCTTTTCCACAGTCACCCCTTCTTACCCAAGCTTAAAGCCATTAGAGACCGAAAAATTTACTCTGATTTGGCACAAATCTTCTGACTGTGTGAGTTCACTTGCTGAAGAAGGCCAGCTTACTGCCTAATATTAGGATTAAAAAGTTTATGTCTGGCAGGGCCCCTCTTACATGTTTTGCTGCCCTAGTTATTTACATGTCTGCATCTTGCCCCAGAAGGCAGCTCTAGATCTTGAAATCTCAGAGGGGATGAGGCAAGTGTGAGCTCACAGGTCGGCTGATGAGTTCCCCATGACCACATGTGCTATGTTTTAATTAGTGGAGCTTTTCTTATCTCCTTAACTGTATTGTAATTGCCCACCAGGAAGCCTCACTTCGGAGGTGAAATCTCACACAGTCCCTTAGAGACCCAACGTGATTCATTGCTGCTTATCCAGAAGCTCAGATAGCTTCCTGTTAACTCCACTTAACTCAGTTATAGGTGAGAGACCTACAGGCGAGAGCCAGTCTGATTGTCAGGCCCTTTTCACCAGCCTCTAAGTGTGAGAACTCATTTGTCTTCTGAGAACCCTTTAAATGGGTAAATTGTGCAGTAATAATAGTACTTGTAATGTATTTTCATTATCCCAGACATTGGACTAAAAGTTTTACATGTATATTCCCCTTATTCCTCACAAGTGGGTAAGAGTTCTATTACTAGCCTTGGTCTCAGGTGTTAAATAACTGACTGAAAGCAACACAGCAAGGAAGGTGTGGGGCTGGGATTTGAAGCCAGGTGTTCTGACACGGGTGTGCTTGTGTGTGTGTGTGTCACATGCTTGACATGCTTTTCTACTTGAACTTCTCCACAATCCAATGCAGAGGAGAAAGGGCCAAGATAAGGTCAAAGAAAGAGGCAAGGACCCCAACACCAGAGAAGTAAAATTTCAAAATTCTTCAACAAACTGACTCTCTTGTCCTCAAACAAAACCGTGCCTGTAACATGACCTGACAGCCCCATACATGTGAGGACAGACCCTGCAAGGAAGGAAAAACCTGCATGTGTGACAGACTTCTACTAGCTAGATTATTCTTTTGGTCAAGAGTAACAGAATTACTTAGGAAACCTCAGAAATAGGGCCAGCCTTCTAAAGCCACATGTGGGGGTTTGATCTGATGAATGCATGCTTCCGTCCTCCAACCCTCAACCCCTATTAAGTAGGTCAGGGCCTGTCGGCATGTATTTGCTCTAGAATTACCAGTTATCCAAGTAGGAGAGGAGCAAGCAACCAAAGGAGCCATAACTGATTTAAGGAGCCACCTGCAGTTTCACTGTACCAGTCACATGCATTTAGACATGCATGGCTTAATCTCTGAGACAAGATTAAGTGGGTTTGGGCCTCCTGAAGGTTGAGAGGGATTGATATCTGGGAAAGTTCAAGGTGTTTCAGCAATACAGCCTTTGGGTTCCTCCACTATCAGGAACAGCTTTCAATACATCTGCATCTCTCTAGGAGGCCCAGGGCTGCCTCCTGCCATCTGCCTTATTCTTTCTCCATTCCCAGTGCCGGTGAAGAAAGAAAAGATCTGATTGGCTCAGCAACAGCCATCATCTCTTGGCAGAACACCCAGGCCAGACCCCAGACTTGCCACAGACAGATGATTGGCTGCCCTTGTGTCAGGTGCCCAGCCCAGCCCCAATCACCTGGGACTAGAGGGGCAAGGCAAGCTAAAGATGGGAGGGGAATAATAAAAAACTTAGCTCTCCAAACCATTCTGCGCAATGGGCGGGGGATTTACAGGGATTGGCAGTAGTGTATCATTTATAGAGAGAAAGTATTGCAATATTGCACCAACAAAAGGAAAATTCACTTCTTTCTAGTGGCTGTTCACATTTTGGGAGGTGAATTCTTTTTATTTTTTATTTTTTTTTTGAGGCAGAGTCTCACTTTCTTGCCTCCATTAGAGTGCTAGGTTATCATAGCTCACAGCAACCTCAAACTCTTGGGCTTAAGCAATCCTCTTGCCTCAGCCTCCTAAGTAGTTGAGACTATAGGCACCCACCATGATGCTCAGCTTTTTTTTTGTTTGTTTTTTAAGAGACAGAGTGGGTGGGGATCTCCCTCTTGCTCACGCTGGTTTCGAACTCCTGAGCTCAAGCAATCCACCCGCTTCAGCCTCCCAGAGTGCTGGGATTATAGGCATGAGCCACTGTGCCCTACCCTTGGGAGATGAATTCGTAGTTTTCTCCAGATTACATAGTTTTCTTAACAGCAAATCAAGCCAAAGTACCTTCTGACTCCTTACAAATCAGATTTAGAGAAAATTCCTGGGCAATTCTACTTGTTAAAAGTATTTTCACGTGGAAACTTCTGAGACTCAAAGTCACCTTGAAACAGGATGCCCTGTGTATGAAGGTCTCATTTGGGATTTTGGTTGAGGCTTCCCAGCCTTAAATTATTACTGTTTATTATCTCCTTTGCCACATAATCATTTTCCCATAAATTTGGAGAGTTACTAGTGTTTTCTGCTGGTATATACCCTGCCTAGTGGTTCTCAGCTATAGCTACAGAGTAGAACCACCCAGGGAACTTTTAAAAATACTGCAGCCAGCGGTGCACCTCGAAAAATTCTGATTTAATTGTTCTGGGAAGGCCTGAGCATTTTTACAAATCTCCCCAGGTGATGTTAATGTAAAGCTAGCATTCATAACCACATTTCTCAAAGTGTCATCCCCAACCAGCAGCATCAGCAGCATCTGGAAACTTGTTAGAAATGCAAATTTTTGAGCCTTCCCCCAGACTGGCTGATTTTAAACCTGTGAGGGCAGGGCCAGCAGTCTGTGTTTTAACAAGCCCACAGAGTGATTCTGATGCCTGCTGAAGTTTCCGAACCGCTGGTCTACATTGAGCTGTTTATGGTAACTCTTCCTAGAACCGTATCTCAGACTTTCGAACGAAGCCTTTAGAACTGGCCTCTTGAGTCACATTTGTCACGCAGTTTACCTGACTTCCTAAGAGTTGCATTGAGCTGTCTTATTGCTTAGCAGAAGGTTAATTGTTTTGATAATTTTGGCAATCTTCAGCTCATTTGTTTATGATTATTAATTACCCAAATCAAACTGCTAGTGTAGTCCCCCTCAGTGGGCTCCCTTTATTATTTCTTTTTTAACATGATCGGTTTACTAATTGTTTCAGACAGTTGTTTTTCTTTCCACACCTGTTCCATGACATGATAAATTGGCTGGGTATTAAGTGGCTGCTGGTTTTATCTTCAGCTGCCATTATAAGATGTTCAAGTTTCAGGGGAGTAAAGACCCAATAATTGCTCATCAAGATTTGTAATGCTAAATATTTTTTTACAAACACATGGAATATGATGTTCTTGCCATAAAAGCAAACACATATTGTGGCATACGTTAATAGAAGCCCGTACAAGGTAGCAGATAGGACCTAAAATGCGGGCAGCAATGCAGTCATTGTTATGGCATTGTTACAGTCTGGTTATGAGCCTGGCCCTCACTGCTGAGCCTCTGGGGTGGCGGTGCATATCTTATTCTTTTCTGGCTGGCAGAGGGGCTGGTATTTAGTGAACACTGAACACATACTTAGTGAATGAATGAATAGCATTCATTCATTCTTTCATTCACTAGCTGGTTGCATCTGGGACATCATGTTTATTTTGTCTGGGAGCCACACTATAACAGACTCATTGGTGATATAATCCAAAGGTAAAAATCAGAACATTAGTATCCTTTGGGTGATGTAAAGTTATCTAGGGGAGGAAAGGGGAATGCTCCATGGGTTTGAAATGGCTCCTTTGTGGGAGTGGAGTGGGAGAGAGAGAAGGCTCAGTGCTGTCTGAGTGAGTGTGTGTGTGGGGAGGGGCAGGCTTGCTGTGGGGTGTCAGAGGACAAGCACAATTATTACAGTGATTGAGAAGGGATTAAAGTCGCTGGTGGGCAGGCAAAGCCCTACTATCCCTGGGGGCTGGGATACCTAAGGAGGGATATGTAGGGGAGAATTCTGGGAGTAGACACTCATTTGGAGCACATTCCCCCAAAAGGAATGTGTTTAAGGGTCTGTAAAGGTCTTCCCACTGTTCCATAGAGAGGGGGAGAATCAACTCAATTTCCACAAGGGAGCCATTTCAAACCCACAGGGCATTCCCCTTTCCTCTCCTAGATCTTTAACCAGATCTTTAACTAACCATAACTTTATACTTTGGTTAAAGTTATATGTTTAAGACAGTGATGAAAAGGCATGGGAACAGGTGAATTACAAGAAAGTTCTCAAAGAGGGTGTGGTGTCAGCCCTCAGGTCAGTCCCTTCGGCTGGGGCTGAGTGTGGAGAGAAAAGAGGTGGCTGAGGAGCTGGGCAGAGGTTTAGAAAGAAAGCTGTCTGAAGACGGCAGGTCATTCCCCCGGCATGGGTCAAGCAAACTGTTCTAACCTTACCCTGGGGTGGGGGAGGGGGTGGAGCATCTGTGGAGTGGCAACTCTCCGTCCTCAACGAATGCGGGAGTCCATGAGGTAACGTAAATTAGTAAGGAACATTAAGCTTACAAAGGTCTTGACTAAGAATAGAACTTTCTCCCTCTGTGACCCAGACATGGACACCATTTGGCCAGGTGGTATGTGAAAGGTAAGGGGCCTTGAGCTGAGGGAAGCATAAAAAGAACCATTTCTGCCCACTTTTAGCTCAGGGAAACAATAACCCTTTTCTCTGATGAACGATTTGTATTTGAGGGTCTCCTGGTTACTCTTGTCACTTTTTCTATCACCTCCCTCTTCCTTCATACTCTACTTCTACCGGCCCCCAAACCATCGGCGTCTATTCCATTCCCCTCACCGTCCAAGTTTTGTTCTCTTAATGACTGTCTTCCATTTCTGTCAACTTGCACCAGGATAAAGTAGCTAGCAACAGTCTATCAATACATAAAAATTGTAGCCAGAAAATGAAGTTCTGGTGATTATGAACATACCCAGGACAATTAACTTCTAGAAGCCTCCTTCCAGTTCCTTCTGTGAGCCATGCTAGCTGCCGCCTCGGGGCCTTTGCTATTTCCCTGTCTGGAATATCCTTCCTCTTTTTTTACTGAGTTAATGCCTACCCATCCTTCAGTTTTAAGTCCAAATATACTAATTGCAATATTAGCGCAAAATGACAATACCGATGTTTCAGTATTTGTTTCAAGTTTTACCACCACTATTTTATTTTTCTAAAAGTGTCAGCATAGCATAATGGTTAAAATCATGGACTCTGAAGCCAGAGAGCCTAGCTTTGAATCTCAGCTCTGCCTTTTTCTACTGTTTGACCTTGGGCAAGTTTCTTAACCTCTCTGAGATTCAGGATCCCTGTCTATAAGAGAGAATAATACTAGTACCCACCTGTAAGCATTAAATGAGTAATATTTATTTTGACAATTCATTTGATTAAAGATAGAAATTTAATATTTAATATACCCCAAATGCAAACATATTTAAACCTATTACTACAATGAAATGAAAATATTAATTTACAAAAAGGCTATTAAACATCCATCATTCTTCTATAAATTATTTAAAGATAATAATTAATAGAAATACAGTATTATAAAAATAAAGTGATACTGGGTTAAAAATGACTAAGACTTGATTAATAAGAAAGAAAGAAATAATTTCTTGATCTCCTGAAAAAAATCGTGGTCCTAAGAACCAGAAACGATGGTGGTGTCATTACTGAAATTCTAGAGTATTATTTTCCCCAAATATTCAGCTATTGGAAAGTCTGGTTCATGAATAGGAAAAAAGGATTGAAAACGAATACAACATCCTTCTTTCAGACTCTTCTGTCTTCACATAATTCCATCTCTTGTTCGTTAACTTTCAGAAAACATTTTGGAAATTCCCTCCCCCATAAGAACTACAGAGTTTCCACCCCCAACAGAATTTTAAAAATAATATTGAGCTAGAGTTTTGCTCAAAGAAAGCGTTTCTGGTTTGTTCTTGGCATCCTCGCATTTCTCATGTATAGCTGAAGATGCTACTGCAGCATTATCCGTAAATTTGGAATCAGTCACCTCATTACCCCACTTTTCTGTCCGCAGTCATTTCTCTATTTGCAATCAGTCGCCTTCTACTCCATTTTTCTGTCCACAATCATTTCTCTCTCTCCTTTTTTTAAACTTCAGGTTATTGCGAGGGTACAACCAGGTCACACGTTTTGACTTTGTTAGGTAGAGTTCCTCTTGTAGTTGTGTCCTGTACCCAAAAGGCGTGCCGTACACCCCTACCTTGGGCCCTTTCAGTGGGAACACACCAGTCCCCCTGACTCCACCCCACCTTTCCTTATTCCCCCTTGCCCCAACTTGAATAGAATTAAGTTTTCCTCCTATGTGGGCATGCGTTAGATTTGTCTACTGGCCTCATGTTAGTATTGAGTAGATTGGATTCTTGCTTCTCCATTCTTGTGATACTTTACTAAGAAGAATGTGTTTCAGCTTCATCCAGGTTATTACAAAAGATGTAAAGTCATCGTCTTTTCTTACAGCTGAATAGTATTCCTGGTATACATATGCCACAAGTGATTGTAAACTGAGCTGTGATAAACAGTCTAGTGCAAATGTCCCTATGATAAAAGGATTTTTTTTTCTGGGTAGATACCAAATAATGGGATTAAAAGATCAAATCGGAGGTCTAATTTGAGTTCTTTGAGAACTCTCCACACTTCTTTTCAAAGATGCTGCATTAGTTTGTCATCCCACCAACGGTATAGAAGCGTCCCTTTCTTTCCCCACCCACACCAGCTTCGGCAACTCTGGGACTTTGTGATGTGGGCTACTCTCACTGGGGTTAAATATCTCAGGGAGGTTTGATTTGCATTTATCTGATGATTAGGGATGATGAGTAGTTTTTCATATGTTTGGTAGCCATTTGTCTATCTTCCTCAGAGAAAGTTCTGTTCATGTCTCTTGACCAATGATGGGATTGTTTGCTGGTTTTTTGTTGATTAATTTGCGTTCTTATAGATACTAGTTGTCAAGCCTTTGTCAGATTCCTAATATGCACTTCTGAAAGTTGTCCATTTTCTTTAATTGTTGTGTTCTTAGCTATGCAAAACCTTTTCAGTTTACTTAAGTCCTATTTGTTTATTTTTGTTGTGACTGCCACTGACATCTTCTTCATAAAATCTTTCTCCTGGCCAAAATCCTCAAGAGTTTTTCCACACTTTCTTCTAGGACTTTTATCATTTCATATCTTGGATTTAAATCTTTTTATCAATCTAGAATAAATTTTTGTTAAATAGTGAAAGATGTGGGTCCAGTTTCAGTCTTTTACATGTGGTTATCCAGTTCTTCCAGCACCAGTTATTGAATAGGGGTTCTTTTCCCCAATATATGCTTTTGTTTGTTTATCAAAGGTCAGATGGCAATTAAGAGACTAGTTTCATCTCTTGGTTTCATATTCTGTTTCATACTTCTATGTCTCTATTTTTGTGCCAATACCATGCTCTTTTGATCACTATAAACTTGTACTGTAACCTAAACTCTGGTAGAATGATGCCTCTAGCTTTGTTTTCATTACTAAAAATTGCCTTGGCTATATGGGTTTCTTTTCTGGTTCCATATGAAAGGAAGAACTATTTTTTCTGGTTCTTCGAAGTATGATGTTGGTATTTTAATGGTTATTGCATTGACTCTGTAGGCTACTTTGGGTAGTATAGACATTTTGACCATGTCAATTCTTTCTAGCCAAGAGCATAGTATGTTCTTTCATTTGTTAATGTCTTCTGCTATTTCTTTTCTTAAGGTTTCATAATTCTCTTTGTAGAGGTCCTTCGCCTCTTCTGTTAGGTATATTCCTAGGTATTTCACTTTCTTTGAAGCTACTGTGAAGGGAATTGTGTCCTTGATTTGCTTCTTAGCTTGGCTGTTATTGGTATGTACAAAGGCTGCTGATTTGTGGACATTGATTTTATAACCTGAGATGTTACTGTATTTCTCGATCACTTCCAGGAGTCTTGTGGTTGAGTCTCTGGGTTTTTCTAACATTTCTCTCTCTCTCTCTCTCTTTTTTTTTTTGTTTTTTTTGAGCATACTAAGGCCTTTGGGTGAAATTCAGCCCACTATCTTTTTCTATAAATAAAGTTTTATTGGAACACAGATTTACTTATTCATTTATGTATTTTCTATGGCTGCTTTTGGAATACAATGACAGTAGTCAAAGACTACTCAAAGACTACTCAAAAGACTTTGTGGCCCACAATCCTCAAATACTTATCCTTTGATTTTTTTTTTTTTTTTGAGGAAAAAAAGAGTCTCACAATATCACCCTCAGTAGAGTGCTGTGGCATCATAGCTCACAGCAACCTCAAACTCTTGGGCTTAAGTGATTCTCTTGCCTCAGCCTCCCAAGTAGCTGAGACTACAGGCACCCACCACAATGCCTGGCTATTTTTTGTTATAGTTGTCATTGTTGTTTTGGCAGGCCCAGGCTGGGTTCGAACCCACCAGCTCTGGTGTATGTGGCTGGCACCCTAGCGGCTGAGCCTACACTTCTATTCTTTACAAAAAAGTTTGCCAATTATAGCTCTATTAGGTATAAAGATACCTTTTCTTCACAACCCTAATATAATTTTTAATGGTTGATCATGTGGTTATTTTGTTAATGTTGATCTCTCATACTATTCTTTAAGCTTCATGAGAGCAAGACCATATTATTATTATTATTATTATATTCCAAAGACCTAAAAGAGTGTGTGTACATAGGTACTCAATAAATGCTTGTTAATCAAATAATTAGGTCATCTGCAATTATCGTTTTGGAAGAAATAGTATCTGGGGTAAATCTCCATTAGTTTAAACTTGTGAGATACAGTGGTGAAGGCTAAGGCTACCGCATTATGGCTAGAATCGGGAATGTGCAGAATAAATGATAGCTTTTATTAATTGAAGTCCCCCAAATATCCTTTTAAAACCCTATAGAACCTTTTCCACTAGCAAACAGACTTGAAAATGCACAAAAATACTAGGAAGTGCATTCATTATACAGCACACGTTTAGTAAGAGCCTACTTCATGCCTCGTGAAGCCAGTTTCCTTATATCATGGCTTTGGAGTCATACTAGTTTTGCCTAATTTTTATAAGCCCTTGCCAATCATGTGTCTTCCAGAAAAGATCAATAGAGAAGTCAGCAGCCTTACCAAAAAATGTGCCAATTCTTTATTTGTTTGCTTGTTAACTGGGGCTATGCATTGGAATCTCCTGGAGAACTGTTAAAAACACTGAGGTCTGGGCTCCATTCCCAGAGATTCTGGTTTAATTGGTCTGGGCCAGTGCTTTAAAGCTTCCCAGGTGATTCCAACATGCAGCCTGGATTAGCTTGTCAATTCTGTTATTAGGAAGTACTCAATGAATATGTGTTCTCAGAGGCTACAGACACAAACCATGGCTAGACCAGCTATGACAACAGAACTCTGACCCAGAACCTCTGCAACCATCAGCATGGCTTAGAAGTGCTGGGACTTAGACAATAACTGCCAGCTTTATTATTTTTACCCCCCACTGCCAACTCAGGACCAATCAGAGAAAACCCAATAAGCTCCCCAAGCAAATTGCATAGGTGTCTATCTTCTATTTATCCTGCTTCGAGCAGCCTTGTGCTAACAAATTCCAATTAGGGCACACCTGGGGCCTTCCCATTTTCTATTCCCCTGCCTGTCTTTGAGACTCTGCCAAACACAAGTGATGTTGGTCAACTCCCTTGTTATACCAAATTCTGAATAAACAGACTTCATTTTTACTTGGGTAGTTTTAGTTTATTTCCACAGTGCTACTATTCCTATTCCTATAACTAGTACTGTAACTATTGCATATGTAAATGACGCACTTAGTGGCATTTCTTACAACCAGGAGAATCCCATAACAGGGACCCACGGGATTAGCCTGCGTAAAAACTGTAATGAACCTAAAAATTTAAGGGTGTCTTGAAAACCTGGTATCAGGGTAAAGTTGAGTTTCAGGAACTCAGGAATGGAAGATTGTGGGGAACCAGAAAATTTTCTCTCTTTCTCTGTCTCTCTGTCTCTCTTGTTCCCAGTTTTCCCTGTGCATGTCTTTTAGTCTTCTTAGTCGAGACTACTTGTCTCTATTTTTCAGCCCACATAGTAGAATAACCACTGCCAGCAATGCCCAGGTTTGCGTCTCCTCCCATGAAAACAGAAGAGCTAGAACAACCAGGATCTCCTACTTCCAATTTCCAAGCCTTAAGGAAGCCTCTCACTGGGTCACACTGGGGAGGTTCCGTTTCCTGCCATCCCACTGTAACCGTGTGGATTTCAGAAGGAGGTCAGTTCCCACAGTTAACAGGGAGAGCAGCTGAGGACCACACCTTAGCAATAATTTTTTTTTAAATTTCAGAATATTATGGGGGTACAGACAAACACTTGAAAACGTCTCTAATCATGAGGGAAATGCACATCAAAACCACACCGAGATATGATCTAAGCCCAGCAAGAATGGCACCCCTCATAAAGTCCCAAAGCCGCAGATGCTAGTATGGATGTTGAGAGAAAGAACATTCATACACTGTTGGGGGGCTGCAAACTAGTTTAAGGTCTATGGAAAGTAGTATGGAGACTCCTCAAAGAACTAAAAGTAGACTTACCATTTGATCCTGTAATCCCACTGTGAGGTATTTACCCATAGCAATAAAACTTTAATAATAAAAAAGCCATTTGCCTTCTAAACTCATACTGAACCTTTCATTCAGCTCTGTTTCTGCTGCCCAGTGATTTTGGCCACCTCTGAAAAAGCTTACCTTGTATAACTTATACCTGCAGTTCCATTGTCAGCCAGCTTGGGGTCATTTTAACATTGTAAGGAAAATTGTCCTTGAGACCATGTGCCCCTTAAGTGAGCCTCTGTGCTTTATGAGCTTAGCCTGTAGACGTGGACCCGCTGTGTCCATGTCCCCCCTATCTCAGTGTCCTTGAGAAGTACACTTCACCCATGACTTGAAAAGGGGCATCCAGGCCCAAACAACTGCCACAGTCACTGTTATCCTTTTGGGGGAGTTTATGTTCTTGGATCGTCTTGCCCCGCAGACCCAGAGCTGGGCCAACTGTTTTCCTCCTGGCACTTACCTCCACTCCTCCAATGGAGTGCTGCTCTCCCTCACTTGCCTCTCACTCCATCAGTCCACAGGGATGCAGAGACAGCAGGGAGTACTAGGGATAGATCAAGAGAGAATTTCTTAAAGTGGAATGAGCTCAGAGCCATCCACTCCTAATCAACTCAGAGACTAAATTCCAGGCAATGTCAGGAGGCAAGGAAGCATAGGAGTATGCCATGTGCTTTGTAGGTGAATATAAATCGCAGAGACTAGGGTTTTCAGACACTGAGCTCAAGCCAAAACTAGGGCATGCTGTGCTGCTCCCATCAAATCACATACCATAAGTACAGAGGAGCCCAAAAGATGAAGTCTGGAATTGATACTTTCAAAGGAAGATACTGCTTCAAATGTTCCAGCTGCTATACCCACAGAGCTCTGCAGTGAGTCTTGATATTGAAGATTTACTCAAGACCTGACGCACCTGCCATTATGAAAATAACAAACTTTTGCTTTTTTTTTCAACTATGAAGTTCAATTGATGTTTTATAATGTGAAGTCAAACAGGCACCTACTCTTAAACTTCTGGCTTTAAACAAGTTGCAATATTATCAGTAAGTCTGCTCTGATGTCTGCTTATCTGTAAGCCGAGAGAGCAGCCACAAAGATTTCTGAGAATTTTGCATCGGTTATGTAATTGCACAGTTCACTGTTTGCCCTTTTCAAGGTCTTGAGGACTATCTGATATGACATTTCCCAAGCCAGATATTTGAGAACAGCTTCTGAAAGATCATCTCTCCCATTTTTTTCCCCCTTCCTGGAATATTTTACATGAGTTTGCAGTGCACCTGACCCTTTGCTGGGAAGGATTCATTAAGCTCTTGGAGCCCGAGGACATTGTGACCTAGCTGGGAGAGACTGTATTTTCTTTCCCCTGTTTATTAATCATATAGGATTGTAAGAAGACACTTAGATATTTTTAAACCTTGATTTCATCATCGGTCAAATGGAAATAATAAGAAAAACTATGTTCTGCCCACTTTATAGGTAATCAAAAGAGAAACCAATGTGAAAGATCTTAATTTATTGAGCAACTACTGTCTAGTAGTGCTGGGGCCTGGGAAGGCAACAATGGACCAAAGATAGATATGGTTTGCTCCCATGTGGATTTACCCGAGTCTCCTGGGAAAAATGAGATATTAAGTTTTAAAACTCAAATAGCAAAAGCGACCTTTAACTATGAAAATGCCACAAGGCAGGGGCACATGGTGCTCTGGGAGGCTGTATGAGGGAAATCTGATCTAGATTGGAGGGCAGAGAAGGCTTCCCTGCTGTAGTGATGATTAAACTATAACTTGAAAGGAAACAGAAGCCGACTAAGGAAAGAGAGAGAAGAGCCTTCCAGGCAGTGGGAATGAAATGAACAAAAGCCCCCTAAGGAAGAAACACAATTCATAGGAGGGACTGAGATATATGCAGAGGGAATGCTGCCCTCTTGCCCTGAACCATTATAATTAGTGTACACATTGCATGCACAGTTGGAAAGGAAAGTAAAAGCAACTTTGCATCTTGCAAGATGACCACAAATATCAGAAATACCCTATTTGATCTTTGCTCCCCAAATGAATAGTCTTGAGCCCTTTCACAAAAGTTAAAAACAATGTTATTGCTGATTTTTATCACTTTGGAATCTGCAGATATATGGTGCAGAGGTGATAATCAAGTGAGGAACTTCTATTTGGGGATCAATGAAAATAATAATCAGACTGATTGTAACTGTAGTGCTTCCCTCTGGTTACCTGGTTTATCCTCTTTTGAGGGTGTCCCATTCTGATGAAGGTGGGACTCCCTTGCAAACATTGCCAGGAACATTTCCTACTGCTTAAATCTCTCCATGAGCGCTAGTGTGGTTGGAATTGCCTGATGTGAGGATAGAGGGATTTAGTTGGGGCCACTGCACAACAGAAGAGTCCTGTGGCCCATGTTCAGAAATCGTATCTCTTAAGAACATGCACGAAGCCATTAGAGGTGGTGAGGCCATGACCTCTTACATTTTGAGACCCTCACTTTGCCTGCAGAGTGTAAATGCATTAGAGAGGGCCACAGTAGACACAGGTTAGCCAGTTATGAAGCCACTACCATAACCAAATTGAAAGAAGATGGGGGTTTATTCTGGGGTGGCGATGCAGTAGTGAAATGGAGAGAACAGAATAGAATTGAAAAGTAATGGATTCTGGCTGGAGAACCAGTGGAATGGTGAAGCCGTGCCCCAGGCTGGGAAGAGGGGAAGACTTGGAGTCTTGTAAAGTCCTCGAGGTGTGGAAAGCGTGATTCTCATTATCCAGAGATTGAGGAATTCCTAAGGATGGAGGCCCAGACCTCATGGTGCCTTTCCAGTGTCTCCAGACCTCAGTGTGTAATCCCACAAACACTCTGTCAAAATGTAGACACGGTATCTCTTTGTCAAAGCCACTTTTGTGCCTCCTTAAAGAACCTGTTTAAATGCATTTATCCCAGGGACAGATGAAATATTAAGTAACAATCCTTCTCTGTTAATAACTCTTTCTGTTTACATAGCACTTTAAAATTCACAAAGCACTTTATCACACCCCTGCTCAAAGTGTGGTCCCCAGAGGCAGCCTTTGTTGCAAATATAGATGTTCAGGCTTCCCCCAGATCTAACGAGCCCGAAGCTTGCAGTGTGTGTGTTGTGGGGTACGTCTGAAATCTGTGTTTTAACAAACTTTCCGTATGATCCCGATGTACAGCCAAGTTTGAGAAGCATGCTTTTAATTGTATCTTTAATGTTTAACAACAATGGTAGTAGGTGGACATTATTATCATCCCTAGTTCACTAAGGAAGAACCGAGGCTCTGAGAAGTTAAGTGATTTGCTGAAACGCCCACTTGGTGGTGGCAGAGTGTAAATCTAGACCAAGAATCCACATCTTGTGGATCTACATTTAGCACACATCACAGCCTTCTCAGCTGAAACAAGTGTTAGGACCAAGGGAGACAGGTGTGTCTATTTTAATGAGGCCTGAAGGTGCAAAGGTAGGTTTGGAAGAGATGGCAGGAAATTCTAATTTATACCAAATGATAAGCTGCCGGGTAAATTCTTGTGCCCGAGGTGGGCCTTATGGAGGGAGCAGCGGTGCACTGGTGCTGGTGGTAACAGCTCAGGAGAGAAGATGATGCCCTTCTCTTCCAAACTCGCTGTTCAGTGATGTCATGCTGGGGGTGGGGAGCGGTATGTACATCACAGAAAATGGCAAATGCTGCAAATCGGGTCTTTCCATACCACTTCCAAGAGCTGGTTATTACATATTTATCAGAACACCACTAGGTAGAAATCTGAGGATCTTCTGTTAGAAAAGGAGGGGAGAGGCAGGTGAGGCAGGTTCGCTGTGACCAAGGCAGTGTTTCCTATTATAATTATGAGCCAGATGTTTTTCCTGTGGATTAAGATAACCGGCAACAAATCAGTCTTAAATCGTATACTTCTAGCTGAGCTAAGTCAAGATGACACTTACTGAAGACACTTACGTCAGAGATAAAATAAAAAACATTTTAAACTACAGGTTTCTAGTTTCCACTAAATATACAAAGCAATATAAACAGGATTTTCATAATGAAGAGCACTTCTTCAGGCGTTTTTCCTGGCATCAGCGTGAAGTCACTCTTAAGAACTCTTCAACAAAATGGTAACAGGTGCCATTGGTAAGATCTACAGATGCTGAAAAGAAATGAACTTTTGTCAAGATCAGGTTTATGTAATGTTTTAGTAAGAGTACAAGTTAAATAAAATTCTACAAATTATTCTATAAACCCAAGAACAAGAAACTATAATTATATCAAAACATGGATTCATGGTTCGGTGCCTGTGGCTCAAGCGGCTAAGGCGTCAGCCACGTACACCTAAGGTGGCGGGTTCAAATCCCCAGCCCGGGCCCGCCAAACAACAATGATGGCTGCAACCAAAAAATGGCCAGGCGTTGTGGCGGGCACCTGTAGTCCCAGCTACTTGGGAGGCTGAGGCAGGAGACTCGCTTGAGCCCAGGAGTTGGAGGTTGCTGTGAGTGTGATGCCATGGCACTCTACCCAGGGGGATAGCTTGAGGCTCCGTCTCAAAAAAAAAAAACAAAAAGCAAAAAACATGGATTCATGCAGGGAGGCCTGTCCAACCTGGGACTGGCATCATCCTTACTGATCTTTGTTGCCATGGGTAATTATTTTAAAAGCATTATGTAATCCTCCTCATTTTTTTCCCCTTAAAACTTGTTTTATTTTACCTCCATGAATATGCATGTAGTTTGCTATGACATGGGTATTCTCTTTGCGATACTTTTCCAAATTATCTTCTCTTTAGAAAGCCTCTGCTATTTAGGTTGACATCATCAATCAGTTAAGAAATATAGAGCGCTTTTTGGGGGGGGGATATAAAATGGCAAGAGGTTTATTCAGCTTTTAAAAAGATGTACATATATCTCAAAAGCACACACACAAAAAAGGATTTACAATGACAAATTCTCTAAAGGAAGTGCTTTTTCTTTTGGGACTATTGATTATCTTTTAAAATTTCTGATGCATATGAAGATACATAGTTAGGCCACGTTGTTGCATTTGTATGGCAAAGTGTAAGTTGTATCTGCGTGCCTCACACAGGAAGTATGCCACGCACGCCCACGTTATTCCCACTGGGGAGGAACCTCCTCCACCCCCCTTCTTGGATTCAGTTGAGTTTTCCCTCACGTGAGCATGTAGTTGTTAATCTACGTTTCTAATTAGTGTTGAGTGATGTAATGTGATGTCTGTTTTTCCATTCTTATGACATTTTACTCAGAGAGTGTTCTTCTCCAAATCCATCCAAATTTTAACAAAGGACACAAAGTCTCCATCTTCGACTAGTATTCCATCGTATATATCTACACCACCTTGGGTTGCTTCCACATCTTTACAACTGAAAATTGGTCTGCTATCAACATTCAGGTGCAAATATCCTTATGGTAAAATGCCTTTTTTCTTTTGGGTAGATATCTAGTAATAGGATTGTGGGATCAAATGGAAAGTCTACTTTTAGTTCTTTGAGGAATCTTCCTACGCCTTTCCATAAAGGCTGTCTGTACTATTACAGTCCCACCAATAGTTCCCGAGTGTTCCCTTCTCTCTGCATCCACACCAGTATCTGTTGTTTGGTGACCCTATGATGTGGGCCATTCTCACTGGGGTTAGGTGATATGTCAAAGTGGCTTTGATTTGCATTTCTCTAATAATTAGAAACAATGAGCATTTTAAAAAATGAGTTTGTTAGTCATTCATCTGTCCTCATGAGAAAACATTCTATTGATGTCTCTTGCCCAGATTTTTTTCTTTTTTTTGAGACAGAGTCTCAAGCTGTTGCCCTGGGTAAAGTGCTATAGCATCCCAGCTCACAGCAACCTCAAACTCTTGGGCTTAAGCAATTTTCTTGCCTCAGCCTCCCAAGTAGCTGGGACTATAGGCACCCGCCACAATGCCCGGCTATTTTTTGGTTGCAGTTGTCATTGCTGTTTAGCTGGCCTGGTACTGGGTTCAAACCCACCAGCCTCGGTGTTATGTAGCTGACACCCTACCCACTGAGCTATGGATGCCACCTTTTGCCCAGATTTTAATGGGCTTGTTTACTCTTTTTTTTGTTGTTGTTAATTTGCTTGAGTTCTTTGTATATTCTAGTTATTAGCCCTTTGTTGGATTCATAGCATGCAAATATCTCTTACCCTCTAAAGGCAGAAACTGGACCTGCACCTCTCACCACTTACAAAAATTAACTCACGAAAGATTTAAACCTAAGACATAGACTATAAAAAGTCTAGAAGAAAGTGTGGGAAAGACTCTGGGCGACATCTTGGGAAAGAATTTATGAAGAACACTCCAAAGGTGATTGCAGCAACAATAAAAATAAACAAATGGGACCTCATCAAGTTGAAAAGTTTCTGCACAGCTAAGGATACAAGAAAGCAAAGAAACAATTATACAGCACTTACTGTTTGCTCAGTGTTGAGGTTAGTGCTATGGAATTCAGAAGGGAGACCAGTGGGATAAACTATGGAGTTCTGTTCCTATAATTCCCACAAGAATTTTCATTCTGGTGAAATAATTTTGAGTCAATAGGGACTTCAGGTTTCTGCTTCATCATGCACCCCAACCCCTAAGCTTTTCCAGTTACTTTTCCAGTAATTTGTTTTCATGGCACGAATCACGTTTGTATATGTGTTTATAAGATAACTGTATTTATTAATCCCACCGGTCTGTAAGCTCCACAATCATGGATTACGCCTGGAATTTGCTCACTATTCATTCTTTTATTCAACAAACACTTACCGAGTGCCTGGGTCAGGCTCCGTTCTGAGAACTAGTATGGTGCATAACACATTGTAGTCACTCAATAAATGTTTCTGCCAGTCACAAAAAGACAGGAAAAGAAGAGGGGGGGATATGGAGATAGGAAGAGAAGAAGGAGTCTTTCGCCTGAGAACTGGTGGTTTTCAGAGTGCTCCACAGAAAAGCATTGTCTGGGGATGAGTTAGAAATGCAAATCCTCAGGCCCAACTCCAGACTTCTTCATCCGAAACTCTGGGGGTGAGGCCCAGTGATCTGTTTTTAATAGATCTGTTTTTAACAAGCACCTCAAGTGATTCTGGTGAATGCAAACAGTTGAGAACCACTGCAGTGAAGTTGGATGAGTTGGGAGCTGACTACATGCTCTTTTGTTTCCATACCAGCTAACAAATACTTTTGATCCTCCCTCTAACTGCCTCTGCCTATCCCTCTTCCAAGGCCTCCCATCTGCCCTTAGAAAATCAAAGAACTTGAAGTGACCACTCAGATTTTGATCCCCAAAGATAGCTCTCCTGTGAAACTATAGTCTGTATCTTCAAGGAAGATGGCAATCCAACGTAGACATGGCTGAGACAGAGGGTTTCATTCGCCACTATTAAACAAAACTTTTGAGAACACCCTTTTTAAATGAGTTGGCAGTAGTAGGACTTATAACCTCAACAATCGGGGATAGGAGTATTGGCTGGATATAAACTTTAATACCACCATGTCCTGCTGTACACACCTGGCCAACTCCAGCCCTCAGCAGCTCATATCTGCTTTTGTTTCTCCCTCACTGGGACTGCCAAGAACTTCTGAAGAAGGTCCTGAAGCCCTGGTAGTCAGGTCTGCTCTCGAGTCACACTGTCCAGCTCTGCCAAGGCCTTCCCTGGTGCTGCTGCTCACCTCTCTCCTTCACTCCTGACCAGCCACTTTCCACTTTTCCGCACCAGGCCCACTCTGACCTCTCCAGTCCCACTAGGGGTCTTGCTGCTCTTCTTAGGTCAAGGAATCCAACACATTCTCTCTGCTTTCTTCTCTCCACCTCTTCTTCTGCATTTCCATTTTGTTTCTTCTTTCCTCATATTTCATTTGCAAGTGATTTACTAAGAACCCTCAAAGTACCAGGCACTGTCCATAATCCACCCTCTGGGTGTTTTCAGGGAAGGCTGGTAATAAACGTGCACGTGAGTAAATGAGTGCATGAATATGTGATAAGACAGTGGAACTATCAATTATGACAAGAGCCACAAATGAAATTAACCAGGTCCACAGCAGTAGGATGGCAGGGAGGGAGAGAGAAGCAGAAAGAAGAAGGGGTAACCTGACTCTTAGTGGGGAGTTCCTCCTCCCTGGGCCCCTGTGATTCCAGCCTGGTTGGCTTTTGCTGATTTAGTTACCGTCTCTTACTCTAAATTCCTTCCTTCTGCCTACACATAGCATCGACTCTCTTCCATTGTGAAATATATCTTTATGATTCTGGGATTGGTTTACAGTTGGGTTTTGCTTCTACCTCTTTATTGAGATTGGACCTTCCATCAATCTGGACACTAAAGCCAGTGCCTGGTACTCTTCATTCTTTACTTTCATGTGGGACTCTCCACATTCTTCTGGTTTAAATCCATTCCTTCCTGACTTCTGTGCAGTGGAGCCAATCTTATCCTTAAACCTTTGCAAATGTGCTTTACTCCCTGTCTTTCTCTCTTCTACGTCAATACACCTACCTCCTTGTGAAATCATTCCTTATTTTCCCATCCGTAAGTGACCAGACCCTCCTCTGATATCTTACGGATCAGATCCTTAGCAAGTGACAGCAGGTACTGGTCTTCTTGTGGTCCTCTCAGTCTTTTTTCCGGGGTTGTGAAATGCCTAAAGGTGAGAAATGTGAATTAAACCTTATTATTCTGCCACAGAGTTTTGCCGTTGAAGGCACTCAGTAACTATTTGGAATGGATTTCTGTTGGCTGCTAAGCAGTAGTATTTAGTAGGTATTAAGTAAAATATTTCTTAATTAATTTGATGCATTTGTGCACTTCATGGATTTCAAGGGTTAGAAGCTGGGAATTAGATATTTCAACTGAGGAGAAAATGGACTGTTACCCCTAAACCAAGAGCAAGGCCCATCTGCAGCCCTGGTGCCTGTGAATAGAACCTCAGTAAAGCTGAGGCATTACTTTGTTTCAGTCAATATAAATTAACCTTTTAAAATGTATGATTATAAAGGAGTATATTTAAGTATATAATTACAGTTTTTGCTCTGTAATACCCTCTATTTCTGACATTATGACTTTCTGGAATACAACCCTATTCCCACTCTGTTACTTACTCCTCCTGACAAGCAGAAATGCCCTGATGGGCCGCATCTGATATGTAAATAGATGTATCTTTGCACAATTAAATACTACATAATGTGCTATGGATGCACGAGTACCATCAGGCTCTACAGGAAGACAGAACTTGTTCAGAAAGTTTTTATGGCAATAAGACTAGAGAAAAGGGTGGTGCCCGTAGCGCAGTGGGTAGGGTGCCAGGCACATACACTGAGGCTGGTGAGTTCAAACCCACCCTGGGCCAGCTAAAACAACAATGACAACAGCAACAGCAACAACAACAAAAAAATAGCTGAGTGTTGTGGTGAACACCTGTAGTCCCAGCTACTTGGGAGGCTGAGGCAAGAGAATCTCTTAAGCCCAAGAGTTTGAAGTTGCTGTGAGCTGTGATGCCACGGCACTCTACGAAGGGTGACAGCTTGAAACTCTGTCTCAAAAAAAAAAAAAAGACTAGAGAAGAATCTCTCAGGAAAACTGAATTCGTATTCTAGACCAAGAATAAGATGAGAGGGCTGGGGCAGCTGGAAGGATGAACCAAACTGCTGGCCCCTGGTGTGTTCATGGTCTTTGGACTCTACTGGGCTTCACTTTAGTAGATGAAGACCCAACCACAAATCAATAACTGGACATAAAAAGTATATTCACTGATTAAAAAATTAAATTTCAAAAAGTTGGTAACCTTCCAAGCTCCATCCCATCAAAACCATTACTCTCTCTAATCAGCATGGTAACATGGTGGGTGGGGAGATAGAGGGAAAAAATGGATAACATCTTATAAATAGAACAACTTTTAAACATTGTTCAAGGGGGTCTTTTAAAATTTTAACTGTAAATTGACAAACATGTAATTATATATATTTATGGGGAACAAAGCGCTGTTAAGATTTATGATTACATTGTGGAAGAATTATATCAAGCTAATTAACATATCCGTCACCTCAAAACTTAATATTTTTTGTGGTGAGAACATTTTAAATTTACTCTCTCTTCGTGATGAAATATACAATACATTATAGGGTACAAAGCCACAATTAGATAGGAGGGATAAGTGTTTTTTTTCCTTTGAGATACATTGCAAAGTGCAGTGACTATAGAAAATAATCATGTATTATACATTCCAAGTATCTTCATCTCATCTTTTAGTATTTAAACATAGACCACAATCAGACATCAAAAATCTCAAATTCAGCCTGCAAAATACCAGATAGAGGAAAAGAAATATTTTCACCTTTCCCATGATTCCCTGTGTTTATACAGGTCTGTTGTTGGAAGGCCTAGTTGTTTAACACAGTCATCTGATCTCAGTGGTCTGGGAAGGACAGGGTTATGGGAAAGGCTGAAGTACACGGCTGGAGCATGTTAAATGCACTGTCTTCACTGGGAGCAAAGAGGCAGAGTGGGGCAGATTCAAAATTTTCTCAAGTGGTTTCTAATTCTGTGTGAATATTAGCTCTCAAGGTGATTAATAACATAACTCATCAGTCTTAGTCACTTGAGAATTATTCTTACTAGGCTCATGTAGAACACCATTTTTTCCCTGTGAGAAACCCAAGTCGTTTTACAAATGTTTGCTTGCCGAGGAGACAACAGTCCTCACTTACACGTACACTCTGGAAGCAAGACAAGTGCAAAGTGTACTGAGTCTAGAAAAGGAAGGCTCTCCTTTTTATTTAAGATTTTCAGCTTCTCCCTGTTCTCAGATGCATTCTTACTGTTTGATAATCTCCTTTGCTAGATTTTCCTCGTTGGAGGAGTTTTCTGTAACTGTCCAAGATTAACTAATTTGTTTCAGCATCTAAAATGATAGACTCCATCGTCCCCCAACTCTCCTGCCAAACTTATGTCTTTTTTTTTTTTTTACGATAAAATGCCACATATTTTATTTTTAAAATTTTCTTTATTTCAAATTAATATGAGGGGACAAATTTTTAGATTATATTGTTCTCGTTTCCAGGGTAAAGTTCCAGTAGTAAAAGAGCCCCTCACCCAGGAGCGTGTTATACATGTTCGCGATGTGCTAAACTTACATCTTGTTACTTTCTACAGTTGGACTGTGACCACCTCAAGGACTAGGATGGAAGATGACTGCATTTGTATACCTGAGGTTGAGCTCAAATCATGGCAATAGGAGACGCTTAGCAAATGCTGAACAAAAGAATAAATGTGTAGATGACCATTCCATCCTAGTGTACCTCAGTAGTCATTTATGAGGTCAACGGAGGAGGTATAGGGACGGGATGCGGGCAGATATAATTACAGAAAGGCAAGAAGGGTATCTGTAAATATGTTTCTGGTGAAAATTTTTGATTGCATTTGTGTTAGAAAATAAGAATAGACTCTTTAGTAATGGCCATTCTGATAGTGGTAAGGTGGCACTGCATATCCCATTGTGTTTTAATTTGCATTTCCCTTATGATTAGTGATGCTGAACATTTTTTTCCATATGTTTCTTGGCTTCTTTTGAAAAAAAAAATTTGCTCATGTCCTTTGCCCACTTTCTGATGAGGTTGTTTGTTTTTTTCCTTGCTGATTTGTTTGAACTCTTTGTAAATTCTCAATATCAATACATCCTTCGTTAGATGTATAGTTTGTGTATATTTTCCCTTATTCTGTAGATTGCCCGCTGATTACTTCCTTTGCTGTGCAGAAGCTTTTAAATTTAATTAAATCCAGTTTATTTATTTTTGTTGTTGCTGGATTTGCCTTTGAGATCTTAGTCATAAATTATTTGCTTAAGCCTATGTCTAGAAGAGTTTTTTCTATGAGTTTTTCTAGAATTTTTATGGTTTTAAGCCTCATGTTTAAATCTTTTATCCAGGCTGGGCAGGCTGGCTCATTCCTGTAATCCTAGCACCCTGGGAGGCTGAGGCAGGCAGATAGCTTGAGCTCAGGAGTACAAGACCACCCTGAGGGAGAGCTAGACCCCATCTCTAAAAAATAGCTGGGTATTGTGGCAGGTGCCTGTAGTCTCACCTATTCGGGAGGGTGAGGCAAGAGGATCACTTCAGCCAAGAGTTTGAGGTTGCTGTAAGTTATGATGCCACAGCACTCTACTAAAGGACCAAAGGCAACAAAGTGAGACTCTGTCTCAAAAAAGACTTTTATCCATCTCAAATTAATTTTTATATGGTGAGAAATATGGGTCCAATTTTATTCTTCTGCATGTGGCTATCCAGTTTTCCCAGCACCATTTAATGAATAGAGCACCCTTCCACCCAGTGTATATTTTTGTCTGCTTTGTCAAAGATAGTTCGTTGTAGCTATATGGTTTTATTTCTGGATTTTCTATTGTTCCATTGGTCTGTGTCTATTTTTATACCAGTCCTATGCTGTTTTGGTTACTCTGACCTTGTAGTATAAATTTGAGTCAGGTAATGTGACACCTCCAGGTTTGTTCTTTCTACTTAAGATCGTTTTGGCTATTCAGGCTCTTTTTTGTTTCCAAATGAAGCTTAGGATTACTTTTTCCTAGATCTCTGAAGTAAGACCTTGGCAATTTTAATGGCAATTTAACTGAATCTGTAAATCAGTTTGGGTAGTATGGACATTTTAATGATGTTGCTTCTACCAATCTGTGAGCGTGGGATGTTTTTCCGTTTGTTTGTTTCATCTACAATTTCTTCCATCAGTGTTTCATAGTCCTCCTTGTAGACATCTTTTACCTCTTTGGTTACATATATTCCTAAGTATTTTATTTTCTTTATATCTATTGTAAATGATATTGAGTTCTTGATTGGACTCTCAGCTTGACTGTTACTAGTATATAGACAGGCTACTGATTTGTGTACATTAATTTTGTAACCTGAATAAATTCAGACTTTTCTGAATTTATTTATAAATTCTAGAAGTCTTTTGGTGAGGGTTTTCTAGATACAAGATCATATGGATAGTTTGACCTCCTCTTAATCCAATTTGAATGCCTTTTATTTCTTTCTCTTGTCTGATTTCTCTGACTAGAACTTCCAGGAATATGGATGCAGAGAAAAAAAGAATGCTTATACATTGTTGGTGGCTATAAATTAGTACCACCTCCATGGAAAACAGTCTGGAAATTTCTCAAAGAATAACAAGCCTACCCTTTAATCCAGCAACCATAGTACTATCTAGCCAAAAGAAGTTCTTTTTTTTTTT
>NW_003852427.1:3409475-3472701 GCF_000181295.1 Otolemur garnettii
GAAGAGGACACCCCGAGCAATTGAAGCAACATCAAAAATACACTATTGGGACCTGATCAAACTAAAGAGCTTCTGCACAGCCAAGGACACAAAAGAAGTTCTTTTATCAATAAGACACCAACACTCTAAAGTTTATTGTAGTGCAATTCACAATTATAAGAATCAACCTAAGTGCCCATCAATATATGAGTGGATAAAAAAAATGTGACACACACACACATATACACACCCCATGGACTATATACTCAGTCATGAAAAGGAATGAAACAATGTCATTTGCAGCAACTTGGGTGGAACTGGAGACCATTATCCAAAGTGAGGTATCTCAAGAATACTGCTGTTCTCACTAATAAGTGGGAGCTAAATGGTGGGTACACATGGGCACAAAGAGAGGTAATGGGCATTAGAAACCAAGAAGGGGGGGGTGGGAGGGAGGTACGGGATAAAAACTTACCTGTTGGGTACAATGAGCACCATTCTAGTAATGGAAGCCCTGACTTCAGCATTATACAATGTATCCATGTGACAAAAACTTCTGTACTCCCTTTATATTTTGAAATTAAAAAGAGAGAATATAGAGACAGGATATATCTTGTAGATAATCCCTATGTAATATATTTGGTAGGCACTATCACATCTCAGGGACATCCTTGGTAACATTGAGTCCATCCTACCTATCTCTCTTTTAAAAATTCATCCCTCCCCTCACAGCATCAGATGGTCTCAAATCCTAAAGATTCTTGGTATCTTTGAGAGTAAGAAGACCTGAGAATTCAGACATACCAACAGATTGGCAAAAAGCAATTAACACATTGAGCATCCTTCTCTGTGCCAGAGTGTTTACACTTTCATTTATTCTTCATAAAGAAATGAAGTTAATATTATCCTTATTTTGAGGTGAGAAAATGTAGGCTCAGGTAGACTAAGTGTTTCAGGGAAGCTTTGATGAGAACTAGGAAAACTGTGGTGAATTTACCACTAAAGACCTAGAGTCTGGTATAACATCTTTGGTCAGTTTTTTTCCCTTAGTACCACAAAGTACTGTAGTGAGCATCTCTTTCTCTCTGTGCTAGTGTATAGTTGTGTGATTTTTAAAAAAAAAATTTAAATTATCATACAACAGAATCAACCTTTCTTCTTTTGAAGTTGAAATTCTATGAATTTTAACAGATGCATTATTTTGTTTTACTGCCATTATAATCAGTACATAGAACAGTTCCATCACCCTGAAGACCTCCCTACACTGTCACCTTGAAGTCACCCTCCCTCATTTCTAACCTCTGGGAACCACTGATCTGTTTCCTATCCCTATAATTTTATAGTTTTGATAATCTCCTATAAGTAAACTCATGTAATGTGTAAACTTTTGAGATTGGCTTTGTTCACTCAGCATAGTGCCTTTGGAGGCTCATCTGAGTTATGTGTATCAAAAGTCCATTCCTTTCCATTGCTGATGTCATTGTATGATTTGACTGGATTTTATTGTGGAGATATTACAACAATTTGTTTATTCATTGCCCATGTATGGTGGGCAGATTAATGGCCCCCCAAACATATCCACATCCTAATGCCTGAAGCCTGTGAATTTATTTTGTAGCAAGAGAGAATTAAGGTTTCAGGTGGAATTAAAGTTGCTAATCATCTCACCTTGAGATGCACAATTATTATACATTAGCCAGGTGGGACTATCTGATCAAAGGGTCATTAAATAGAGAAAAGTGAGTCAGAAGAGTCAGAACCAAGACAATAGCGTTGTAGAAAGGCACAACTTGCCACTGCTAGCTTTGAAAATAGAAGGGAGCCTTGAACCAAAAAAACACAGGCAGCCTCTAGAAACCAGTGAGGGCAAGAAAATTGTGCCTTTTCTAGAGCCTCCAGAAAAGAATGCAATCCTGCCCAAACATTGATTTCAATCCAGTCAGACTCATTTCAGACTTCTGATCTGCTAAATTATAAGATATGCTTACGTATGTTTGTTCGAGCTACTAAATTTGTAATAGTCATTACAGCAACAATGGGAACGAGTGCACCCTTAAAGGACATTAGATTATTCCCCATTTGGGGAAATTATGAATAAATAATTACCTATAGATTTTAAAAATCTGTATACAAGATTCCATTTATTTAGAGAAAACATCAAGGAGTGGGATTGCTGAGTCATATGGTAAACGTATGCTCATAAGAAACCACCAAGAGCATTTCCAGGGCGATGGCACCATTCACATTTACACAGCAATGTCTCAGAGTTCCGATGCTCTGCGTTCTCATCAAGTAGTATCAGGATTATTTATTTTAGTAGTTCTCATAGTTGTGTAGTAGTTTTAATTTGCATTTCCCTGATGACTAATGACATTAAACATCTTTTCATGGACATATCGGCCTATATCCTCTTTAGTGAAGTATATCTATTTAAGTCCTTTGCCCACCTAAAAAATTGGGTTGTTTTCCTATTGTTTATTGTTGAGGGTTTTTTCCCCAGATTAATATGAGAGTATAAATGTTTAGGTTACATTGTTTTCATTTCTAAGGTAAAGTTCAAGTCGTAGTTGAGCCCTTCACCCAGGGGGTGTGATGAACACCCTCACATTGTGCATATTAGGAGAGATCTTGCCAATCGTCCTTCCTCTTCCCTCTCCCCTCCCCCTTGAGTTTTGAGAGTTCTTTGTATATTCTGGGTAGAAGTCTTTTGTCAGGTATATAAATTTCTTTAACACTTTTGTCAAGAATCAAATGGTCATTTTTTAAGGATCTATTCTAGACTTTCTCATAAATCTGTTCTATCCCTTGGTTAATACCATACTGTGTTGATAACTGTAGCTTTCTAATAAGTTTTGTAATTGGATAGTGTAATCCTTCCAAATTTATTCTTCTTTATCAATATTTTCTAGCCTTTCTACTTTCTTTCCTTTCCACAGAAAATTTAAAATATATTTCTATATATCTATGAAAAAAATCCTACTAAGATTTTGATTAGTATTGATTAACTCTATAGATTGATTATTTTAGGGAGAATTGATATCGTTACTATCTTTATTATCTCTCTCCATTTATTTAGCTTTTATTTAAATTCCTGTATTAGTATGTTAGTTTTCAGCATACAAATTCTGCGCATGTACTGTTAACTTCTGATTATAAAAGTAATATATTTTTGTCATAGAAAATCGAGACATTCAAGAAGGGATATATCAGAAAACAAAAACAAGTCATATTTCTATCACCCAGATGTAATCACTGTTAACATTTTGTGTATTCCATTCCAGCTAAGTAAAATATCAAGATATTTTTATAAAATTTGGATAGTTTTGTATATATATAATTTGGATAATTTTGTGTATATATATGTGTGTGTGTGTGTGTATTAGTGTATATGTGTATATGTATTTATGTTTTTACATAAATACAGTTTTATTTCCAATCAGGAAATTTTTGAAGGACTAGTTAAACTTTTGTCCTACTTCTTCTGCCTAAAAGTAGATTATTACAACAAATAGGATTAAACTCTGCCTGATCTGTCTTGTCTTCCAGTTGGAAAAAGTTATTTTTAAACTAAAGAGCAACATGGAGAATTGGATAATAACAGCAACAAATCAGAAGGTCAATCTTCTTCGCTTCTCGGCCTTTTGGCTAAGATCAAATGTAGAAGGTCAATCTTCTGACTTTCATATAAACTCTACCATGTCTCTGGATGCATAACAATCAGGGGTTGGGGCCACATTTAAAAAATTATTTAAACAATAATGTATTCCCTAGGAGAATTTAAACACTGGTTGGGTTAAATTCCCTGGGAGAATTTTAAAATTACGCATATTAAGCAATTTGAGAGCAGTAGAGATGGCCTATATTTCAATGCTAAGAAATATTTCAAGAGTTTTGGAGAAAATGGGGCTTGAGATGAACCTTAGGTTATAAACAGAGAAGTAAAGAGGAGGAACTTTTCCCCCTCTTTAACTGTACCATGGATGAATGCTTAGAAGCAGGAATAAGTTTGGCATATGCAAAATGCAAGGCTGTAAGCATGTGGGCTAGAGTCAGGCAGACCTAGTTCTGAGTCTACCTCTGTTCCTTGGTAGATTAAAGGCCTTGGTACTTCTCCTTGTCCTTTCCCAGGCCTTTAATTATTCATCTCAAAGTAGGGAAAAGTAGCATCTGTCTCAATGGATTATTTTAAATATTAAGGGAAAAATGGGTATAAAGCACAGTACTTCACACATAAGAGGCATTCAGTGACTACTGGCCAATAAGAATGACAAATATAATAATAATCCAAAGAGGCAACTGGTACATGAAGTGATCTAGAACTATGGTGAAGTGACATAGAACTATGGCAAAGAAGAACACTAGATTGGTATTCCAGAAAAAGCTGCTAGAATTCAAAGACAAGAAGTAATCAAGATTTGGATGCTAGCCTGGGCAACAGAGTGAGACTGTCTCAAAAAAAAAAAAAGGATTTAAATGGAAGCCCATTCTGTTCACCTATTCAAGCAGGCTCTGAGGAGAAGCCATCTGGATGGGAAGCCATCTGGAGTCTTTTCAGGGAACACCTGCGCATACCTATTTTGTGTTGATCTGGCATAGGAATTGGCAAACTTTTTCTGTAAGAACCATATAATAAATATTTTAGGTTTTGTGGGCCATACAGTCTTTGTCACAGCTACTCAATTCTGGCAATTGTAGTTCAAAAGTAATACAATATATGTAATGACTGAGCATGGTTATGTTTCAATAAAACTTTATTTACAAAAATAGGTGGCAGATTTGCTCTGGGGTGGGGGAGGCTGCACTTTGCTTCCTCCTGGTCTCAGGTTTAATCTTGAAGGACAAGCTCAATTTTTAGTAAATATGAATTTGTTCCACAGCAACTGGATTCAAAACACAACATATTATTTTCTTTTCACTTATTTTTCACTTAAATTTTTTAAATTTTAAAAGTAAAATAACTCATATATCTTTATATTTTCTAAATCAAATTTATTCTGGTTTGGACCATACACCCCAAGGATGGTAACAAATTCAATGATGTTTCGAGAATAAATTCCTAGCCTCCCTGGGGTCATCTAAGAATCCTATAGCACTTATACATGTGGGGTGGGGGAAGTTGTGGAAAGGCTTTAATTCTTTGTTCTTGCTGGTCACCCTTGTTACTGTTCCTGAAATTGAAGGCTGCTTCTTCACTGTGTCCCTGTACAGGATTCTCCTTATACATTGAAGCTGTGTCACATCTCTTCTCACTTAAGACACTTAGTGCCTGGGACCCAAGAAGTCCCCCAGCCATCTTCCATTTGAGGCATTGGGGTTGTCTCCCATTTTCAGAAATCCCCCAAGGCTGTAAACCCCAAGCCTGGACGGCCAACCAGTACTGGTCTGTGGCCTGTTAGGAACTGGGCCACACAGCAGGAGATGAGCAGTGGGCAAGTGAGCAAAGCTTCATTTTTATTTACAGCCACTCCTCATCACCCCCAAATCCCATCCTGGGTCCATGGAGAAATTGTCTTCCCGGTACCAGACAGGTTGGGGCCTGGTGCCCTAAGGTACTCTTCTATCCTCAGGGAAGCTTTCTCTGGCGGTTGTGCTACCCTCCCTTCTCTGTCACCTGACTCAAAGCAGCAGATTCCAACCATTCCCCTGTAGGACAGAGAAGCTTCGTTTTTTAATAAGGGTGGTCTGCTTCCCATCCTGTGGGGGTGGGGGTGGCGATGGTGATGATGGCATGGTAGCCATGTGGTACAAAATGCTCGCACCTCTTAGAAGCACAACAGTTGGCGGAGTGAGAGGTGTGGAAAGTGTTGCTCCTTTCTCCTTTGATGAACCGACAGGAACAAAGTAAAGCAAAGCCCAACAAATACAATCCCCCAGTTAGGTCCTTCTCTTATCTCCCAGTTCTTGGGAAGAACATCTCCCTGGGGTTTCCAAGTTCTGGCAATATCTAAAAATGCATTTTTATTTTTTTTGCAGTTTTTGGCCAGGGCTGGGTTTGAACCCACCACCTCCGGCATATGGGGCCAGCGCCCTACTCCTTTGAGTCACAGGCGCCGCCCATCCAAAAGTGCATTTTATACCAAAGAAAATGTGAAAGCAGCCACTAGAAAACTGTCAGTCTTGCTGGAGAAAGGGTGCTTGCAAAAAAAGGAGTCTCTTTCACCACGTGTTTCAGGGGAAGGAGCTATTAGACCCACGAGTGAGGCATGATCCTGATTCTCACAGAACTCATAACAAGACTTACACCCATTTCTGTCAGAGGGCAGTACAGTTCAGTGGGTATGTGATTGAATGGAGAGAAACAGCTATATCTGCCTTGAACTGGTTAGGAAAACTATTCTGAAAACCACTCCAGAAGGGAAATGCAATTCCTACAGCTGTTTTCAAATTGCCACTTTACCCGGATGACCTCTTTATGATCTAGAGACAATGCCTGAGAGACCCCGAGTGTACATTTTTCACTGAGTAATGTGACAGGTGTTCTCACAATATGAAAGGACAGACTAGCAACTGGCAGGGCACAAAGGAATTCATGGCTTGGCTTGGATTTGTCTGTTAAATATGTGGTTTGGGGGTCTGGGGGCAGTGGGGAGATCCTGGTGGAAGGATACAAAATTATAGTTAGATAGGAGGAATAAATTCAAGAGATCTGTTGTCTAGCATGGTGACTATAGTTAGTAATAATATATTGTATTCTTAAAAATGGCTGAGAGAGATTTTAAGTGTTAGCACTGCAAAAAATTAGTACTTCAAGTAATAAATATGTTAATTAGCTCAATTTAACTCAATTAGCTTTTCAGAACAACACGTAGTACATGATAAGTATATCCAATTTTTTATTTGTCAATTGAAAAATTAATTAACTAATTTTATAAAGAGAGAGAGAGAGAATATGTGATTTTGTTTCATTCCAGCAAGTCCTCTGAGGTGCAGCCTAGCCATCAGGTGAAAAAAACTCAGGGGGCCCTCAAGGAGGAAGACATCTTGTCTGTTTTTGTTTTGTTTTTTGAGGCAATGTGTCCCACTGTTGTGGGGCTGGAGTGCAATGGTGCAATGACAGCTCACTACAGTCTCCAACACCTGAGGTCAAGTGATCCTCCTGCCTCAGCCTCACAAGTAGCAGGGCGGCCAGGGCACACTACCATTCTCAGGAATATTTTAAATTTTTCTAGAGGCAGAGTCTTGGTATATTGCTCAGGCTGGGCTTGAGTGTTCTTCATGCCTTGACCTCCCAGTGTGCTAGGATTACAGGTGTGAGCCACGGCACCTGGCCTAAAACTCCCCTACGTATTAGCTATGTGATCTTGGGCAAGTTAATTAATATTGCTGTATCTTTGCTACAAGAAAAAAAAAGGTACAGAAAGATTCCTTCCTCACAGGATTGCTTGACAATTAACTTAGTTCAATACATGCAAATGCACTTAGAATATTGGCTTGCACACAGAAAGGCTTGATAAATGCCAACTATTATCATTCTGGCCTTTTACTCTTCAAGGATATCGCCGAAGAATAAACAATCTGTGATAGCGTTGTAGGCCAGCCTCTAAAAATGGAACGCTAATGGAATAGATGAGGCTACCCTTAAAAGCTTAAAGGAGTAATTCTAAGACGTGTTGAAAATAGCGTTGTCTTCCACGGCAACTAGGAAGCATATGGAATTCACTATCCCAGAAGGTTGTATAAGCCAAAAATGTAAATAGACTCAGGGAACGCTGAAATAAAAATCTGAGTGGTAGAATTTAAAGTTAGGACATGCCAAACTTCTGAGGGCAAAGAAAGCAACTGCTGTTTCTGTAATGCTCCCTTGGTGCCACTGTTATCTTTAGGAGAAATCTGTTTAGGTAGAGCTTGAAGAGGTGAGTAGTTTCCTGGCCAAAGCTATTCAGAGCTCATAGCTGGAAGCTGTTAGACCTCTCTGTTGCAGTTTAAACCCCACACATGCCTGCCCAGAGAGAGTATTTGCTAAATTTTATTGAGTACAAGAGATTTCCAAACTCTTAGACCCATCCTGGCACCGCAGCAGTGAGAGGAGCACTTTTGTTCAGGAGTTTGGGTGGTGGCAGCAATATTTTTGATGGCTGCCCATGCCCATCCTAATTCTTTCTTGATGAAACCCTGGGTTTGCTTAAGCATCATGGCAAGTACACACAGGACTTGCATCATGACTGTCTAACCCTAAACGGTTGTGTTCATTCCACTCCCCTTTACAGTAACCACTTTAGTCATCGTCACATAACCCTGTTCTGGCAAATGTGGTAGGAGGAGCTCAGCTGGGAAGCTTCTGGAAAAGATTTTCTCTCAGGTTACAAAAAAGAGAGAGAAGAAGAAGTTGTTGTTCCTTCCTACTTCCAACACACTCACATGAAGATGTGATTCATGGAGCTACTGCAGCCTTCTTGCAACCAGGAGGGAAGCTGACTAGAGAGATGTTCAGCAGAGTCCTGACACTGGTGAACTACTGAGACAACTTTAGGACAGTCTTCTTCCAGACTGTATGTGAGATTACTAATTAGCCTCTATTGTTTAAGCCGCGTTTGGGTATTTGCCACTTCTAGCCAAAAATGTCCCACCTGATGTAATTACTGTGCATATTGTGTTCTACACCACCACCTAGGGCTTGGCATCTGGCTGCCAGTTCAATAATTTCTATTAAATTAGTGAATGACAGCACTGTTCAATCTTAGGCTAAGTTTGTGTGGGCTGGTTCTGGAAGAGAGAGTCCAAAAAGTCCCAGGAGGCTACCTGAGGCCTTGCCTTGGAACCTTGGTCTGGAATTCCAGCCACTCGTCCATTGTGTCTTTTCTTATTCTTTTCATCCTTTCAGGGTTGGAGTTATGCTTCTGGCCTCCCCGTTCTCCCTGAGAACAACCTCTGCTCAAATCATGAAAGGATGACCTACTTTCGTGCATTCTGTTCCTGAGTTCTTTCTGGAGAACTATGTGTTACCCTCGGCTGAGCTGCCCAGCCGTATGCCCAGATTTTGTCTATTCCCCTATCTCTGGAGATTGTATTCACCTGTCTGGCACATCCCCTGCTCATCTATATTTTGTCCCAGACTCTAAGCATTTACTGCTGCTGGCAGGTGTGACTTGCTACCCCTTCCTGGTCCGATTTAGCCTGTCACAGACTTCTGAGCTCTGGAAGTAAGGGTTTCCTCCTGAAATCCTCAGCCATTCTGCCTTGTTGTCATTCTACGGCAGTTTGCTCAGATGCTAGTGAACAGCAACAGCAATGGCTTCTTCTGCTGGCTAGGAAGCCTCACCTGTAATTGTGAAATGTCAAGCCGAAGCTGAGCTGGAAGAGGAACAAGCAAATTATGTTCATTGTTCACATTTAAGATTAAAGGAAGAGTCCAAGGATTTCTGAAACTCCTATACAAGGGCATTTCAGCCTATGTGGTATTTATAAAATCAAAGGAACAAACTCCCTAATTTTCCATCTTAATCAAATTCTTGAGAATTAGGAATGATAGCATTTTTAGGTAAACTATGAAATTACATTACCAGCTGAAAGTGAAACCGACCCTCACACCCATTATTACTAGAATGGTCATTCAACTGTGGTGTATTTACAGAACAGGACACTATATTAATGACAATGAATAGTCCACAGCCATGTAGATGAACTTTAAAACATGATGCAAAGTTAAAAATCAGACATGTACAGACCACATGATCACATTTCTTTAAAGTTCAAAGATAGGAAAGTTTAACATATAGTATTACTATATAATAAAAATACTTGAATATATTAAAATATATAGTATTAAAATTTAATACCTAGTATTAAAATTCCAGAAGGGGACATGAGATGGGCTTTTGAGATTCCGGCCATACTTTGCTTTTTGATCTGCAAGACGTGTTCAGGCTGCAGAAATTCAAAAAAGAGCTCTGCACATGTGATATGTGTTTTTTTCTATAAATGGGTTATATTTTAATAAAAAAGTTTAAAAATAATTAAATGGGCCTGGAAATAAGCCTTTGATTAGAAAGCCAAAGGTAAGCTCCCTCATTTCACAGAGGGGAAAACTCAGTGGCCAGCGAATCACCCAAACACATCGGTGAGCCCCTGGCCAACCGAGACATGGCACCATGTCCAACTTTAGCCCAAGGCTCTTTCACTGAGTATAAGAGAGAGAGAGAGACCGTGGCCACACATTTAGTGATGTTTCCTTCTGTGTGTCTTTATTCCTTTTTCTTGGGTTTACTTGGGACCTAGGGCTTGGGGGAAAATGTGTAGGCATAGTTAACTCTTCACAGACACTTTCGCTGCTCAATGAGTACATCAAGAACAGCACAGATAATAAACAGGGCTGGTAGTTGCACAGGGCCCCATGCTCAGAAGAGCCCCAGCTTTGGTTTAATGCTCTGCTATGATTATCTTGAAATTCGTAATTAATTTTAAAACGATAGGTCCATAATTTTCATTTTGAACTAGATCCCACAGAGTATGTAACCAGTCCTACAAATTTTGCTTTGTGATATGCAGGTCAAGTATTTGTAATCAAAATTTTGTTTTAAATGATCCAGGAGAACTTTTTGCTTAAAAATAAATTCTACGCAATGGCAGCAAATCAGTTTTATACAAAGAACAATCCCCTAATTTATTTATTTTGCTGCTAAATTTCAGCACTATCAGTTGACTTAAGAAACAAGTGACCAAATGGAAAATGACATAAAGGGATTAGTAGAGAGAGGGAAGGAGGGAGGGCGGCGGGGTCTCAGTGTGTGCCACACCTTTTGGGGGCAAGACACGATTGTAAGCGGGACTTTACCTCACAAATGCTATCAGTGAAACCTGGTTTCTTGTACCCTCAATGAATGCCCAACAATAAATTAAAAAAAAGAAAAAGAGCTAAATTGCTATCCCTAAAATAATAATAATAATAATAATAATAATAATAATAATAACAATTCTGGAATAGAGCTAACAGGCTCCCAGAGATAATCTAATCAGGCCCTCTTATTTTTGCAGGTGGAGAATGAGGTCTAAAGCAGGGGGGTGATTTACAAAAGAACTGAGTTAACTATGTAGGTGGAAGCCACTGAACCTTGATCAACATAGTACAATATTTGAAGACTCAGCAGTATTTGGAATTTTCTGGCAAGATTTTGGAGCACTTCGTTTTGTCATCCCGGAAAAAGCCTCCTAGCCAGGCCAGAACATTAAACTTTGCTTTATGCCGAATTATTTGCTGGAAAGAAAGCACACAGGCAAATTGATTACATTTGGTGTAAAATAATTACCTTAATGTAGCATCTCTCTTGCACGATGTTCACTTAGAAATAGAAATGCCTGTCAAGATGTCTTTGCCTCAAACATACTTTGTTGACATCAGTTTTACCCAACCCCGTATCTGCCATATGCAGATACCAGCAGCAGACAAAAGTCCTGGCATGTGTCTGGGGGTGCTGGGTTTGCGACTCAACCCATCTTTGTTTGTCTTAAATGGCTGGGTCATGGCTGTACTCTGCTGTAGATCAATGACACTGCTGCAGCCAGAACATACATGAGTAAATTGATTAACTTTTCCCAGTAGCTAGCATGAGTCAGGAGTTCTGCTGGGTGACAGAGACATAGGACCACCTCCCTATTCTCAGGGAAGACAGACACAGTTGCAATTTAAGGCAGTAAGTGTTACAATCCAGATAAGCAAAGGTAGTGAGATAATGGGACTATCTGGTGGAGCCTGGCACGAGAGTGGGGAGCAAAGTGCCTGGTGTGGTACATGTATACCACGCAATACTATCCAGCCATTAAAAAGGTGGAGACTTTACATCTTTTATGTTTACATGGATGGAGTTGGAACATATCCTTCTTAGTAAAGTATCTCAAGAATGGGAAAAAATATCCAATGTGCTCAATGCTATTATGAAACCAATATATAAACACACATTCATACAAATGATAAAACACAAATATAGTCTAGCAAGAGGAAGAGGAGAGGAAGGAGAGGAGAGGGGAGGGGGAGGGCAATTGGTGGAAGGAGGGAGGGCATTTGGTGGGCTCTCACCTAATGTGTACAATGCAAGGGTACACTTTAAAATAACTAAGAGTAAATTCTAAATGTCTCAGCACAAAAAATAAGTAGGTGATGGTTACGTTAATCAGTTTGATTTAAGTGTTCTATATTGTATATAAAATCATCACATTGTATCCCATAAATGTGTACAGTTATGAAATTAATCAATCAAATTAATTTATAAAAAAGAACGAATAGAAGTTAGCCTGAAGGGCCCAGGAGAGAGAGGACATCCAGGCGGGTTAAAGAACTCTAGTGTATGAACAAAGCCAGCCAAGGGTTTTGGTGTATCCAAAAGATTACCGTGGACATTATCTAGGGACTGGTGGAGGACAAGATGACAGCAGTGACAGCAGTGGTCCAGGTCAGCAAAGGTAAGAGTCTGGGCTACAGTGTCCCCCACCCCATGCTCAGAGGAGGAGTCTGGAAATATGAGGAGGTAAAATCATCAGGACGTACTCATCTCTAGTGTGGAGGCCAAGAGGAAAGCCAAGATGACATGGCTTCATTGAAGCCATCGGTTGACAGAGGCTCTGAAGGAGGAGGATTAAATTTATTTTTTATTATTTTTTTATATATACATGTGTTTATTAGGTTTCAGAGTCAAAGCATTCTATAATAGACATACTCTTATTTGGCAATGTGAATGTTACTTTCTTTGCATTATTATTATTGCTTCGTATTTCGATGCAGAAAATAATTTTTTTTATTAAATCATAGCTGTGTACATTAATACAGTCATGGGGTACAGTGTGCTGTTTTTATATACAATTTGAAATATTTTCATCAAACTGGTTAACATAGCCTTCATGGCATTTTCTTAGTTATTGTGTGGAGGATTAAATGTAAATGGAAGGAAGAGGAATTCTTGGAGACCCTGAGTGTGTTGTGCCAACGAACATTTAGATCAGTGCTTTTCAACCCTTTTTATCTCACAGCACACTTGAACCTATGGTGAACCTTCCACGGCACGCTTAAATTATGTTGATTTAAAAAAGAGAGGAAAAAAGAGTATACTTACTGTGCTTCGAATGTCTTTCAAAAATAATTTATTTAATGATCTTTAAAAATCTTCATGGCACACCTACAGTGAAAACTTAGTAAAACTTCTCATGAAACACCGGTGGAAAATCGCTGATTTAGGTGGATAACTTTTATCAATTTAAGTAGAGACACGGAACCTTTTCTGAGTTGCCTGAATATGTGTTTGTGACAGCTGAATACGTGAGTGCCAGACTCATGAGTGTATGTGATATGCAATATCACGCCTCTTCATTTCAAGCGAACACGCAAATCATTAGGTATTCATTCTCAAATCACGTCTAAAGAGAAGGAAGTAAGCAACTGAGAATACCACAGTTTTGTTGTAGAAGGAGCCATAATAATCAGGCCCGCACAAGGCAGTTTGAGCTCAGGAAGACTAAGTGACTCTCCCAAGGTCTCCAGCACTGAACGGAAGAGGCGGTTCTCCCACCTGCTTCTCTGTGCTCCTCCCCCTTGCTGCTTCATCAGTGCACAGTCTAAACTGGACTATGGTGTTTCCTGCCACAACCTCCCGTTTCAAAAACAGCCTGGAAAAACTTTCTGCCAGTCTCTACTTTATTTCTGCCCTCAATGCCTGGTTCACTCTCAGAATGGAGAGTGTGGCACGAATACTTAAAAAGCTCCCCTTTTGTTCCACATTCTCAGGTCTCTCTGGATCTCAGGTCTCAGCTTTGACCCTGGCCTCTCCCCTGCTTGCTGTGCAGTTTGTTTGAGGAGTGCCCTTGGGAAAGTCCTCATGAGAGGCTGCGGAGTCCACGGTTTCCCGGGAAGTGTGGAGTCCACTGAGCACCATCGTTACGGTGGTCTGTCTGTCCTCATTTGCTCTGAGGATGAGCGGGTCTCAAACAGTGACAGGCACAGGGAAAGGCAAAGCAGGAACACACTGGGCCAGCTCTTCCTTCCGAGATGTCCTTCAAAGAGAGAGAGAGACATTATGATCAGAATCCAAGTCAAGTGGGTGTCCAGGGGGGCTTTTGAAGCAACTTTAAATAATTCTGCCTCATAGCCTGTGAAATCACACTCCATCCTGAATTCCAAGAAGCAAAATTATTATATGTCATTGCATATTTGATCGTTATCATAGCCAAGACCTCATTTTACATCAAATTTATGCATATCAGGGGCTGCTTTAACCACCCATTTGTGCAAAAGAATTGTGCCCAAGTTGTAGAAATCAGCACAGAAAATTTCTGTCTAAGATGTTTACAGGTTTATAGTAGAATATTTGCATGGTAGGTCAACTCTCTCTGCCCTGGACCTTCACCACCTTACTCCATTCTGTCTTCTGGTAGGGGGGGAACTTTCAGCATGATATTGAGTCACAGTCATACTTTGAGAGAGCATCGATATTGGCAAGAGGGAGATTTGTCTGCCTTGTTGCTGTACCACTCTGAAGAATGTGAAGCTTTCTGCAATGTCATTTGCCAGGATGGTGATCAAGGAGAGACCAGACTAGGTCTGGGAGCTGTGGAAAGGAAGAAGGGAGGGAAGAGCTTCCAGACCCACCTGAGCAGAACCTGGTACAAAAGGGGAGCTGTTAAAGTATTTGTGCCACACTCCGCACTCTGAGCGTGAACCACATTTGTCTCCAGCAAGACCGGATGTCTGTGGTGAAGGGCGGGGCTTGCACCTCCCCGTGCAAGGCAGCGGGGTTCTATTTGCTTCATGACACATTGGGAGAGCCTTGGTAGGTGGATGTTGAGTCCTTGGTCAGGAACGCATGACAATAGTGAGAATTCCCCCATCCTTTATTGACTGACTGTCTACTCTGTGTTGAATACCATCCCAGGGATGAACTTGACCAAAATCTCAAAGCCAGGAGAGTGGTGTCCAGGCCCGAACCCAGGTGTCAGGGCTGCCATTTCAGAGCCCTTTTCACTGTACTGTATTGTCTGGGGTTTGTAGTCAAGTATGGGGAGGTGGTGCAAATGGGGATGGGGAAGTTGTCAAGACCCCAAAGAATGAATCTTAGATGGTGGCGTTTCCGGCACGTAAGGATGTGCTATAGACTGTGGTTGTTAAGAAGGTTTACACCAGCAATGGTAAAGAACCTGGCACAATGCCTGGCAAAAACTGGTAATTACTAAATAAAATATATGAGCATAGAGGGCCTCACTCTGCACGTTTGAGGCACCCCTACCTGCTGTGCTGCTGCCTGAGAGCCACTAAGCATAGCACTTACTGCCGGGTAGAGACTGCAGAAAGCTGCCTTCTTTGAGAATCCCGGGGCTGCCCTGGCTTCAGAGGTTTTCCCCATGGTGGGGGGCAAGGTTTTGTAGCTAGTTCTGCCAGACCCGTAGGGTTCACAGGTGGTTCCTGGATGACATTGCTAGTCCTAAGGTTCTATTTTTCATTAGTCTATTTCTACCCAGGGTCTGGGGCAGAAAACTTACTTTCAGATGCTACTTTTCAGTCCAAGATTACAGACAGAACAGTTTTTCTCTCCCCTCACCTTGGCCTGACTGCCTGCCTTCCTCACTCTGCTTCCTGCTTGGGCATTAAGACCTCAGCCCTTAACAAGTACCTAAGGGTCATGTCTGAGGGGCTGTATAGCTTCGTACTATTCCAAAGTCCTCTTCTTTCCGACTCCTGGGAATTTCCCTTTCTTGTTTGCATGTATTAAAGAAAAACTGCTAATGTCTGAGTCTTCGGCCCACCTACTTAATAATCCCAGGCTCACTGGAAGTCCAGGCAAGCACTTCTGAATTTATTTGAATTCAGGTTCCCCAATGTCATAGATGACGAGAGAAAGAATTTAACTCTGCTTCATAAGCTAACCAGAGAGCTGAACTCAGACTCATGGCTGATCGGTGAACATCCTTCTTTTCACCAAAACCAAGTAATGTCTGCTGGACTCATGCCTGAATGAAGCAATATGGCACTTCCTTGCCCGGGAGGCAATAAATCCAGATTTGTTTCAGAGCATATCTGGTAGTCTCTGTCAATACATATTTATTTTTTAAGTTTAAAATATATATGGGCACATATGTGTACACCTATGTATTTCAAACTCTTTATTTGGAGTACAGTTTAGGATGGGGGTTGGTGTATGCATCTGCTAAGTCTGCTGCCTTGCCTAGAAGTCTGGGTGACTTCTGCAGCATTTACAATGTTAGTTCACATTGTCATGACACCACAAAGGTCCTCAAGGTCAGGGGAATATGGACAAAAGTAGACAAAGAAGGAGGGCCTGCCAGAAGTGTTTTCCCGTGATGTACAAAGGCTCTCTCAGCTGCCCAGGCCAAGGGCACCGCTTTGTTCTTCAACCCAAAGTTGCAGAGGCAGAAGGGCCGCTTTCTGTGTAGTCAGGAATCTGGGTTCTCACATCAGCAGCCATATGGCTTTGGAAACATTCATTAGCTAGAGAACTCACTGATCTGGAAAAAGGAACTTTTCACAGGACAGCCCAAGATATTTTTTTAAACTTATGGAAAACTGCTAGTGACTATCTCCATGTGCCAAGTGCTGATATGCAGTTTTGTTTAGAGATATACCAGGTGGAAAAATTGTGGAATGGTTTCAAGGAACATTTCGGAGGATGAGTGTTGGCTGTTCTGGGTCACTTGAAAGAACAGTCACCCTCAGTGTAACCAACCAACTCAGAGGTGACTTAAAGCCGGTGTACTGGGGCCCAACTGTCTGTATTCTAACCAAGGGCTCAACACTTACTTCCTGGGTCATCTCGACCCTCCAAGCTTTGGCTTCCACCTCTGCCGAACGAAGACAAAAATTTTACCAACCTACAGAGCAGGGTGGGGAGTAGGGTGATTTGCTGCAGGGAAAGGATTTGGAAGAGGACTGACAGATAGGTGTGACGTAAACATATCAAATACAACAGGTTGTTAAAATCTCAAAGATTTGTTTACCTGAGACCTGTGAGCTGTAAACAACAGAGGTTAATCACTCTGGATTCCAATATGAGTCACCAAACCAACTCCAACACCTGAGTGTTGTAGGACATATATGTTGCAAGGGCGGTGGCCAGAGCTTGGTTCTGTCAGGGTCAGGGAGGCAGAAGATTCAGTGAGAAAGAACAATATTTCTTTAGAGAAAGATGTTGGAGGACTGTGGAATTCTCATTTTCCAAGGAATAGAGGTACTTCTCTATCACATTTTTAAGCCAAGTTAGGAGAATGTGTAAAGAGCTACTACTTAAAGAGCTTAGTCTGCATCTCTTAGAATTTAGGGATGTCAGGAAAAGTACCTGACACACATCCGGAACAATCTATAGGTGAGAAGCTGTGGAGACCAGAGCAGAAAAAGAGGGAGCCCTAGGGAGGAAGAGGAAGGCAAAGATGTGGTATGCTTGGAAGGGATCTGCTGCACTTGGTCTCAAAAAGGACACTTCCCAAAAGAGCAAGAGAGCATTCTTCCTGGGGTGAGGTGAGCTGAGCACAAAGAAGCTGGGGTGCGTGTGTAGTATGACTACATGCAGAAGCCAAGAGCAGCAGAGGACCCCAACAGCCAGCTGGAAGAGGCCTCATCAGACCAGGGAATTGCAGCTGAAGCTGCCCCATCACTGTGCAGGTGTGTGTGTGTGCGTGTGTGTGTGTGTGTGTGCGTGTGTGTGTTGGTAATATCTTTAACGGCTGACAAGAGCGGTAAGTTGTAGTCTTGGAAAATGTTCTGTCTGTACACATTGAGGCAGTGCCAGTTCCCCGCCCAGTTGGTGCTGCCACACTGGGCACGATGTATGAGAGTACGTCTCTGTTTTGGTATTGAGTGTTTCCATTACGGTCATCATAGTACAACATAGCACACACGTAAGCTTTCCTCTTCCCCAGAATAAGAAACTTTGTAAAGTAAAATCTTGTGCACTCTTGACATTTTCGGGGGTCCAACTCAAGAGCACAAATGAAAACTGCGTATGTGCTGTATACGGGATTACTGAACAGGTGTAAATCAAGCTAACAAACTTAACAAACTATTAAAGGAAATACGTTGCATCCCACCACATTAACATACACGCCTTTATAACAACATGAAAGGCCTGATCTGAGTTTATAATTTTTAGATTCTTTGAAGTTCTGCACTGGAATGAGGTGGCATTGGAGAGAGAACCCCCAACTTGGGGCTCACCCAACTTACACCTCCCATACCCAGTTCCATTCTGTTCTGTGAGGTCCTTGTGCGCAAATCTACTCATCTGCTTGGGCCAGCATAACAAAATGCCTAGAAATGAAAAGACATTTGTTTTCTCACATATGAATGATTATTGTTACTTTAAGCCCCTAAGTTTTGTGGTGATTTTTAAATGCAGCATTAGATAACTAATACCTAGAATACAAGAGACAGATTGTTCCAGAACTCTCTACTATGTGTAGCTCAGGATAGGGGTTTCTTTGCCTTGGATCGAAGGGAAGAACTGATTAAAGGATAGCGATCTTTTTGTTTGAGGTGCATGGAGGTTTCCCAGGGAAGGGTGGGCTTATTTATACAGAAGAGGAGTTTGGAGGACTGGTCAGGCTATTTGGGGCCAGGAGATTTTCTTACAAAGGCTGTAGCCAAAGAGCTGGAGTACGAAGGAGACCATTTATCTGCTTGATTGTATGAACACACCAAAATGAGACTGTCCCTCAGTTATCAAAAATGCCTGTGAAACGTCCTGTAAAAATTGCCCACGAAGCTGGATTACGAGCTCCCTGTGCCATTGGACTCATCACTCAGACTGAGACTTGATCTGTGGCCCTAAACAGCGTTTGCTAGCTTGATCACTCAACCTACTCTGCAGACTCTGCTCTGAGTGGCTTAGAACTGTTTTCAAAACTCACGCCCCCCCTTCTGAAAACACGTGCTGTCAGAATTACCTTTCTGACGCACACCTCACATCACGTGCTTCAGTAGCTCTCAGCTGCACACGGAATTAAGCCCAACTTCCAAAGGGTTTCTCCAAAGGTAACTTCCAAGGGTTTTCCAAAACCTTTTACATCGTGCAGCCCCCCACTTGGTGTTCCAGCCTCTCATCCACCAGCTGCCTCCCACAATCACACAAGGCCCTCTCTGCTTGCAAGTAAAGGTGCCATTTACTAAGCCCTGTGTGCCCCCCCCCCACTGTACTAAGGGCTTCATATAATATATATGTATGTATGTATAAAATACTCCTTTGATCCTTGTAGGATTTTTTGTATATATAAAATACCTCCTTTGATCCTTGTCGGATTTTTTGGATAAATATTGTTTCTATAGTATAGCTATAAAACAGTGATCACCAACACTTTTTACAGTGCTTACCATGTGCTAAGCCACTGCCTAATAGAAATGGAATAGGTACCACATATGTAATTTTAGATTTTTTTGTAGCCACCTTTAAAAGTAAAAAGGAAAAGGAGAAATGTAGCTTAATAAAATATTTAGTCAGTGAGCTTGTAATAGTATAAAAATTATTAAGGAGCTATACCACAATCTTTTCATTGTTGTCGTTTCTGTACTAAGTCGTTAAAATCCAGTGTATATTTTCTACCAATACCATATCTCGACCTCGGCACTACATTTTCATGGGATATACTTGATCTGTGTTTATATTTCATAAAATGTACAGTGAAAAAAGTAGATTGCGGGTGGCACCTGTGGCTCAAAGGAGTAGGGCGCTGGTCCCATATGCTGGAGGCGGAGGGTTCAAACCCAGCCCCGGCCAAAAACTGAAAAAAAAAAAAAAAAAAAAAGAAAAGAAAAAAGTAGATCGCATATGCAAATTGTTCCAAACATACTTAGAAGATGTCTAATACCTGAATCAAGTACCAAAATGTCATTTCCTTTTCTATTTTTGTCCACATTACTGAAACTGCTTCAACTGAAAAAATTTTATTTCATTTCCAGTCAACTAAAATTAAATAGAATTAAAAACTTAGTGTCTCAGCTGCTGTTGCCACATTTCAAGACTCAATGGCCACGTGTGGCTGTGGATGCCAGGCTGGACAGCGCGGCCCCAACCCCTTCACTGCAGTGAGGTGGGTGCTGTCATTATCTCCACTTTATCATCGGGAGGCAGAGAGGGAATGAGCGGCACCAGTACACACGGCTAATCCCCTGAAGCCCAGCGTGGTTGATTTGTCCAAGGTCATTTCATTAATAATGGCTGGAGTCAGATTTGAGCCAGGATTGTTCATGTCCACGGCCTGAGTTTTCACTAAACTCACGCTTCCTGAGTGTGAGTTTCTGCTTACTCACACTTCCTTACTACTTTCTGAAAATCCTTATTGATTCTGGTCTCTCTCTCTCTCTTTTATCAGACTGTTACCTCTGTCTATAATGCCTTGCAAAGTCTATTTCAGTATAATTCATTCATACAGTCAGCCAGTTACTTTTTCAACAAATACTCTTAGCTGTTTTTCAAATATCTCTCCCATAGTCAACAGCAGTGACCAAGACAGGCATAGCTTCTGCCCTTACTTAGCTTTTTAGTCTAGAACAGTGTGCTTCTTAAATTTTTTCATCTCAGGATCCTGTAACACTCTAGAAATTGTTGACAGCCTCAAAGAGCTTTTGATTATGTGAGTTATGGTTATCAATATTATTGCAATAGGAATTTAGGAAACTTTAAAAATATTTATTCATTCACTTTACAATAACATAATGAACCTGGTCTATGTAAACACAAAGCATGTTGACTTATGAAAAGATAGCTATATTTTCCAAAAATAAAATTAAGAAGAATGACAATGTTTTACAATGTTGCTAATCTCTTTAGTGTGTGGCACCATAAAAGACAGCTGGATTCTCATCTCGGCTTCTGCCTTTAATCTGTTGCAATATGTTGTGTTGGTTGAAGTATCTGAGGAAAAACCTTGCCTCACCCAGAAATATGTACTTAGGAAAGAGAGGAGTATCTTATGAACCTTTTAGATAACTTTGAAAATTCTGGTTTGTTACTCTACCAGAATTCAATCAGTGATCATTTCTTAAAGGTTAGCTGCAGCACAAAATCTGAAACTGTATCAATCAACTTTTCATATATTAAAATTCATTAATCTATCTTGTACTTTCAATGGATTATAAAAATAAGCTTCTGTGATGACATACGTTGTTCATTTGGAAAACATTAATTCACTGAATTATGCAGCTCTTTTGAATGTAGACACGTTTCATTATGTAGTATTTAAAAATCACATTCATTAATATCAGCATTAATCAAATCAGAAAAAGTCTTCAAGTATTAGGAAGCTGTCAGGCTTGTGCTGGCAGATACAATTTTTCCAAAATTCTAATTTTTATTTGAATGCTTAAATTTTACCATTGGCAACATGTACTGTGAGTTCTTTTTCTTTTATTTATTTATTTATTTTCTTCAGGTTTTTTTTAATTGAATGGTAACTATGTACATTAATGCCAGTTTTTTTTTTAATTAAATCATAGCTGTGTACATTAATGCAATCATAGGGTACAATGTGCTGGTTTTATATACAATTTGAAATGTTTTCATCAAACTGGTGAACATAGCCTTCACAGCATTTTCTTAGTTATTGTGTTAAGACATTTATATTCTACACCTAGTAAATTTCACATGTACCCTTGTAAGACGCACCCTAGGTGTGGTCCCACCAATTACTCCGCCTCCAGCCATCATGCCCCCTGCCCCCTCCCCTTTCCCCTTCTTCTTGGGCTATAATTGGGTTATAGCTTTCAAAAGAAAGCTATAAATTGGTTTCATAGTAAGACTGAGTACATTGGATACTTTTTCTTCCATTCTTTGGAGATACTTTGCTAAGAAGAATATGTTCCAGTTCCATCCATGTAAACATGTAAGAGGCAAAGTTCTTTTCTTAAAGTGACAGGCTCACTTTATTCGTTTTTGAGAAAATGTCTGCCAAATACTCAGGTCTCATTAACCACAATTTAACTGCCCCTTGCTCCTTCAAGTAAAAATAGTGCTCCATGAGAAAAAGCATCTAGCTCAGCTCACAGGCCAAACGATGACACAGGTGCTCCTCCTTGAGGGGACCCTTTCAGTGAGCAGCAGAAATGCTTCATGAATACTTTTCCATTCTGTTACGCAGACTATTAAATAGAAATATACTCAAGGGTAGTAATTTAATAAAATTAATTATTTTTTACTGCTTAATCAAGGACACTCTTGGGTAAAACCAGTGGGTTTTTTTTTTTTTTTTCTGTGAGCGAATAGGAGAAAAATACAATAATTAATGGTAAGTTTATTGCCACTGGCTTGATTTTGGCTAAAGCCCCGCCCTTTTACCCACTATTGTTTTTGCCCCATCAGTGCCAATGTCAATACAGTGAAAAAGGTAAATGACATTTTAGTATTCTCATGAAAATAGGTTCGACCTTATAAATCCTATAAAATTGTTTTGAATTTTATGAGGAGGGATCTCACTTTGGACACACTTTGAAGACCATTGTCTAGAAGGAAAGGTAACTTGACAAGTACATGGGCAAGCTGGTCTTCTCCATGAAGTCAAGGAAAGCCTCGTGGATAAAGTGATTTAAGGTTAGACCAGGAATAGGGGTATCAGTGACTCCAGTGAGGGGGGCAGAGTAGGGAAAGAGTGTCAGGCAGACACAGGAGTGTGCCGGTGAAAGCTGGCAAAGAGAGGCCGGCTGGAGGAACCATAGGTTCATTTGGCTGGAACTTGAAAAATCAGAGGGAGAGTAGTAAGCGATGAGGCCAGCGAGATGGGCAGGGCAAGCCAGCAAACAGCTTTGCAAATACATCAAGAGCATCAGGAGGGCCTGTTTACTACTGATAATGTTTGACCTGAATCTAATCAGCAAGACACAAACAGACAAACTCAGTGTGAGGGACACTCTGCCAAACACCTGCCTGGACTCTTAAAAACATGTCAAGGTATCGGAATATAGAAAAAGGCTGCTGAACTGTTCTAAATAAAGAAACAGAAGAGGCATGGAAACTAAAAGCATTACACAATCCTTGATTGGATCTTGAATGAAAAAAAAACCCCAAACACTGTTTTAGTCCATTTGGGATTGTTATAACAAAGCACCTTAGACTGGGTAATTTATAAATAACAGAAATTTGGTTGCTCATAGTTCTGGAGGCTGGGATGTTTAAGATCCAGTTTAAGATCAGCAGATTCAGGGTCTGGTGAAAGCTTGCTTTCTGCTTCATTGATGGGACCTTTTGTGTTCTCCCACAGCGGAATGGCAAGGCAGCTCTTCTCAACCTTTTTTACAAGGGCACTAATACTATTCATGAGGGTTTAACTATCATGACTTAATCACCTCCTAAATGCCCCACTTTTAATACTGTATCACATCGCTGATTAAGTTTCAATACGTGAATTTTAGGAGATACATTTAGATCACAGGACCCACCACTACCAACAATAACTATAAAGGACATTAATAGGACAGTTAGGGAAATTTGAACATGGAGAATATATTAGGTAATATGTCAAGGTTATATTTTCTAAATGTGAGCATTGTATTATAGTCTTACAGAGTTGTGTAGGTTTGTTTTAGGGAAATACATACTGGAGCATTCAGGAATGAAGTATGATATCTGTGACTAATTTAATTCCCAAATGATTCATCAAAAGCTGTATGTACATAGAGAAAGAAAGAGCAAGAAGACAAGTGTGGCAGAATATGAAAAATTGGTGAACGTAGGTGACGGATATAAGAGTATTAAGTCTACTATTCTTGCAAATTCCTCCCCTGGGAAGCAGATGCCAAGGTAGGATTAGATTTCTGAGGAATTTACTGGAGAAATGCTAGTCCAGGATTAGCATTTGGATAAGGATAAACTGGAAGGGAGCAGGTGGAGAGAGCCTTCAGACTGCGATGCAGGCTTGACACTTGTGAAGGAAGAGAGGGAAGGAAGGACTAAGTAGAAAGAGCCTCAGGCTACAGCTCAGATCTAAGAACGCCTTGGCTGGGCCAATGGAGAGTTTCTGAGGAAAGATTGCTCATTGGCAAAGTACTGTATCCGCAGGAACATCCCACTTCTGGATCTCCGCCAAGCTCAGCAATTGGCTGGAAGCAGCCTGGGGGAAGCAAAGCCTTGATATGAACTCCATGGTGCAGCCCAAGGAGCAGTGGCCGGAGCTTGTCGGTCCACTCTCCCTGACTCCACTAGCAGGATTTTCTAAAGGAAAACTCACCTGCACAGTTCATGGTTCCCACACCCTGTGGATTAGAAAGGGAATGAGGGTTCTGGTTATTAAACCTTTGTCGGAGACGTAACCTGCAAGTATCTTCTCCCAATCTGAGGGCTGTCTGCTTGCTTTACTTACTGTGTTTTTGGCTGTGCAGAAGCTTTTTAGTTTGATCAGATCCCAATAATGTATTTTTGGTGTTACTTCAATTGCCTGGGGGGGGGTCTTCCTCATAGAATATCCACCCAGGCCGATTTCTTCAAGTGTTTTCTCTGCACTTTCTTCTAGTATTTTTATAGTTTCATGTCTTAAGTTAAAACCTTTAATCCAGTGAGAGTCTACCTTAGTTAAAGGTGAAAGGTGTGGGTCCAGTTTCAGTCTTCTACAGGTCACCAACCAGTTTACATGGATGGAGCTGGAATATATTCTCCTTAGCAAAGTATTTCAAGAATGGAAGAAAAAGTATCCAATGTACTTAGCCCTACTATGAAACCAATTTATAGCTTTAATATGAAAGCTATAACCCAACCATAACCCAAGAAGAAGGGGAAAGAGGAGAGGGAGGGGAGGGGAGAGGCTGGCTGGAGGGAGGGTAATTGGTGGGAACACAACTAAGGTTCATTTTACAAGGGTACATGTGAATTTTACTAAGTGTAGAGTATAAATGTCTTAACACAATAAGGAAATGCTGTGAAGGCTATGTTAACCAGTTTAAGGAAAGTATTTCAAATGGTATATGAAACCAGCACATTGTACCCCATAATTGCATTAATGTACATAGCTATGATTTTATTAAAAAAAAAAGAAAAGAAAGGGAATGAGGGGAATGGAAGGAGAGGAGCTGAGAAGAAAATGTCTAAAAGTAGTAGCTGTTACACTGTATTTCTCCTCGAGGAAAAGAATCCTGCCTTTACTTTGACTCTCAGTCCTCGGTTCTTTCAATCTCTATGTCCTTACACAGTAATATGTGTTTAATAATTAAATTTAGATTTTGGAGATCACAAAAATGAGAGGTATAGAACCAATTTTATCCAACATCTGACTCAGTCTAGCTAGAGTGATTCCTTTGAAGGTAAAAACATGAATTTGATATGTAAAGTTTGATGTAGCAAAAAAAGATGTGCTTGTTTTACCACCCTAACTTCCTAATTAAACATCAGGATGCCTGTGAGTGCTCTTGTTTCTTGCTTAATAGTGTGTGAGCTAGTGGCAGAGCTCCCTGTTACTCCACAGTGTACAGATAACCAGGATTGGAACACAAAATCTGGATTGTCACTGAAATATAGACATGATGTTTAGGCGAAAGACTTGAGTTTGGTTTGGAATAAAAAAAAAAACCTGTTAAAATGAAATGGGCTCGTGCAGCTGCTATGGAGAACAGTATACTCGTTCTTGAAATATTAAAGATAGAATTATCATATTATCCAGCAATTCCACTTTAGTATATAACCCAAACATTGACAGACAGAAGTCAAACTTGTACACATGTGGTCATAACAACAATATTATTCACAATAGCAAAAAGTAGAAGCAGCCCAAGTGTCCACTGATGGAGGAATGGAGGAAGAACATATAGTTTATTTTAATACATTTAATAGAACATTATTCAGCCTTAAACAGAAAAGAAATTGGCTGGGCTCAGGGGCTCATGCCTGTAATCCTAGCACTCTGGGAGGCTGAGGCGAGTTTGCTTGAGCTCACAAGTTCAAAACTAATCTAAGTAAACGTGAGACCCTGTCTCTACTAAAAAGAGAAAAACTAAGGCAAGAGTTGGAGGTTGCTGTGAGCTATGATGCCACATCACTCTACCCAGGGCAACAGCTTGAGACTCTGAAAAAAGAAAGAAAGAAAGAAGAAAGAAAGGCAATTCTGACTCAAGCTACAACAGGGATAGAACCTTGAGAACATTCTGTCAGGTGAATTGAGCCGGTACCACTTATATGAGGTACCTAGAATAGGCAGAGTCATAGAGTCAGAAAGCAGAAGGCTGGTTCCAGGAGCCAGGGGGAAGGGAGAAAAAAATGAAATGGGAACCACTTTGGAAAGCTGTCTGACAGCATCAACTAAAGAAGAACTTAAGTATATCCTAAAACCTAGCCATCTCATTCATTAGTAAATGCCCAAGATAATTGAGTGGGTTTGTCCACCAAAAGACAGATTAAAGCAGTATTATGCATGTGGCCAGAAACGATTAAAATGTCTACTAATAGCAAGGTGGATAAATAAATTGTGTTGCATTCATACAATAGAATGCTGTATGACTAAACTATAGCTGCGTACACATGGATGAATCCCAGAAACACGAAGCTGAGCACCAGTGAGAGAAATCTCTGGTGTCAAAAGTCAAAATAGTGCTTCCTTCTGGGAGGGCAGGAGAGGACTTAACGAGAAGAGTGACTGGCACTGAGGGTCACTCCTACGGTACTGGCTGCTGACCTTATTTTTGATCTGAATGGTGGTCATGTTGATCAATTTCCCCTCACAAAATTTCATTGAACTTTACATGTGTTATTGAGGCACTTTTCTACACGTACACTTGGATTTTTTAAAGTCTATAAACTATAATTATGGATCAGGAGTATTTAGGATTATAGAATCACCATAGAATTTGAGAAATTAGTCTTTACATAATTGATGTGGTAGGCACTTTCAGGTTTACCTGTGGGACGATGGAGACTTTTCCTGCAATAAAGCAGGTTAAAGGGACTACATTGAAGTTAATGGCAAAACCATTAGCATTTTTGAAATGTGCTTCAGATTAAAAACCCTTTCAAATTGTCATCATAGCTACCTTCGAGGCGACAAAACTAGCACTCAGAAAATGAAGTGACTCTCTTCAGTAAGGTGTCTTGGCTTGCAAGCAGTGGATTCAGAACTGAAGCCCCAAGGTCTATATTGGCTCATCCTCTCCACTCTGCCCACGATATCTTTTAGTATCTGGCAACTTCTCACTCACTAGGTGTCTATGGAGAGTGTCTATGGAGGTGTCTGGTTATATTATCCATGCCTTTCTAACATAGAGAAACAATTTTCTTTTTTATTCTTCTCGGTGAATTTCATCTTATTGACTTTACTTGATCCCAAGGTCTAAATGACTTTTCTTCTGAAAATTTTTAGAGTAATGCCAATAGTACTATATTCCTTTAAGTAATCTCCAGATCCATATTTGTACTTTTTCACTCCCAGACATATGAATAATATAAGAACTATGTTACCAAGCAAGGTCAAAAATCAACGGCCAGATATAGATATTATAATGTCCATTTTACTTACATCCCGATGCTTCAATGTTGTATAAATGAGCGTATGTTTACTCCATAGGGTAATTCAGTGTTTCAGTACATATTGGTGCTTATATAAATTTAGAAGTCGTTGCAACATAGAGAAAAATTTCTATAATTTTCTTGGTGCTATTAACCTAGTAGATTTAAGTTTTTATTGTTTTAATTTATTGTTTTCTCAGAATTAGAATGCATTAGGCAGTTATTTTAATTTAGGCCTTTACATTATAAAAGTCGCGTAAGAACAGGAATGGAAATTGAGAGATTAAGACGTCATCCTTAGTCTTGCCATCCGAATCCAATGCCTATTCATTTATTTTTGTTTTTATGACATTTCTTTTTTAAAAAAACCATTTATTAAGGAACAATTGACAAACAAAAAGCTGCCTGTATTTAATGTAAAGAATTTGATGAGTTTGGAGATAGATCAATTACTATTTAAATTGTAGTCTACCTTCTAAATCTTTCCTTGTGTGTTTATTTTTTCTCGCTTTCCCAGTTAAGAGTACATATTTTGGAGTTTTCGGAGTATTTATTAAATGTAACATTGCACTTTTATTTGAAATTTTTTTATTTTGGAAAAGTTAAACATGTATTATATGTTTTAATGAAAAATACATATTTATTTTAAATTTCACATTAATATGATGGTACAGATGATTAGGTTACATTGCATTTCTTAAAAATCTACCAGCCCTTTCATTAGATTCTTTTTAAGAAATTCAAAACATCAGTTTATGAGGGTAAACTTTCAGGGCAAATACAGATCGCAGGGAGCCCTGGAGCTGAGGAACAGCCTTAATTTTCGGCAAAATTTACGAGTCCACAGCTTTTTAATTAACCTGGCGCTGTTCTGTTATCTCGTATTGCTCTTTTCCTATGGCGAAAGTCTGATCTTGCATTCCTGGTGTCTGGGCTTCCGCAGCTGCTACGGCCTGAAATAAGCATCAGTAAGAGGCATGGGGATTTTAACATTACTGATGTCAATGTCTGTGGAGGTGGCCATGACAAGGTTCCAGTGTGTCCTTCTGGAGGAATTCGATTGCAACCAGAGGTCCAGTCACAGGTAGCCAGCACTGCCCAGTGGCTTTAGGAACCCCGCTCCTGCTCTGTGGCGCCCAGTGCGGATGCAGAGAGTGGTCCCGGGGGTGATGCCAGCTCGCGGTTTCTCTCCTGCAGACCCCAGGGTTTTAGCCATGGCTCAGCAGCTTTCCAGGCTCGTCTTGGTGGGATAGTATCTCGGCACTCCGTGAAGTTTAACCACCGGGTACCACCACTCTTGTCCCAGCCAACTGGTTTTGTAACAGTGGCAAGGACCTTCGCCTCCTTTTTCTTTTCAATCTTGGGTTTAGCCACTGTGTATTTATTTCCTCTTACACGTCGCCTTTCTGGAACACGCGGCAGATGGAGAGTATCTGCCTGCTCCGACAACAGGATGGCGGCGGCGATGGGCTTCCCCTTCTTGGCCTTTTCGGCCTTAGCATTTTTTCTCTTTAGTAAAGGCTTCTCGAGTTTTTCACCCACCACCTTGCAAGATGGCAAAGAACTCATTGATTGCATTTCTAAGGTAAAGTTCAAGTGGGAGTCGAGCCTTTCACCTGTAGGGGGTGCGCTGTGTACCCTTAGACTGTGCCCATTGGGGAGAGCTTACCAGTCCTCACCCTCCTTCCCTTGCCCCATTCTTCCCAGCCCCCTGCCCCCACTTGGAAATACTTGTGTTTTCCCTCTTGTGTGGGCATGTAGTGGCTTATCTAATTGATTTCCTATTACTATCAAATACATTGGATACTTGTTTTTCCATTCTTGAGATACTTTGCTAAGAAGAACGTGCTTCAGCTCCTTTCCACCTTAACACAAAAGATGTAAAGTCTCCATGGTTTTTATGGCCTAATAGTACTCCATGGTATACATATAGCACAGTTTGTTAATCCATTCCTGGATTGATGTTCCCTTGTGTTGATTCCGCTTCTTGGCCACTGTAAACTGAGCTGCAATACACATTTTTTTTTTTTTTTTTTTGAGACAGAGTCTCACTATGTTGCCCTAGATAGAGTGCTGTGGCATCATAGCTCACAGCAACTTCCAACTCTTGGGCTTAAGTGAATCTCTTGCCTCAGCCTCCCAAGTAGCTGGGACTACAGGTGCCTGCCACAACACCTGGCTATTTTTTGGTTGTAGTTTTTGTTGTTTGGCAGGCCTGGGCTGGGTCTGAACCCACCAGCTCTGGTACATGTGGCTGGAGCCTTAGCTGCTGAGCCACAAGCACTGAGCCTGCAATATACATTCTAGTGCAAATGTTCTTGTGGTAAAATAATTTTTGTTCTTCTGGGAAGATACCTAGTAATGGGATTGCGGGATCAAATAGAAGGTCTACTTTTAGCTCTTTGAGAATTCTCCATACTTCTTTCCATAGAGGTTGTATTACTTTACAATCCCACCAGCAGTGGACAAGTGTTTTCGTCTCTCCACATCCACATCAGCATCTGTAACTTTGGAATTCCGTGATGTGAGCTGTTCTCACAGGGATTAGGTGATATCTCAGAGTCATGTTAATTCGCCTTTCTCTGGTGATTAAGGGCAAGCCTTAAGGATGAGCATTTTTTATGTGTTTGTTGGCCATTTGTCTGTCTTTTTCAGAGAATGTTCTGTTCAAGTCTCTTGCCCACTTATAAGTGGGTTTGTTTGCTCTTTTCTTATTGATTAACTTGACTTCTCCATAGATTCTAGTTATCAGCCCTTTGTCAGGTTCATAGCATGTAACTATCTCCTCTCATTGCTAAGGCTGTCTGTTAGCTTTAGGATGGTGCCCTTAGCTGTGCAGAAGCTTTTTAGCTTGATCATGTCCCATTTATTCATTTCTGGAGTTACTGCAATTGCCAAGGGGGTCTTCTTTATAAATTCTTTTCCCAGGCCAATTTTGTCAAGAGTTTTCCTACACTTTCTTTTAGAATTTTTATGGTTTTGTGCCATAAATTTAAATCTTTTATCCAAGGAGAGTCAATTCTTGTCAATGGTGAGAGGTGAAGGTCCAGTTTCAGTCTTCTCCATGTGGCTACCCATTCCTCCCAGCACCATTTATTAAACAGGGATTCTTTTCCCCAGTATGTGCTTTGGTTCAGTTTGTCAAAAATCAAATGGCAATACATGGCTGAGTTCATTAGAGTTTTCAGAGTTTTAAAGCTACATTTTTAGAAATAAATTCTTTGTATTAAGAGTAAAACATCTGGTAAAAATTGCAATTAATCACAAACTAAAAAAATGAAGAAAAAATTATCTTAATCGCACAACTGAATAAGAACCACTAATAATTTTGGGTTCTTTCCAGTCCTTTTTGTTCTATAATATTCATTTAGAAATTGGAATCACACTGGATATACAAAATTGTATACTGATTTTTTTCCTCATATATCATATTCTTTCAAGTCATCAAATATTCTTTGAAATCATAATTTTAAATAATTATAAAGTAATGATAATTATTTTATAATAACTATTAGATAAAAATATTTAAAAGGAAAACAATGATCCTACACAAATTGTTGATTTTTAATGTCCTCTGCCATTCTATCAACATATACAAATATAGTTTTGACATAATTTTAAAGATTGTAACCCTTCTAGGAGTAGGAGGCACTTTATTCCAAGATGAATCAAAATGACACCCTGCCAGGATTATTGCTCACAACAGGGAATGACCCATTAAAACTTGGGGGTTGTGGCTGTCTTTCATTTCTGGAGTAAAGAAATTATAGAAACCAGCAGTCTAATATTGATTTATAAAGATCAATCTTCACATATTAAGGCAACATTGTCTATGGCTAATGATGGCAAATCATTCTATATTTTTGAATATACCCCAGGTATCTTCAACCTTGCATGCATACCCCGTGGTCTACCTGCCAGAAACTTACTACCACAAAGCAAGCATCTTGGTGGCCTTTCTATGGTGCCCTTCTCTGTGCTATGAGTCCTGGAGCTGGCATAGCCACCCAGTTGCCATAGGCAATAGCAGAGTCCAGCTAGCTCCCAGCCTCACCCTCTACTGTAGCTGCTGTAAGATTCACCAGGGTTCGTGTCAAAGCAGAGAGAGGAGGAATTCCCTCTCTACCCTATTCCAATGACTGTCAAGTTTTCTCCTTTGATCTTTTCTGGATCCCAGGATTATTATCAAGAGAAACAGCCATTCTCTTTAGGGAAATCCTTGCTCCTCTCACTAGGGAAAGACTGTATTCTCTTGGCCTCAAGAAAGCAACGGCAAATTAGTTCAGCCTTGGCCTGTCTCCCATAGTCTGATTCATTCTGTCTTCTCCAGGATTTTAGAGCGACAGATGCCTCATAAATTTAAATAGGTCAACTTGATCTCACCTAAAATTAAAAAACAAAAAACGTGTTGGAACAAAGAGCCACAGTTCGTGTTCCAGTCAGCTTCAGGCTGCTCATTTGGGAATACTCAAATATAGAAGGAGACAAAAATGATAAAATCAGATTACACACAGTGTCCAAATAACAACCTTGCTGTCTTTCTCTACTTCTTTAATCCATTATAATGAGGAATGCCCTCTGACTTGAAAGCAAAGATTCCATTAAAATAACTGGCTATCCTGTTACTTTTCAAACAGGTATATTCATCCAATGATCAAGAGGATTAGTGTTCAGCTTTGTGGCTGTTGATTATGGTCCTCAGGGATGCAGGCAAATGCTCATAAGCACGGAGACCCTAGAGACTGTGTTGTGTATTCAGTCCCACATTTAGCAAATTATAGGTGTTTTAGGTGTTGTGAATGTAACAGTTAAAGGTTCCCGATTTAAAACAACATCTTGTTGATAGTACCAATGGAAATAATCAAATGCACAGCTAGTTCATTAAACTTATGTGTTATTTCCAACATGGTAGGTATAAATAAAGGTATTGTTTGTATTGTATACGCCTGTGGATGTACATTTCTTCGAAAATTCACCCAGTATCTCATACCTTCTAGTATTATCCTATGCTTTGCCATATTTGCCAGTGAATGAAAAAAAGCAACCTTTAATTGTAGGAATCAACCACGGTAAGAATGGAGAGAGGTCGGGAGTGGCGGATCACACCTGACATTTTGGGAAGATGAGGCGGTGGATTGCTTGAGGCCCAAAGTTTGAGACCGGCCTGAGCAAGAGCAAGATCCTGTCTCTACAAAAATATAATAGAAAAATTAACCAGGCCTGGTGGCCTATACCTGTAATCTTAGCTACTTGGGAGGCTGAGGCAGGAGAATTACTTAAGCCCAGGAAGTTAAGGTTGCAGTGAGCTATGGTGACCCCACTGCACTCTAGCTGGGGTAACAGAGGAAGACCCTCAAAGATAAATGAATGGAGAGAACACTGTGCTTGCCTTCAACTACTCATGATTCTTTAATTCAGTGTCCCCTTTTTCTCTGAATACTTCTCACTCCCAATATTTATAAGACTCTGAAATTCATTGTTTCCCTGGTGTAGACCAAAATTATGTGCTGTGCAAATATCTATACAGCAGAGAAGAAAGAAAGCTGGAGGAAAACTCAAGGAATGCTAAAAATCTGATGGAGATAAAATGAAAGTGTTCCATTAACATTTTAATACAAAGGAGAAGCCTTTTCAATGTGTTTAATAGTAATAGCGCTTAGTTTAATTTAAAAGAGATTGGCATCATTGCCAAAATGGCCACTTTCATATTTTCCTCTACGAAAGAATACAACAATACAATAGTCAAAAATAAAGAAGAAAATGTCACGCCTTTTCTTAGAGATGACTCAGGACACATGTTTTAGAGAAGATTTTACATTCATAAGCCTTTTCCAACGTCCACAAATAGATTTGACCATTCTCCCTCCCTTGTGGTATCAAAGTATATTGCTTATGACACTATTATAATTTATCATATTGTAGAGCAATTAGTTTTTAATCTTTAAAATTTATTACAGTTTTGCTCTATGCTACACACTGAAAATACAAGGTTGAGAAGGCTACAAGCTCCGTGGGACTTTCCCTGCCACACCAGTGGATGAGAATGACAGCATGTCAGTGCTTGCACATTCTGGAGAGGGCAAAAACATCTTCACAGGAATCGCAAGGAGTAGCAACGTCAATTCTGTGACTCTTAGCTCCTCAGCTAAATTCAATCAATGAAAGAGAAGCCTTGTTAAAAGAAAAAAAGAACTTCCTTGCAGGTAATTCATGGAAATAGAGAGCTTTATGGTGATTCCTCTCCTTTTCCCATTTGGGAGAAATAGTTACTGCCTCCTTTAAGATGTGAAGTGAGCCCTGGACTTCAACAAGCATAGAGACTGTTTTCACTCTCCTGTGGAGGCTGGTGGAGGACAGGGCAATGTCTTGAAAAAGAGAGATGGTTGTGGTTGGAATAACCCATGCTTCTGGAGTTTGCTGGGTGAAGAGCACAGAAATTTACTGATGGGACAAGCAGACTCTATAGAAAGGCAGCCAACCAGTGTCATGCTGAAAGGACCCAGCTTGCGAGGGCTGAGCCTCAGAGTGAGGGAACGCCAACAGCAGTCTTCAGGAAGGCAGAAGCTAAGGAGTAAAGAGGCTTACAGGAGAAGGGATCTCTAGCTAGTAAGGTGATCTCTAGGATTGCCAAGAACGCCCAGCTGCTCTATGAAAGAACAGGCATTTAGGTGCGGGCATTTGGCAGTCAAAAGAGATCCACAAACAGTTCAGTTAAATAAATAGATCTTAATCCCTGTTCTTTCCGTTCTCTCCTTGATTTCTGGGCCTAAAGGACCTTAAACAGAAACCAATGATTGGATAAATGATAGGAAAGTTGATTTTAGACTGGACTGTACTTCTTAACATCTGAAGATGAGATTGTTCTTTAGTAACTGAAGTTGGTAGGTGCCATGGGATACGTCCTAGGTTTTACTAGGAAGAAGAAAAGAGAGATCTACTAGTGTTTGGGAGCCCTGGTGGGAGAAGCTAAAGCCAAGTTCAACACACTCAATAGACCAGTAAATAGGTAAACAGAGCATTATAGGAGAACGGTGCAAGTGCTGTTTCACAGGTGAGTATGGAGTGTCATGGGCAAAAATGTGAGAGCACATGATTGGATCTCAGGGAAGCAGGGAAGGCTACCCAGAATCAGCAAGTTCAAATAGCAAGTTGAAGTTTTCCAGAAAAAAAGAGCAAAGGACTGGAGAGGAAGGGCAGTCAGACAAGAAGAGGGGGTGTGTGAAAAGGGCTAGAGGTGACGTAAACTATGGCCTGTGTTGGAAATTACAATTCAGTATGTTTTTAGTTTACTCTCTGAAAAGGAAAGAGTGCAACGTCATGAGATGACATGTTATGGTAAGAAGTATAAATGTAATCCTGGAGTCTATAATCTACAAAGTATAGTATTTTAAGGGACGTAACCTTAAGGTTACTTTCTGCTCCTGCTCTAAGATGCTTGGAGCTGGCCTGGGCATGTTGAGGAGCTGTACCAGCAGTCAAGGTGAGGGATGCCGGTAGTTGAACTAAGTTAATGGCAGTGAGAATAGAGACAAGGTAGCTTTTCAGGAAGTATCATCTAGAAGACTTGGTGATCAGCTGAAGGAGAGGTTATAGAGAAGGGTTAAGGATGCATGTCTCCTTGTTTCCAGCTTCGGCAACCAGATTCATTCAATCACCCAATAATTTTGTTTTGAGTACTACCAAAGGGCCAAGTAGTCTTAGGGGTACTGGGATATAGACTTGGTAATCATTGGACAGGCAATGAGCTTGGATGAGAAGCTAAAAGAGTGAGTGCAGACAGTGCTTTTCAACAATTTGATAGTTTGAAGGGGAAGAGAGAGAAGATAATAGGAAGAAAGAGAGAATGAGAAGAAATAGAGAGAGAGGAATGTTGGTAGTAGGATGGGTACCTACCTATTAAAGGGTGGACACGACTTTTACATTTGAAATGCTGATGGAAAAGACAGGAGAGAATGAGACTGGAAACAAAATGAGGGAGTGAAGTCCCGGGAGAGGTGGGACAGAATAGGAGGACACAGGTGAGAAACTGATCTTCAGAAGGATGTTCCATCAGTTCTGGGAGAGGAGAAAAAAGATGAACACAGTTTTTACAGAAACATCTAGGAGATTGGTGGAGTTCCAATCATCTGCTGAGAGTGAGGGCAGGAGAGAGTGAATGAATACAGAAACTCACGAAACGACTCATAAACATAACTGTCCTTTGTGAAAATTACACTATTTTGGTCTGAATAAATAAATCCATGATTAAAATCAGTGAAAGAAGTGAAAGACAAAAGAAGACATATAATAAATGAGCAAAACATTGTTCAGTTTACTAATAACCAAAGAAATAGTAATGGAAGCCGAAACAACCATGAATAACATCTCATAATAATAATATCCCATATCAGAATGTTAAGGGTTAAAAAGATGATAATCCTCAGTGTTTGTGAAAATTTGGGGAAAACTTACTGATAGGATTATAAAGGGTGGCCTTGGTTGGACAGCAATTTAGAAAAATGAATCAAATTTGAAATATGTGTATGTTTGGACTTAGGAAAACCACTTCTAAAACTTCATTCTAAGGAATTAATTGAATAGGTGCATATAGACATTACAGACATATGTGCAAAGATGCTCATTGAAGCATTGCTTTTATTAGTAAAAAGAAAAGAAAGAAAATAAACATGGAAAAATGACCATCATATTAAGTAGGAACTCTTGTTAACATATAATAGCTTATCCCCAGAGTTGTAAAAATATATATGCATAGAAAATCACCGAGAGTAATTATTTTTTTAGAGAAGTTTCCAATGGTTTTTATTTTCTTCATTAACTCCCCTGTTATTGACTGATGTTTTTAGTTATGATGAACAAACATATTTTACTATTTTGGAAATAATTTTCATTTCAAAAAAGTAAAAAAATGGGCCAACGAGGGGAATTTTTCAGTCATGCCACTTCTTTAGGGCTAAGTAATGAAAGGGCAGTTTAGTGCAGGTCTTTGGCTTGCTTCTACATGTTATATGCTATCAAATGCATTTACTGTTCTGTTGCCATATAAATTAGGGATATGATCTGATAGACAATATGAGTTTTCGTAATTGTAGTTTCTGGTTAGACCTTAGTTCCAAGGAAGGCAAAGTCAAACTAAAACAGAAAAATTGTCAGGCCCAATAAAACCCATTAAAGCTGCCTGGTGTTGTAGTAAAGGTCCATTATGGTTGACCTGCTGATGGTGTGATTTGTCTCCCCTGAAGGGTAAATGGGCTGGCCGTTGTCTGTAAGCTGGGGACTTCCCTCAGCAACGTAGGTGGCTTCATGTAGAGTCAGGAATGGGTCACTGGCTAATGTATACATTGTGGTCCCTGCCCCTCACTTTGTAACGCTAGTTTTGTGCCTGCAAAGCCTGTATCAATGGATTCACAATTCCTAATCACATGCATTTTCCTCCTCTGGATGTGAGATGTGCACATCTGAGATGAAAAGTTCTTTTTATGAGCCCGTCTCCAAATAGGGTATTTTTAAAAATTAGTCCTGTATGGTCCACTTGTCAGACATTAGCTATAATGTGTGCGTACACAGTATTGACAAATGTTGATTATAGGCTCAGAATGACAGGAAGATATGTAGAGACCAATTGAGGAAGCTGGTTTCCAGCTGAGCTTTGACAGCTGTAATGGACATCTATTGGTGGGTGAACCACAGAGTCTAGGATTTGCACATCTTCTATCTAAGCACTCATTTTGCCATGAAGGAAAAAGTGGCCTTCGTGACTTATAAAATGCCAGGGGTGATAGTGATACATGAGTAATGATACAAATTCACAGATAGCAAAAAGGTATTTTGAAGTAATAATTTTGAATAACACAATAAATAATACTACATTTATTAAGGGGATCTTTGTAGATTATAGGATTTTTATGGCTGACTTTTATGCAAATTATCTTAATGACCTCATTTTCAATCCCTGTTATTGAAAGTGATATTGGTTGTACCTTTTATTCTTTCTCATTATATATTTTTTAATTATTATAGGTACAAAATAGTTGTATATTTTTATAGGGTAAATGTGGTGTTTTGATAACAGGTATACAATGTAAATCAAAACAGGGCAATTGGTTAAGCTCTCCCCTAATGGGCACAATGTGAGAGTTTACAGCACGCCCCCTGGATGAAGGGCTCAAACGATGTAACCTAAGCATTTGTACCTTCATATTAATCCGAATAAAAAAAATATAGGGCAATTAGGGTATCTAGCACCTTGGGCATTTATCAACTCTTTGTATTAGGAACATTTTATTCATTTATTTATTTTAAAGGGTGAAAATTTAATAAAAATTAATAATATACACTGCTTTATCAAGGACATCCCCAAGTGAAACAGACTTTTTATTTTTTGTACTGAGAGTGTATGGTGGTGAAAAATGTAATGATTACCAGTACAGCTTAGTGTCAGCAAGTTATCTCTGCTAAGGCGCTAGCTGTTCTGTTCACTATTGTTTTGCACTAACAGTACACGTGCCAACAAAGTAAAAAAGGCAAATAACACTCTCACATTATTGTGCAAATATAATACTTTTTTTCCTTTATGAGAATGTTTTTGCCTATTAATTTAATGTCTTTAATAATGATAAGATTATACAAATTTCTTATTTTCCCTTAAGCGAGTTTTGGCAAGTTTTTTTTTTTGTTTTTTTTAAAATCATAGCTGTGCACATTAATGCAATCGTGGGGTACAATGTGCTGGTTTTATATACAATTTGAAATGTTTTCATCAAACTGGTTAACCTAGCCTTCACGGCATTTCCTTAGTTCTTGTGTTAAGACGTTTATATTCTACACCTAGTACATTTCACATGTACCTTTGTAAGATGCACTGTAGGTATGGTCCCACCAATTACTCTCTCTCCACCCATCCTACCCCCTCTCCTCCCTCTCCCCTTTCCCCTTCTTCTTGGGCTATAATTGGGTTATAGCTTTCTTATGAAAGCTATAAATTGGTTTCATAGTAACACTGAGTACATTGGATACTTTTTCTTCCATTCTTGAGATACTTTGCTAAGAATATGTTCCAGCTCCATCCATGTAAACATGTAAGAGATAAAGTCTCCATCTTTCTTTAAGGCTGCGTAATATTCCATGGTGTACATATACCACAATTTATTGATCCATTCATGGGTCAATGGGCAATACTAGGAACATTCTAATTCTACTCTTTTGTTATTTTAAAGTATACTCTAACTTACTGTGGATTGTAATCACTTTGCTGTGCTATCAAATACTGTTTATTTTAATTATCTAACCATATTTTTTCTCCCATTAACCATCCCCACTTTAGTCCCCCTCTGGGCCCATACATTTCCCAGCCTCTGGTAACCATCATTCTACTGTCTCTGTAACATAGTTTATCATATTTAGCCCCCACATATGATTGAGAACATCCAAAACTGATCTTTCTGTGTTTGGCTTATTTTCACTTAATATGCTCTCGACTTCATCATGATGTTGCAAATGGCAGAATTTCATTCTATTTTGCAGCTATGTAATATTCCTTTGTGTATATGTACCACAATCTCTTTATTCATTCATCCACTGATGGACACTTAGGTTGATTACAATCTCGGCAATTGTAAATACAGCTGCAATAAACCCAAGACCACATATGTCCTTTGCTATACCAAATTCCCCTCCTTTAGACATATGTCCAGGATTGGGTTTTCTGGGTCATATGGTTGTTCTATTTTTAGTTTTTTGAGGAATCTCCATATTGTTCTGCATAGTGGTTGTACTAATTTACATTCCTGCCAAAAGTGTACAAGGGTCCCCCTTTTCCACATCTTAGCTGAGATATCTCATTGCAGTTTTGATTTACACTTCTCTGCTGACTAATAATTGCCTTATCTGAAGCTTTCTATAAAAACAATGATTTTTTTCATCCAGTACAACAATCTTTAAGTTTAACATTTATATCTAACTAAGCCAGTGAAGGTCTGTTTTACAATATTGCTTTGGTTTTCAAAAGAAGAGATTATAAATTCTTTGAAGTTGAATAACTCCATGATAATGTTTTATTGCAATGTCCATTTGATATGTTTTTATTTTGTATTAATTTACTGACAAACTTTCCTGCATGAGTACCAGCAATTCCTGTCCTGATACTTGGGTGGAAAAGTTAACATTTGTGCAGATAAAGCAAGAACAGGCTCTCAGGAGGGGCAGAAAAGGCGTTCTCCCTGTGGGTCCTAACATGGCCCCCGGGGAAGTCCTTCCTCTCTCTTGGGATCACAGCCCCTGCCACCACCTGCTGCTTCTGCTGCTATTGCTGTCATCACCCCAATAGGCCAGGCCTCGTCCCAGCTTTGGGCAGCACAGCACTCCAGACTACTGGAGGCAGGCATGTAGGCTCTGGGCAGCCTGTCCCACTGTTCAGTACTCAGGTTGCTTGCTGCCTACTGTGTTCATGGGCCTGTGCTCATGAGCCTACCTATGTACACAAAAGACACCTGGCACAACTCCCCTGCCTGTGTGCATGTTCCACTGCCTCATTGGATTTCACTTAGAAAACGTAGTTCAGAGGTCAAATTATGAAGAAATTCAAGATGGTAAAAACAGAGCATGAAATCAAGCACAAGGCACCTTCACAAAGCTGGGCCCTCTGCCACTACACAAGGTTGCATGCCCATGAAGCTGGCCCTGTCAACAAAGATTGACCGAACTCAAAATGTCAGTAGTACTGAGGTTGAGAATCTTACTGTAGACTGGTTTTGTCTGATTCAGAAATTCATATGAATGGAATCAAACTGTATGTTCTGCGTCATTCTTTTTATGTAAATCACACTTTTAACATGTAATTTATATACAGTAAAATCAATCCTTTTGAAGGCACAGATCTATAATTTTGACAAAAACGTAGTTGGGTAACCAATACCTCTACAAAAAAGATGTAGAATAGTTCCATCACCTCTAAAAATTCCTCTCATGTGAGATTACAGTTGATAGAACGAGACCTCCTGTTTGAGAAAGATGAATTCAGATTAATGTAAGAATCCTCAACATGATGTGGAAATGACTCTATTTGGGAGTTTAAGAAAAGAGAAGGTGACCAAACTGGTAAGATCTGGCTTGCAGAAAGAAGTGTCTGTTAATGGTAAGAAGAAGTTCATGAAGAATTAATTAAGAAATGTTTAAGCTTTGGTCCATTGTGTATTTTGAATATTCTGGGTATTTAAAGGCCTAGAGTTTTCTGAAATACTGAAGTTCTTATTCATTAAGAAATGTATTGGAACTATTAAATTTACTTCTGATTTTTATCTCTGAAATTACTTCCTTCTGTTCAGCTAGAACAATATAGCCTAAGGACAGGACCATATGGACAGAACATACACACTCCCACTGTGTGTCATAGCCTAAGGCAGGTGGAGACACCTTACCACAGCAGAAGTCTGTCATGGGCACCCCATTTGCTTTAACCCAGAGACATTTCTCAAGATGTTACAGATTGACTTATTGTCCTGATTAGTTTAAATGCTCATAAGTGCATTATAAAAAAGACATCATCACACAGTCTAGCTGTAAAAAGAAGAAAAAAGAGAAAGATCATCACTCTACAATAGAAGAAAAATAAATCAATGTGGGGAATGTGTTTGTGGCAGCAGTTTCCACACTTGATTGTATGAAGTGGCAGGTGGCAAAAGTGAGCCACAAATGCCCACACCAATTTATTTTTCTATTATTCTGCTGTGTAGGCCAACTGAATGGAGTCCAAACTTTGCACAGCTGAAACTGAGGAGTCTGACTATCCAAGCAGCATAATTGAAATGGAACATGTAAAAAACATTTTACAACAGTTCTCTGTAAATTCCCAGGATTAAAAATACACAAGAAAATACAAGCTTTGTGTCTCTGTGTATACACTAACTCATATCCCTAACCTATTATTCAAATAGACATTCTATGGACTTTTATGGAGTGTTTATGAGGTAGTGTATAAATAAAGATTAAATATGTGTGTGTTTTTATTTTATGGGCCCTAAACTTGATTAAATAACAAAGCATTTGCTTATTGAGTCACGATGTTTTCCTTCTGTTTTTCTGTTCTATGATACTTTGATTTTGGACAGTCAACTGGTAAGAAGCAATTTTCAGTGGGGGAAAATGTTTGCTTCTAGATACAGTGTAGAGGTATCACAAAAGAGATAATTGCAGAAGAAAGGAAGGCACAGAGAGCTTGAGTCTTGGAAAGGCAGAAAAAGAATGTGTCTGGAGGCAGGGTGAGTGGTAGATAAATGATCATGGAAGATGGCAGACATAGACAAACAATAATACCAGGAATATTTCTTGGACATTACCTTGCAAAAGACTGAATTGAAATAGAATTGAAGTTAATTTGATATTTAAGAGGCTATATTTTTCTTCCAGGGCATACATATATTTGATTTCTGAATGTAACTAAATACAATCTTCCAATTCCTCCTTCCACTTTGTAATCCATAGTCTGTGAATTATGCCTGGGGGGGCTCTTAGAATGCCTTCTCCAAGTAATGACATGTCAACTTTAACTTCGATTTTTATGGCAGATTTTATGGAGAAGAAAAAATAACTGTATTTATTAAACTGACAGTAACTAGCATTATCATTGGCTGTGTTCCTTAAAATGCAAACACTGTCACTATTTTAACACATGTAAATTTTGCCTATGGTTCTTTCAACTTGATATAGTAAGGACTTCTTGTCTTTATAATTTATTCTGGTTCAGATAAATTCAAAGGATGTGTTCAGCATTCGGCCTGAATTTTCTCAGTCTAACAGCCACTGCACACCAGTCCAAACTAGGGTTTATTACAAGGGCTAGTCAGTTATTGAGTGTTCTATTAATGATATGTGCATATGCATATAAATATACACACACAGTTTAATAATATACAACATTATATAATAAATATAGTATATACTCTTTATATATGTGTATGTCTATATATATATAGAAAGAGAGAGAGCGAGAGAGAGAGAGAGAGAGAGAAAGAAATGAGAGAGAGAGAGAAAGTAGAGAGGAAATAGGAAAAGAGAAAATAAAAAAAATTAATAAAGAACACCTATTATATAGGATTAATGTAACCAAAATTGTCCTCAGAGTCAATGTAGTGACATCCATCCACATTGTATGGATTTCCATGAACAAAATAAGAGATTGTCCCTGTGTATCTAGAAGGTTTGGAAACACCCCAAATACCAATCACAGTTATCTAGCCGTCATCTCAAGGTAATAAAAGTACAAAGTGATTGGCTATTTTTGAATAGAGATCATTTCAGAATAACAACGAACTTTTCAGCTGAAACTTCTCAAGCTAGGTGACGGTATTCATCTACTTTTAACCTTCTTGAACAAAACAAATTTCAGCTGAGAATTTGATATCCTGCTCAACTAAGCTTCCAAATCAATGGAGAAATCAATTTTTTTTACTGACATGCAAGTACTGAAGAAATTCACCACAACAAGACTAACTCTACAGGAAATACTTAGACCTGTTCTCCACACTGATCTTCACAATGCATGACCAGCAAAGTAAACACCTAGAAACTAAAAGGCAAAACTAATAGACAAAATCATTGTGGCACAAACAATAAAACTATGCAAAGGACTTTCACAAAATAATATGGATAGAACTCCACCATACTTATCAATTCTCTCAATAAATGTCAATGGCTTTGAATTCCCCACTGAAGAGTCTGCTGATTGGGTAAAATAAAAGCACAAGCCCCCCATATGATGTCTTCAGGAAACACACTTGAAGGACAAAAAGGACTCAGGGTAAAGGGTTGGAAAACAATATTTCAGGCAAATAGAAATCAGAAGAAAGGAGGGGTCGCAATCTTATTTTCAGATAAAAGTGGATTTAAAGCATTATTAATATTTCATCCATTTACCCTATCCATCTCTCTCTCATTGTTTTATTTCTAGATGAGTCATCTAAAAGCAGCTCAAAATAAACTACAATAGACATCCTGACACTTTTGCAGTCACGTCCCAAAAAAAAAGGACATTTTACCATATGTCTCTATACCCTTATGATAATTTGTTAGTCAGTTTTCAGAAGAGGAAATTGATCAATGCCTTAAAATCTCTTTGAGGTAGGTGAGGAACCAAACAAAGCTTTAGCATACATAGTTAAAGTATAGTGACCCTGAGATCTAGGTAAGAATCTTCTCAAGTGGCTGTCCTGAGAAAATTTCCTGAACTGTAGGGATTATGTAAAAATTTTAAATTTCCGTAAGAGAAAAAAGAAATACCAGAAACAATGTGAAAAGACAACTGATGGCAAGATGGGTGGCTAGAGACAGCTTTTGCCAGAAGCTCCCTTCCAGAAGAAAAGCTGGACTGAAGTAAATTCAGAGAAATTGAAATGTGAGGCTTGACTACAAGGAGGGGAGATCAAGGTGCACATCCTCCCCACTGAGACAAGCTGTGAGGGTGAGAAAAAGGAAGAAAGAGAACAGAGATCAGATATAGAGTAACTAGATTGAAGGCACCTGAAGGGGATGGAAGATGCTTCCCTCAACTGGGAGACCCATTGAAGACTATCCACCACTGAGCAGGATACAAAGGACCTCTCACTTCACCCCATGGGAGAAAGCAGTGAGATCCAGTTCTCCTGCACCTAGGAAATTCCACCTCTGGATCCTCATCCTGCCTGATGCAAAAGTGAACAAATTTTCTCTGTGCAGTCTTAAGCCCACAACCCATTCTTTCCTCTATCTGGTTGCCGGATGGACTGCCCCCTGTAGAGGCCACTGTGGTTGGTGAGATCTCTGGGAGACTTCTGTGTTGTGTGGGCTGCTGAGCTGAGTGTGCTCTACCCCCTGCTGTGAGAGGAGACAGTCGTGCCAGAGCATTTTGGCTTGATATGGTCTCTCCTGATTCTCCCTCCTGCTAAGGGGGACCTTTCCCCTGCCCTCGGGAGAGGTCCTGCCTGGTGTCTGTGACTGGTGACTTGGAGAGAGACAGGCTTGACCTCAGGCAACCTGCACTGATTTGGTCCAGGAACCAAATCTTTCCTCAGCCACCAGTGACAGCTGCATTTTATCCAGTCTGCAGCCAGGACTCTGCGGTGTGGGGGGCGGGGTTGAAGGAGGGAGAGGGAGGATAGATGTGGCTTCTCTGAACTTGTTTGCACAAGGGGTGCTCACCACCACTACAACGGAATTGATTGAGACTATCAGAACTGTTGTGGATTATCCTGCTTCAGCTGCCACTGGTGGGGTCTGCAGGGTCATAGCTAATTTGAATTTCTTTGCCTGAGGGAGTGTTAGCACCCTGAGGGGAGGGAATTGTGGGTCTTTCTGCAAATTCTGTTCTTCCAGCTGTCACCAGCAAGGGGCCCACAGCTGTTTAAATCTTTTATAGCAGGAAATCCAGTGAAATATTGTAGCTCCTTTCAATTGAGCAGAGGACAGGCTGGCACCAGGACAGAATCAGTTTGTGTTATCTAAGCTAGGCTGGCCTTCTGTAACTCTCATAGTGCAGCCTTGAAAGGGAGCTGTGCAAGACTGAAGGGGAAGGGCAACAAGCACAAGTTCCAGGTCATTGGTGAAGAGGTGTTTAGCTCCAGTTTCTTGGGTCTCCCAGATCTGGTCTGACCTTGTCAGTTTTGTTGCCCAATAGGTCTGTGTGGTGTTCTCTAAGGGCCCCTATTCAGATTATCACTCAATAACTATTTAGGGACAACCTAACATTTTGGTTAAAAAAGTATAATTAATATAAAAAATGCTAAAAATACTCATGAGGAGGAGCCAGCAGAAGAATTCTGGCAACATGAAAAATCAGAGCAGATCAGCTCTCCCAAGAGATTACAAGGGAGGTATAGCAGAAAACATTATCCATAGAGAAATTATTGTAATGTCAGAAACAGAATTCAGATTATGGTTGGCAAATAAGTGAATGGTATTGAGGAGAAGATAGAAATTTTTTAAAAAGTCCAAAAATTGTCTCAAGAAATTAGTGAATTTAAAGACAAAGTCACCAAAGTGACCTGGACATAATGAGGAGAGATATAGCAGAGCTTAAGGAATTGAAAGAGGCATTCAAAGAGCTCAAAAACACAATGGAGAACCTCAACAATAGAGTAGAACATGGAGAAGAAAGAATTTCAGAAATGGAAGAGAAGACTTTTGAACTAACCATTCAAAGAGACAGAAAGAAAGAAAACAGAAACCTAATATTCCCTAAGAGAGTTATGGGATTGTTTATTCCAAAAGATCAAACATCTGAATTATTGAGTTTTTATCTACCCAGAAGAAAAAAATCCTTTTACCATAAGGACACTTGCACTAGACTGTTTATTGTAGCTCAATTTATAATTGCCAAAATGTGGAAATAGCCAAAATGTCCACCAACTCAGGAATGGATTAACAAGCTGTGGTATATGTACATCATAGAATACTATTCAGCCACTAAAAAAGATGGAGACTTTACATCTTTTGTATTAACCTGGATGGAAGTGGAACACATCATTCTTAGTAAAGCATCACAAGAATGGAGAAGCAAGAATCCTATGTATTCAATTCTGATATGAGGATAATTAATGATCTAGTACATGGTGGGGGGTGGGGGATAGGGAGAGCAGAGAAAGGGAAGGAGAGAGGAGGTGGAGGGTAATGGGTATGGTACACCTTTTGTGGGTGGGACACAAGTATAAGAGGGTCTTTATTTAACAAATGCAATTAATGTAATCTGGTTCTTTGTACCTCAGTAATCCCCAACAATATAAATAAATAAATAAATAAAATGAATTATGGGGATTCTTTAAGAAGAGTATGGTCCTAAAAGCACTTATGCTCTCCTTAAAGACATCATGGCGAAGAATTTCCCAAGTATTGCAAGAGACAGAAATTCAGATAGCAGACAGTTTCAGAACCCCAGCATGACTCAATCCAAACAAAGCATCTCCTAGACACATTGTAATTAACTCTACCAAAGTCAATATGAAAGAGAAAATCCTGCAAGCATCCAGGCATAAGAAAAGTCTTAACTACAAAGTGAAAATTATGAGGATGAATGCAGACCTTTTAGCTGAAACTTATCAAGCCAGAAGAGCATGGTCATCAGCCTTTATTTATTTATTTATTTTTGGTCATCAGCCTTTAATCTTTTGAAACAAAACAAATTTCAGGTCAGGATCCTGTATATTGCTAAACTTAGTTTCATTTGTGATGGAGGAATCAAATATTTTATTGACATGCAAATAGTAAGGAAATTTTCCATAACTAGACCAGCTCTATAGGAAATACCTAGACCCATTCTTCATACTGACCAGCCCAATGGTCCTCCACTAAAGTAAAAACACACCCAGAAATTAAAGAGCACAGTCTAACTTCCACAGTGGTAGAAGAGATAAAACTAAGCACTGGACCTCTGCAAAACAAGATGACTAAAACTCCATCAGATGTATTGATTCTCTCAATAAATATGAATGGCCTCAACTCTCCCCTACAGAGGCACAGGCTGGCTAACTGGATACAAAAGCTCAAACCCACTATATTCTGTCCCCATGAAATACTCCTAACCTCTAAGGCAATGGTTCTCAACCTGTGGGTTGCAACCCCTTTGTAACAATGAAAATACATCGTGACATTAGGAAGGCTGAGAACCACTGCTCTAAGGATAAGACAGGACTCAGGGTGAAGGAATGAAAAACAATAATCCAGGTAAATAGAAATCAGAAAAGAGTAGGGGTCACAATCTTATCTGCAGATACAATTGAATTTAACCCCCCCAAATAAGGAAAGACAAGAATGGACACTACCTACTCATCCAGGGAAGCATACAACCTGAAGAGATTTCAATCATTAACATTTATGTACCCAATCTAAATGCTCCTTGAGATGTACAACAAATCCTAAACGACCTAAACAATACAATGTCTTCCAGCTCTATCATAGTTAGAGATTTTAATACCCTTCTGACAGTATTGCACAGATCCTTCAAGCAGAAACTAAACGAAGGAGTAATGGACTTAAACATGACCCTAGAACAAATGGAATTAACAGACATATACAGAACATTTTATCCTAACAAAACTGAATACACATTCTTCTCATCAGCCCATGGATCATCCTCCGAAACTGACCATATCTTAGGGCATGAATCTGACCTCAACAAATTCCAAAGAATAGCAATTATTCCTCATATCTTCTTGGACCATCACAGAATAAAAGTTGAACTCAACACCAACAGAAATTTTCATACTCACTTAAAGTCACAGAAACTAAGCTTATGCTAAATGACAGCTGGGTTAAGGATGAGATTAAGAAGGAAATCATTAGATTTCTTGAACAAAATGATGATGAAGCCACAAACCTAATCAAACTTGCAAAGGCAGTCCTAAGAGGAAAATTTATAGCATTAAATGCCTTCATCCAGAAAACAGAAAGAGAGCAAGTCAACAACCTAATGGGTCTTCTTAAGCAACTGGAAAATGAACAAAAATTCAACCCCAAACCTAGCAGAAGAAAAGAAATAACCAAAATCAAAGAATTAAATGAAATCAAAACACAAGAATCATTGGGAAAAATCAGTGAAACAAAAGTTTGGTTCTCTGAAAATATTAACAAAATTGGTAAACCTTTGGCCAGACTATCCAGAAACAGAAAAGTAAGTTCTCTAATAACTTTAATCAGAAACAAAAATGGGGAAGTAAGAACAGACACCACAGAAATACAAAAAAACTCAATGATTTCTAAAAAACAAACTCTATCCTCAGAAATTTGAAAATGTAGAAGAAATAGACCAATGCCAGGAAACCCACTACCTTCCTAAACTCAATCAGAAAGAATTGGAAATTTTGGGTAGACCTACATCAAGCACTGAAATTGCATCAACAATACAAAATCTTCCAAAAAAAAAGAAAAGCCCTGGACCAAATGGTTTCACTCCAGAATTCTACCAAACCTTCAAGGGGAACTAGTACCTATTTTACATAATCTATTCCAAAACAGAGAGAGGGAAGGAATCCTCCCCAAGACATTCTATGAAGCAAATATCAACTTGATTTCAAAACTAGGCAACAACCCAGCAAAAACCAAAAATAAACCAATGTCATTAATGAATATCAATGCAAAAAATTTAATAATATCCTAGAAAATGGAATATAAAAGATTTTAAAAGTTGGGCAGCACCGTGGCTCAAAGGAGTAGGGCGCTGGCCCTATATGCCAGAAGTGGTGGGTTCAAATCCAGCCCCGGCCAAAAACAGCAAAAAAAAAAAAAAAAAAAAAAAAGATTTAAAAAGTTATACATCTGATGAAGTGAGTTTATTCCAGGGTTGCAAGGTTGGTTCAACATATGTAAATCCATAAATGTAATTCACCATGTAAATAGAGGCAAAAACAAAGACCACATGATTCTTTCAATTGATGCAGAAAAGGCTTTTGACAAAATCTAGCATCTCTTTCTGACAAGAATACTTTTGAAAATGGGCATAGGTAGGACATTTCTTAAACTGATAGAGGCCATCTACAACAAACCCACAGCCAATGTCCTATTGAATGGAGTAAAATTGAAAGCTTTTTCACTTAGAACTGGAACTAGACAACGATGCCCACTATCACCACGGCTATTCAACACAATGCTAGAAGTCCTAGCCAATGCAATCAGACAAGAGAAGGAGATCAAAGTTATTCAAAAGGGGACACAGTAGGTTGAACTTTTGCTCTTTGCTGATGACATGATCTTATACCTGGAAAACCCCAGGGGCTTAGAAAAACTCTTAGAAGTAATCAAGAAATAATAAAGTCTCTACAAAAATCAATGTTCACAAATCAGTAGCCTTCATATATGCCATAACAGTCAAGCTGAGAATAAAATCAAAGATACAGTACCTTTACAGTAGCTGCAAAGGAAATTAGATACCTAGGAATATATCTAACAAAGGATGTGAGAGACCTATGTAAAGAGAACTATGAATCCCTAAGAAAAGAATTAGCAGACGATGTTATCAAATGGAAGAACATACCATGCTTGTGTCTGAAGAATCAACATCAATAAAATGTCCACACTACCTAAAGCAATCTACAGATTTAATTCACTCCCCATCAAAGCACCAATGTCATGCTTTAAAGAAATTGAAAGCATTCCATTCAATTCATATGGAACCAAAAAAAAAAAAAAAAAAAAAACAAAAAACCTGAATAGCCAATATAATTCTTAGAAATAAAAACAGATCTGGAGGCATCATGTTACCAGACTTCAGGTTATGCTACAAGTCTATAGTGATCAAAACAGCATGGTACTGGCACAAAAATAGAGATATAACTCTATGAAATAGAATAAAGAACCTGGAGATGAACCCAGCCACAAATTACTATCCAATCTTTGATAAACTAAACAAAAGCATGCACTGGGGAAAAGAATCCCTATTTAATAAATGGTGCTGGGAGAACTGGTTAGCCACATGTAGAAGAGTGAAATTAGATCTGTACCTCTCACCATTGACAAAAATTGACACTCCCTGGATAAAAGATTTAAATTTAAGACGCAAAACAATAAAATGCTAGAAGTGAGTGTGGATAAAACGCTTGACAAAATTGGTCTTGGAAAAGAATTTATGAAGAAGATCTTCTTGGCAATTGCAACAGAAATAAATAAATGGGACATAATCAAGCTAGAAAGCTTCTGCACAGCTAAGGGTACCACAACTAAAGCAAACAGACAACCTTCAGAATGGGAGAATATATTTGCATGCCATGAATCTGACGAAGGACTAATAACTATAATCTACAGAGAACTCAAACCAATCAATAAGAAAAGGGCAAACAACCCAATTTATAAGTGGGCAAGAAATTGGAATAGAAATTTCTCTGAAGATGACAAATAGCTAACAAACATGTGAAAAAAATGTTCATCATCCCTAATCATCAGAGAAATGCAAATCAAAATGACTCTGAGATATCACCTAACTCCAGTGATAACACCCAACATCACAAAATCCTGAATCTGCCAATGGTGGCATGGATGTGGAGAGAAGGGAACACTTTTGCACTGCTGGTGGGATTGCAAAGTAATACAACCTCTATGGAAAGAAGTATGGAGAATTCTCAGAGAACTAAAAGTGGACCTTCCATTTGATCCCACAATCCCTTTACTAGGTATCTATCCATAAGAACAAAAATCATTTAACCACAAAGACATTTGCACCAAATTATTTCTTGCAGCTCAATTCACAATTGCCAAGATGTGGAAACAACCCAAGTGCCCATCAACTCATGCTCATGAATAGATTAGCAAACTGTGATATATGTACACCACGGAGTACTATTGAGCCATACTAACATGAAACCAATATATAAACAACTACATGCCCAAGAAAAAACACAAATACAGCAAGGGGGAGGGGAGAAGGGGTAGAGAAGATGGGGAGGAGGAAAGGCGATTGGTGGGATCTCACCTAATGTGCACAATGTGAGAGTGTTCATCACACTCCCTAGGTGAAGGGCTCAAGTACAACTTAAACTTTACCTCAGATGAAAACAATGTAACCTTAACATTTGCACTCTCTTATTAATCTGAAAAAAAAAAAAAAACAACAAGTGACAAGCTGTAACAAAACAAAACAAAAACATACAAAATTTATATAGCATATTACAAATGCTAATGTTCTTAATATGTAAAGAGCTCTTCCAAATCAATATAAAGATGAATACCTCATCTTTAAATGGAAAAGAATAATTTAGTGGTCATGTTTTGTTTTGCCAGCCTAGTATCCTTTCCTTGTTTTTTGTAAAACTTTCCTTTGGGAGAATATGTTTTGCTGCCTGTTGAAACTGTTAATAACATGGTTCTACTTTCTGTCTCACAAGAATGGACATGTTACCCTTAGAGACTCTGATTAGTCCAGGTGTTGGTATGTTCCCAGTGAGTCAATCTTCTTTGGGTGCTATAAGTTATTGCTTATGCTATAAAATAAAAGGAACACCACCACCACCACCACCACCACCACCACCACTCCCTCTACCTTTTCTTGTGGGAATCACTAGCTGCAAGGACAATGTAAGTCTAGAGTTGCTTTTGCTACTATATGGGGGAAGTCTAAGAAAAGAAGGAGGAGAGAGAAAGAGACACACACAGAGAGAGATATTATGTGATTGTACAGTTGTTTGAGGTCCTAGATCTAAACTTGCCTAAAAGCAAATACATCCACTCTTAGATCCAATAAATCTCTTGTTTATTGGGATTGTGTCACTTACAATCACAGTATAACCTAACCTTATTTATTGCCAGACAATAAGTAAGAGAAAAAAATGTCTAAATGTCCAATGGCCCAATTGCTAATGTAGGAACAATCTCACTAGAAAAACCTCCAAATTAAAACCAGATGTTTTCATTTATCATATTTTCAAAGATTAAAAAAGCTGGTAAATACTGCAAATGTATATAAAATGTGTATTTACATAAGCAGCTAGTGGAAGAGTTACCTGATAAGTTTTCTGAAGGATGATCTGGCACTATGTTCCCAGAGTTAAGATGTGTATCCTCTTACCCAATGGGTCTTCTCCAAGAAAGTTAGGAAACAATTGGGAAGTTTCTGAAATATGTTTTTTTTGTGGCATTGCTAATAGTGAAAAAATGGGAAACACGCTACATGACTCATAATAGACAATGAATGATATGAAATATGTTACATACGAGGTCAGATGATTAAGTTCGACAACTCATCCTGGAAATACCTCATTGCTGAACATCTCTGTGGTCACCAGATGGCCAAGGGGAGGACTTGGAGAACAGGGTGGGGGCAAGGGAGCCTGGCTGGCCCACCTGTCAATTTAATCCTTTTTGCCTTTTCTGGGCTTAATGCTGCTTCAGAAAAAAATCCTTCTCTCATTTCACCCAGATTTCCTGTTCAATGACAGGTGGTATGATTCACCACTTTCTGAGAGTCCCCAAGCTCCCTTGCTGTGATATGTGGTCCAGCAGCTCAGTCTCCACTCTCCCACTTCTCCCTGGAAGGAGTTCTCAGCACAGTGAAAACACAATGTTCTGTGTCTGGGCATTTTGAGATCAGAGGCTACTCTGCAGAAAATGACTAAAAAGCTAGAAGCTTCGCTTTTCCCCCAGATGCCTACCACTTAACACCACAGTTAAGACACACAACATACACAGGAGTCTGTGTGGCAAAGCAATTATGAGCGGAGACTGCGGCATCTGACTTACAGGATTTAAAGCTTGGCTATGAATTTTACTGGATATATAATCTTGGGGATTAACCCCCTGTGCCTCAGTTTCTTCATCTTGGAAATGAAGACAATAGCAACATCTGCTTATTGTTTTAAGGGTACATGAATAATTATGCAAAGTATTCAGCATACAGTTTACCATCAGGACATGCTGACTGTCATTGCTGTACAGGTACACACTTGTCTGCAGAATTGGAAGGCTCATATATCTTTATGAGAATTCACTGGCAAGAGTCAAGAAACTAATGTTAAAGTGGCTTAAGCAAAGAAGGTCAGTTATTGGCTTATTTAACATTGGAGTCCGGCAGATGAGCTCACCTTGAGACTGGTTACATTCAAAGTTCAAGTGATGCCTAAAAATTGGCCTAAGAAGTTTTATAATTGTGGTTTGTGAATGTATGGGAGAGTTAACCTCAGGTCAAGAAGTAGGGATTCAAATCCCAACTTTACTACTTGTCAATGTGCGAAACTGGAGGAGTCAATCCCTATCTTTGAGAACCTGCAGGGCCTGAGATCCACACCATCAGATGACCATCACTTCTCTTCCTTCTTAGACAGGGGATAACCTAGCAAGCTGTGACTGTCATCTAGGAAGAACATGGAGGTCCATATATGTATGTGATTGTCCCTACAAAATAGGCTACATGTCTGCTACACAAAAGATGACCAGGTATCATCTATAAACTTCCCATTTTAAAGACTTCTTTGTTCAGAAATCTTGCTTTCCTTTGTCTCTATGAAAGATCAGGAAGAAACCTCCCCTTCAGTATCCTAGGGGACATATGAGAGTAGAGACTGGATGTCCCCAGGGTCCCAGTATGTTTGTTCCTGATGATCTGGTGCAACAGGCAAGAGCTCTGTCATAACCCCCCCACCAGTGTTTGAAGAAAACGGCAGGTCTGCAGTGAGCAAGTGGGGGTTGGAGAAACCCACCCTCAGGCAGAGTTGGGAAGCAGTGTGGGAGATTTCTGGCTATTTGACAGGAAAACCTTTTGTTCAATCTCCAATCTTATCTTTTGGTGTCCTGAAATTTATGCGGTTATCATCAAGAACCCAGAAGGGAGGAAGATGTCTCAAGACTGGCAGGCCCAAATTAACTGCCATAATATTTGGTTTCTGGTCTACAAATAATACAGGTTTATTGTGGAGCTCACACAGCATAATATATGGCAAGTGCTTTGTACATGGTTAAAGGCAATACAGTGTCAAGCATTGCCATTGCACTTGATTAAAAGGCATTAGACCCACAGGATGGTATTTATATATTCTGATTTATTTTTCAAGAATAAATCTTCTGTAGGCTCTCAGTTTCCACCACAGAATGATGTGCTGGAGTAGCTTTGTGTGAGTTCTAATAAATTTTATTTATTTATTTTTAAAACAATGATTCCACTGTGTTATATGCAAGTCTAGACAATGGATATGGAGCCCAGCATGGGAGTCCAGCAACATTCATCCACTAAGCATGCCAAGAATTAATTTAAAAGGATGAGTAAGAAATCACAAAGGGAAAAAGGCAGCTGCACGTTTGCACACATTAGGAGAAGGGTCACTGTCAGATCTCTGCCATGGGGCTGAGCCTGCACCTCTGCTAACTTATTTATTTATTTATTTGGAGCTGAGTAACAGAATGTTTTCATTCCTAACATCAACCTTCCCCTTGCTTGCCCTGGCCAGGCCCATCATGCACAAATCTTCCTGAGCATGTAGGTTAGAGGCAGGCAGTGGCCTATGTTATTAGGCTTCTACATCTGTAAGGTTGCATGCACATGTGGTTTCTGAGTTAAGCAATACAGGACTTTTCTTTAAGAAAGTGGCTTGCAAGGATAAAATCATTGACTCCTTTAGTAATTCATGCATCTGGGTCAAAACTAACAGTGGAACTGGAAAGGCACTTCTTAATTATCAACAAAGTGAAGATTTTTGCAAACTTGGGAGACTTGGGTTGTAAAATGTAAGATCTTAAAGATCATCTTGTCCGGATACCTCACTGCACTTCAGAAAGGAAGAGTGATGTGTCTATGTTCACACAGCTAGTGACTGAGACTTGGCCAGACCTGCAGGCTTCTGTCCCCTTAATTGGTGACCTATTTGCCACCTACATCTTTTAAACTCGCCTTGTGGGTTTTCTCTGGTGGATTTTGATGTCCTGTTGTTAATGCCTCCCTGGTGCCCTCCTGGCAACAGGCGTCCGATACCATGCTGATATGTGCTGCTCAATGTTAGGGGCTCATTTTAACACAAACATACGCGTGCCGTTTTCATACAAGCATAACCATATGTAGCAATTTGAAAGCTGATTTTGCTAATTTATGTCATTGTTCCGCTTCAAAGTGAATCACTGGGAGGGAAGGCTTGCACTCACTTGTTGCATTGAATCCTCTTGGCAGTTACACTCTGATCCACAAAACCCGGAGAGGATGTTCACTGCAGCAGAGTCACCCCCAGAATTTTGTGCATTTCCCCCATTCAACACGTGGCCTGACATCTTGGTTGATCTGTGTTATTTCTCACCGTTTTATCCTACAGTTCTATCTCTTAGGTCTTCCCCTTGTGCATGGCCATTTATGCCTTGGGTTGGTCACCAAGGCATGCTGCCATGGGCTGTTCACCAAGGTGTGTCCAGTAAATGGAAGGAACAGATTGTGAAGAAGTGAGAAGAGAGGACCTTTGGAGAGAAACAGCACTATTTCCAACATTGAATCTAAGGCAAGTGCCTTGATTTATAAATGCTATTTTTTGATTATCTACCTAAAAGAATATGCTGTGCATATAGGACACATTTTATATATTCATTTTTTTAAAATCAAAGACTGAAAAAAATACTGGGATATCTCTACCTCTGTTAATCCAAAATAATCAAAAGGGTCAGGATCTAGTTATAAGAGTTTATTCCAGTGTGAGGTGTGAGGGGCAGCAAAAAGTGGAGATTGGTGCTGTAAGTGTGGGGGAAAGTGAGGAATGCTTATATCGGCAATAATGGAGGTGCTGAACAGAATTTCAACATTTTCCATACAAAGGCTAATATGCAAATATAAGATTTGATTAGCTACTATTGATTAGGGGATTGCTTAATAGTCTGTCATAAGATGGTAACAATTCCAACAGTTTCTATCTATGTAAGTTTGAATAAAGAGTAAGGATTCTGGCTAATGTATATCATTCCGATAAGAAGATCAGGAAGCAACAGTCATGCCCCAGAGAAGAAAAACAGCTATGTTATGTGACTCAGGTTCCAGGGCCTACCTGTTCCCCTTGGCATAATAAACATGGTCGGTCCTAAAATTTTACTTTGTTTTTACACCTCTTTTTATTGTATTTCATTTTGTTGTACTTATAGATGCTGTTTTGTTTTTAACAAGTTAAAGGTCTATGGCAACCTTGTGTTGAGCAAGTCCTCAGTACCATCTCTTTCTTTTTTTTGGCCAGGTCTGGGTTTGAACCCACCACCTCCAGCATATGGGGCTGGTGCCCTACTCCTTTGAGCCATAGACATCGCCCAGTACTATCTCTTTCAGTAGCACATGCTCACTAACTGTCTCTATGTTACATTTTGGTAGTTATACTATTTCAAACTTTTTCATTATTATTCCACCTGTTATGGTGGTCTGCGATCAGCAAACATTGGCATTACTATTATAACTGCCTTGGGGCACCACAAACTGGACGGGTATTAGACAGCAAACTTAGTCAATAAATGTTGCACGTGTTCTGACCGCTCCTCCAACCTGCCGTTATCCTGTCCTGTCTCTCTCTCTCTCCTTCGGCCTCCTAATTCCCTAAGACACAACAATATTGAAATCAGGCCAATTAAAAACTCTGCAATGACCTCTAAGTGTTCAAGTGAGAGGAAGGGAAGCACATCTCTGATTTTAAAAGTTAGGCCTCTCCCACCAGTTAGCCAAGTTGAGAATGCAAAGGAAAAATTCTTGAAGGAAATGAAATTGCTACTCCAGTGAACACATGAATGATAAGAAACCAACCAATCTTTCTTTTTATTATTATTATTTGTTTATTTTATTTGTTGTTTTTATTAAATCATAACTTTGTACATTGATGCATTTATGGGGTTCAGTGTACTGCTTTGATATACAATGTGAAATGCTTACATTGTACTAAGTAACACATCCATCATAATTATACTCTTTTCTTAATAGTTTTGAAATGTACCATTGTATCAGGCACGTTAGGTGAGGTCCCCCCAATTACCCTCCTTCTTCCCCCCTCTCCTCCCCTCTCTCTCCTCTTAAGCAAATCAATCTTATTGCTGATAGGGAGAAAGTCTTAGTGGTCTGGATAAAAGATCAAACTAGCTACCACATTTCCTTAAACAGAAGCCTGATACAGAGTAAGGACCTAACTGTCTTCGATTCTATGAAGCCTGAGAAAGGCAAGGCAGCTGCAGAAGAAGATTTGAAGCCAGCAGAGGTTGGTTCATGAGGTTTAAGAAAAGCCATCTCTGTAACATAAAAATGCAAAGTGAAGCAGCAAATGCTGCTGTAGAAGTGTAGCAAGCTGTCTGGAGAATCGAGCTGAAATCATTGATGAAGACGGCTCCACTAAATACTGTAACAGAGTTTCAGAGTTGAAAAAACAATCTTCTGTTGGAAGAAGATGCCATCTACTATTAATACTTTCATAGGTAGAGAGGACAAATCAATGCCCAGCATTAGACTGAGTCTCTTGCTAGGGTCCAAGGCATTTGGTTACCCTAAGTTGAAGCCAATGGTCATTTACCATTTGGAAAGTCCCAAGACCCTTAAGAACGATGCATAATGTTCTCTATCAATGAAACAACAAAGCCTAAATTATCACTCAGTTGTCTATAACATGGTTTATTGAACATTTTGAGTCCATTGTGGAGACCTACTATTCAAAATAAAAGATCCCTTTCAAAATATTATTGGCTACTAGGTCACCCAACGGTTCAGGTCTTCAATGGGGGAAGTCACTGCAGATGTGGTAGCAGTAACAAGACAACTAGAATTAGGAGTAGAGCTTGAAGATGTGGCTGAATTGCTGTAATCACATGCTCAAATTTTAACGAATGAGAAGTTGCTTTGTATGAATGAGCAAAGAGTGGTTTCTTGAGATGGAAACCATTCCTGGTGAAGTTGCTGAGAATATTGTTGAAATGACGACAAAGGATGGAGAATATTACATAAACTTGGGTTTGAGAGGATTGACTCCAGTTATAAAAGAAGTTCTACTGTCAGTAAAATGTTATCAAATAGCATCCCATGCCACAGAGAAATCTTTCCTGAAAGGAGGAGTCAATTGATGCACCAAACTTCACTGTTGTCTTGTTTTAAGAAATTGCCACAGCCATCCCAGCTTCAATCAATGCTCCGATTACTCAGCAGCTATAAACATCAAGGCAAAAAATCACAGCTCACTGAAGGCTCAGATGATCATCAGTGTTTTTTTAACAATAAAGTTTTTTATTTATTTATTTTTTTTTGCAGTTTTTGGCCAGGGCTGAGTTTGAACCCACCACCTCCAGCATATGGACCAGCACTCTACTTCTTTGAGCCACAGGCACTGTGCACAATAAAGTATTTTTAATTAAGGTATGCGCATTTTGAGACACAATGCTACTGCACATTTAATAGTTTGCAGTATAGTGTAAGCAAAGCTTTTATATGCACTGTGAAGCCAAAAACAAAATGAAACTGTGTCTTGCTTTACTGTGGTGGTCTAGAACCAAACCCACAAGATCTCTAGGGTACGTGTGTAAATGAATCGGTAAGATGGGAAGGCTTCTTACTGCTCAGCTGTACCTCTGCTCTGAATACACACCGTCTGTCCCCTGAAGCTGTGTTCGGTAGGTGTGTCTCAGGCCTTACCTTTGTTGGCTCATGATCCTCCCTTCCTCCCTAACGTGTGTTCTTCTTTTGATTCTTGACATCACACTCTCTTGATTTTCCTCTAGCTTCTTATTTGTTGCCCCTTTTCATGTTCTGGATGATTCCTCTTCATGTTCCCATCCTCCCAGTCTCTGCATTTTTGAATGACCCAGGGCAAGGTCCTTGATCCTTTCCTCTTTTTTATGCATACTCTTCCCTTGCTGATATCATCAAGGCCTGTAACTGATGACTCCTCAAGTTGTATCTACAGCCTGGACTGCTCCTTTGAATTCCCAACTATTTATCCAACTACCTACTCATATTTCCATTTGGATATATCATTGACATCTCATACATGACCAGTGAGTAGAAGTAAGTTCTTCTTCTCTTCCTTTTTCTGCTAATAGCAACTCCATTCTTCCTCTTCTTTAGGTCAAATCCTTGAAATCATCCCAGCTCGGATGAGGGAGAGAACTTCCAAATTATATAAACCACTGTATTTTTGGATTTCTCTGTCACAACTGTGTACTTACCTAACTCTGTCCTAAATAACACAAGAGGTGAAAAACTAAATTGCGAATGTAGAAACCATTCTTTTAAGAAGTCTGAGCATGTGGGAAGGAGAGAAATAAATAAGACTATTGCTAGAATGTTTTATTGAAAAGATTGTGAGAAAACTTGGCTCCAGGGAAGCTGCTAAAATGCAGGGAGCTCGTTGAGATACAAGCTAAGAATTGGACACAGTAAATTTGCTGAATGTCCACCAGAAGATCCAAGTCAGAGTCTTTGGTGTCAAGGGACGCACCTGGAAGGGCTTAAATACCTTAGCCTCATTTACAACACCATTCCTTCTTCTTGAGGTATATACACAGTAAATTTTTGAACAATGAATTGATAACGCATTAGTGGGAAACACAGACTGAACTTCAGCTGTCCCTTGGTATCTGTGGGACCCCCTCCCCTCACTGTGAGTACCATAGTCCATGGATGCTCAAGTCCCTTATATGTGCTTGGTTTATGTGCAGGTGGAAATCATCTTGAGAGCCTGAGTGCCATCAGGATCTTGGTGCTAGATGGCCCATTGTACCTAGGATGGGTAGGTCAGTAGGCCTAAGGAGACATGAATGTATATCCAAGTTCATAAATTATACCTATAATTCTCACTAAATACATTTTTTTAGTTTGACAACAAGGACAGAAAAGGGTCAACAGATAAAAGAACATGTAGAGTTAGTATTTGAGGAGACAATACAAACTAGCTATGAAGTGGTGGAGCTTCTCCCCGCAGTGAGGATGTGACAGATACTTGTGAATGTTTGGGGCTTTTTCCACCAAAGTTAATTACACCAGCCATCAGCATAGATGATACATGACTTCTGGGTTCTCCAGAGAAATGAAGCTAGTAGGAGACATGTATGTCTAAATCTGTATCTGTCCTTATGTATAAAGAAAAATTTATTATAAGATTTTGTTCATGTAATTATGGAGGCTAAGAAGTCCCACAGTCTGCAGTCTGCAAACTGGAGACCCAGGAAAGCCTATGGTGTAATTAAGTACCACCTGAAAGGCTTGAGGACCAGGCCTTTGGTATAAATCTTAGTCCGAGAGCTGGAGAAGTTGAGATGAGGTGTCCCAGCTCATGCAGTAAGACAGGAGAAAAGGGGTGAATTATTCCTTCCTCCACCTTTTGTCCTATTTAAGTTCTCAGTGGCCTTGATGATGCTGACCCACATGGGGGAGAGCAATCAGTTTTACCGAGCCCACTGATTCACATGCTAATATCATTCAGAAATATCCTCACAAACACACCAGAAACAATGTTTAATCTGGGCACCCTATGTCCAGTCAAGTTGATACATAAAATTAATCATCACAAAGACATTATTGTTCAATGAAGCTATGACATGGCCCAGGTTAGAGACAGATGGAGAGCAGAGACCAAGAAAAGCCACACTTATAACCCATAGCCACATTCACAGAAATAAGAGATCATTCAGGTGAATCCACTCATCCTCAAAGGAAGATTGGCTATTTCTTCAATTACTTAATTTTCTCATGTAAAATGCTATTAAAAGTCTCTTCTCAGTCATAAATTGGCTTATAGACATATCTAAAGTCATAGGTTTTTCACTGAAAGGGATGAAATTTTCTACTCTGGCTTCTATACAATAATAAATTCTATCAAGAAAGCACATTTACCCAAACATTTCAGCTACCTTCCCAGGACCAGAGGAAGCCCTACATAAGACCCCAAGTTGACTAGCAGATGTAATTGTTAGAATTCAGAATTCAGTAATTCTGAGATGTTTGACCCTCCACCTACGGCAAGAAATACGAGTAACATATAACCCCATCCATATACTTATACCCGTCTATATATTTACCTGAATCAAACTTTTCATGTAACACTATTTTTTCTTATTATGTGTGAACCACTCTCAGAATTTCTATCCCACTCTCTTTTATTTTAAAGTTGTGGGTTTGTTTGGGCAGTGTCTGTGGCTCCGTGAGTAGGGCACTGGCCCCATATACCGAGGGTGGCGGGTTCGAACCCAGCCCCAGCCAAACTGCAACAAAAAAAAAATAGCCGAGCATTGTGGTGGGCACCTGTGGTCCCAGCTACTCAGGAGGCTGAGGCAAGAGAATTGCCTAAGCCAAAGAGCTAGAGATTGCTGTGAGCTGTGACATCATGGCACTCTACTGAGGGCAACAAAGTGAGACTCTGTCTCTAAAAATAGTAATAATAATAATAAACTTGCAGGTTTGACCTACTGATTTTACAAAGTAGTAATAGAAGGACAACAGGCAATTTTAAAAGGACATTTTGATTGACAGGATGGACTTCTATAGATCAACTCACAAATGGTCAAGGAATTTTGCTTATTGGTTTATAGATTTAGCTTCTCCTTCTATAATTAAATTTATAAAACAAGAACCCTCATCTATGAAATTTCAAACTACTTATCCTATATATAACCAAGTGGCATTCAACAGACTTGCATATGGCTGTGTTGGACCCAGCCCTCCCTGCTCAGCTTTGTAGAAGGAGAACCCAGGAGATGAGAGATGGAAGGGTATGTCAACAAGGTCAGGGCAGGCCAGAAACTGGGGGTGGAAGACCTAGGACTTGGATGAGGTGTGAAGCTCTTTCAGAAGGTTCTGGGGAGAAAGGAAGAATAAGGAGAAGAAACATCAGAAAGAGCCGGGCACCTTTTCCCTACCCTCTTTCTATTCTCCAGCAGAGAGAGTCACACATTCTTGTCCTATGCCAGCTCTTCCAGGGTTCTCCTAGGAAGTGTTCTTCCTGGCTCCCTGAATCCTAACTATAGGGAGATTCCAATGTCTCCTATCCCCACCCCACTCAGTCTAGCTCCTGTCTCTGCCAAATTATGCATACCCCCCACCTAGAGGATAAAAATTTATAGACAAGGGGAGATTGCCTGATTCCTGGCCCAATGCTTCTTTCTCACGGGACAAAACCTCTGACCCTTCATGACCAGGCACTATGAGCCCTCTGAATATTCAGAGCTCAATGTATTACAGACAGCATGAGGAGCCACATACAGTCCTACATGGATACCACAGCTGTGTATAAAGATGACACTAAGCCATTAGGAAAACAGTTAAAGTATATTTAGCCCTTTATACAAAGAATAAAGAACCAGAGTTTTTAATACTTCCACAAAAACATGTTAAAATTAAAGTCTTGAACAGGGGTTTCATCGTCAGTTATATGGAAATTCTATACCTGCATAACGTACCTCATTTCCCTGATTAGGCTGAACAAACAGATTGTATCTAGGCTGATAAAAAGGAGATGGGACATTCGTGTTATTGTGCTGCTATTATGGCCAAGGACCTGCAACACCTTTCCCCAGGGATCTCCATGCCCAAGGAATAACCATGAAGAATCAAAGTTCTACTTGTTTCGCTGATGCACATGCTCATGACCCAGACTGGAACCCACTATAGCTGGCTGGAGCCCATGACTGAGGTTCTAGGCCGGAGAGGTATCTCCTGCTTTCTCTCAACCTAAAATCAAATCCTGAGATCTCGCTTACTACTTTCTGGCTGGCAGCACTACAGTCATCTACTTGCAGTTTCTATTCAACATATGAAAAAAGAAGGAGACATGGGCATGGTCTTCCTGTCCTACAGAGCCAGGTCTATTTTCACTTACTCCTTTAGCTCTACTGAAAAGTAAAAGAGAAGGAGGAGAGTTATTGCCTATTTCTCCTGCCTTGTTCCCATTGCTACACCCGGACACCACAACACCCAACTAAAGGAACAAGGGCATTCCTTCCGTGCAATTTTTTCAATCAAACCTCTCTATTTCCCCCAGCACTCCTCTCTCCATGAGTCATAAGCAGAATCAGCTGTCCACACTAAAACTATTATTAGCATAGTGTAAAGGGACACAAATAAATAGAGGCCCTGCAAGTAAGAATAGAGGGAGCAATGAATTGGGGGCAGGCAACCAATTACATCTTCTGTAAAAATAACAACAATATAATTAATAATGGCTATTATCTTCTGGCCAGTTATGGGGTTCCAGGCATTATGCTCCCTATATTATATGTATTATCTCACTTCTCTCTTATAAAAGTCTTGTGATTTAGATAATACTACTTTTTTATAGATGATACAACTGTAAATCATGGAGAATCATGATTGGAACTCAGTTCGAACTCCGTGAAGTCCACATTCTTTCATATGAGTCATACTCATTTATTAGGTAAACCTGGATTTTATAAGGTTAACTGAAAATGTGGATCCTATGCAGTTCATGATATAAATTGGA
>NW_003852427.1:3472910-3476162 GCF_000181295.1 Otolemur garnettii
TGAGAGAGAGAGACAACAGAACACCTTGGCGCAAGACCAAAGTGGAACAGAAACAAACCAACAAAATCCTCCCTAAAACTATTTGGTCTCTTGGTTAAAGTCATATTTCCTAAAACCCCTGATTTTGAAATATTTAAATCCTACCAACCACCTAAAGAGAACCACTCCTAGAAAAACTGTGTTCCCCTACCAGGGGACAGAACCACTTGCTGCAGAGTCCAGGGAGCTGCAGCTCCTCACTGGGGACTTACACAGCCCAAACTTGAGAGTAAGGGAAGTGGGAGAGTTTACAAGAAGACATCTGGGGTGACTCTGAGAGCAGCCCCTCGAAAGTCTGCAGCTTGAGGCTTTCAATTGCACAGGTTTTTGTATTTGGACAATATCTCAGGGAGCAGGGAACACCCAGGGAGAGCAGGTTTTGCCTTTCCTAAAGTGAGATCAGCAGTCAGCAGAAGGGGGTAGCAAGGAACAAAAAAGAAAGAGAAAGCAATACGGAGAGACAGTAAAATGGCAAACACTTGACAGGTGGGGGCGGCAGGAGCAGGAGTGAGCAGATCGTGGAGCACCACACACCAACCCTTCCCTCACCCCCCATACACACACCCCAATCCCACCACATACCAACCCCTCACACACACGTCAACCACACACATACGTACCAATCACATGCACACACATACCAACCCCACCACACACCAACCATGCACATACCAACCACACACACACACACACACACACACAATCCCATCACATACCAACCCCCCCCCACATACACCCACACACACACACACAACCCCCCACACGCACAGCTATGCCAACACAGCTTCCCCAGTGCTTAGGCCACAGGAGTAGCTCTGCATTGTGTCTGTGTCTTGGCACGCTTGATACACATCCCCAAAAGGGAGATTATATTTTCCTCTTAAACAGTGATGAGCACCACCGTCTATCCTTCGCTTGCCCATTCCTCTTAATCCTCTCAAACGGACAGCCTGAGGGAGGGAAGGAAGACAAAAATGACAATAGCTAAACAGAAGATATAGTTTTCATTTTCCTCTGGAGTAAAGGTGCCAATATCCATAGTAACTTGAATCATTTGACTCACTTGCCAATACACTTACATAGTGAAATTAAGATCAGCATCCTTTCCACTTATTTAATTGAAATCTCCTCTGTAGCTCTCATACAATTTGGCACTGAGATGAAAGCCGGCAGTCAGAATGTGTGGCTGGGTAAAATATGTAACCAAGTGCTACAGGCGATCTTCATTGCAGGCATAATGGCAATCATTCATCATAATATTGCAGAAGAGCATGAAAATTTCATCCAGAATCAAGTGTCTGTTTCTTCAACTAGACAAAGCAAGGTAGGTCCAGTCTAGGGTCTGTGGTCCACCTTATCAGGGCTGTGCTCATGGCAGTGAAGGTGATGGGGCACCAGGGCTGTCCTAAACAGGACATGAGACATCCAAGACATCTTTTACAATGGTGTAACAGTCAGTGTTAAAAATATTACTATGTGTTGAGATTAAAAACACTTTGAAATCCTTTGCCGGCTGCTAGAGGATCATGACAGACAAAACTTCAGTTGCACACATGTTATTATAGAAAATAGGGGGCTTGGAAGAAAAACAATACAAATTGCATTAACAAAGATTTTTAAATACAAAATAAACAGAAGTGAGTTCTAGAAAGCAGCTATGTCCAAATCAACCAGAGTTTGTAACATAGAAGATTCTTTATTGTTTGGAGAACATTGCTGTGGCTCAGTGACCTGTAGAGGCAGAAGCCCTCACAAATTTGAAGTTATGTGGATTTAGCATCTGTGTTGAATTTGAATATTAGCCATTTTGCACCTGCTTTCTTCTTGGTTTTCGTTTTGCAAGTCTCAGCAAAATGTCTGTGTAATCCTCAAGCAAATTCACAATTTCTGGCACTACCAAAGGACATGATTTTGGGGCTTACTCTTCTGTCTATGAACTGAGGAGGGAAACACAAAGGGGAGACAGCAATCTTTGCTCTCATCTATTTTGGAGGCTGAAGTAGACTGGCCAAATGTTAGCTGGTCACCTTATATATTAAAGTCACAGAGCTACAACTCAAGACTTTTAAATTTAAGACCAGAGATCTTTTCTCTGTTGTACCCAATGCAAGTGGGATTACAGAGAAAATGCCAGCACACTGAGTTGAAATTAGGGATGGGGCCCGTTATTGACTAGCGAAGGAGAAGAGGTCACACCCAAAATTTCTCGGAGAAGCATAAAGGAAGGGGGTTTTTTATATTTTCCTTCAGTTGGGGTGGGGTGGAATCTCTAAAGCAGAGCAGTTTACAAAAGCAAGACTTTGCAAGGTTAAATACAAGGGGAACCAGATGTTTTGGGAAGATAGGAATGTGGGTTTACAAGGGTCTGTAACTCTGGGCTAATCCCCTGTCTCCACAGGATATGTTTGTTTAACAGCCCATTTCTGCAAGGCCTGTGGGCAGGTAGCAATGAGGAGGGGAGGAGGAAAGAGAGTGCAAAATGGGGTCATCTGGCCTTTCAGCTCCACCCCAACATGGAAAATTCATGAAGTTTTCAATGCCAAATTGAATTGATTTTGGCAAGGGCTGCCTGACAACTCTACTGAGAAGCTATATCAGGATTTACCAGAAAAAGAGTGTTAAAATTGATTGGTGATGTCTCCTGTGGCTGAGGGATGGTGAGTTTGACAGCAGAAAGGTAGTAGCATATTTGTTTGAACCTAAACAATAGTGTCTTCCCCAGGAAAAGTTATTTTTTCAATAAAATATTCCTAAAGAACTGTTAAACTGTGATTTTATTCACCAATAGCTGTCTACAAACATGTCCAATTAACTCCTACTCATCCTATAGATGCAGGTCAAACATGACTTCTTCAGGGAAGCTTGTTCTGGCCATTTTTAGGTCACTTTCTTTTTACATGCTCCTTATGCTATGCTTCCTTTTTTTACCTGATTAAACTCGGTTTGAAGCATCTATTCATTAGTTGTATTGTTCAGATAATGATTGTGCATTCCAACCTCCCTGCAGTAAGCTCAAGAAAGAAAAGACCATTTCCTGTTTTGTTGTGTTCACCCTAGGACCCCAGTTCATAGTTCCTGGCACATAGTAGAGACTCATTAAATACTTGCTGAACTGACACTGAAAATTGATAAATAGAGATTCATTTACTTTTCTGTTAAATTCTCTGAGATCCAGGCCAGGTATTTTGTCTTTCATAGCATATCCTTCCAGGA
>NW_003852427.1:3476182-3481867 GCF_000181295.1 Otolemur garnettii
GTAGAGGCAGAAGCCCTCACAAATTTGAAGTTATGTGGATTTAGCATCTGTGTTGAATTTGAATATTAGCCATTTTGCACCTGCTTTCTTCTTGGTTTTCGTTTTGCAAGTCTCAGCAAAATGTCTGTGTAATCCTCAAGCAAATTCACAATTTCTGGCACTACCAAAGGACATGATTTTGGGGCTTACTCTTCTGTCTATGAACTGAGGAGGGAAACACAAAGGGGAGACAGCAATCTTTGCTCTCATCTATTTTGGAGGCTGAAGTAGACTGGCCAAATGTTAGCTGGTCACCTTATATATTAAAGTCACAGAGCTACAACTCAAGACTTTTAAATTTAAGACCAGAGATCTTTTCTCTGTTGTACCCAATGCAAGTGGGATTACAGAGAAAATGCCGGCACACTGAGTTGAAATTAGGGATGGGGCCCGTTATTGACTAGCCCAAGGAGAAGAGGTCACACCCGAAATTTCTCGGAGAAGCATAACAAAGGAAGGGGGTTTTTATATTTTCCTTCAGTTGGGGTGGGGTGGAATCTCTAAAGCAGAGCAGTTTACAAAAGCAAGACTTTGCAAGGTTAGATACAAGGGGAACTAGATGTTTTGGGAAGATAGGAATGTGGGTTTACAAGGGTCTGTAACTCTGGGCTAATCCCCTGTCTCCACAGGATATGTTTGTTTAACAGCCCATTTCTGCAAGGCCTGTGGGCAGGTAGCAATGAGGAGGGGAGGAGGAAAGAGAGTGCAAAATGGGGTCATCTGGCCTTTCAGCTCCACCCCAACATGGAAAATTCATGAAGTTTTCAATGCCAAATTGAATTGATTTTGGCAAGGGCTGCCTGACAACTCTACTGAGAAGCTATATCAGGATTTACCAGAAAAAGAGTGTTAAAATTGATTGGTGATGTCTCCTGTGGCTGAGGGATGGTGAGTTTGACAGCAGAAAGGTAGTAGCATATTTGTTTGAACCTAAACAATAGTGTCTTCCCCAGGAAAAGTTATTTTTTCAATAAAATATTCCTAAAGAACTGTTAAACTGTGATTTTATTCACCAATAGCTGTCTACAAACATGTCCAATTAACTCCTACTCATCCTATAGATGCAGGTCAAACATGACTTCTTCAGGGAAGCTTGTTCTGGCCATTTTTAGGTCACTTTCTTTTTACATGCTCCTTATGCTATGCTTCCTTTTTTTACCTGATTAAACTCGGTTTGAAGCATCTATTCATTAGTTGTATTGTTCAGATAATGATTGTGCATTCCAACCTCCCTGCAGTAAGCTCAAGAAAGAAAAGACCATTTCCTGTTTTGTTGTGTTCACCCTAGGACCCCAGTTCATAGTTCCTGGCACATAGTAGAGACTCATTAAATACTTGCTGAACTGACACTGAAAATTGATAAATAGAGATTCATTTACTTTTCTGTTAAATTCTCTGAGATCCAGGCCAGGTATTTTGTCTTTCATAGCATATCCTTCCAGGAAACTCTGGTATGTGCCCAAGTGTTTACCTGATGGAGGTTCCAATCATGGAAATATCGAAATTTGAAATCCTAGGTTTCTAAGTCTCTAGGTGTACTCTCAACTAGGTTTCCTCCATGTCTATAATACATACGTTACTGGTATCTGAAGATATTCATTCTAAGGATTAAAACAAAAGCCTTTTTATTTGAATGGATGTAACACGGTTTAGCAGAGAGAACACTAGACTTAGAGCCTACAGATCTGAGTTTGTGTCCTTACCCAGCTGATATTAAATCAGTTAACTTTGGAAAACTAAATTTGTCTCTCCAAATCAGTAAAATAAAGGGATAGCGTGAGTAGTTTTCAAAACCATTTTTTTTTTTTTTTTTTGGTAATGGTATTACTGGAATTTCTTCCTCAGTAGGTCCTTGGTCTCAAGGATTCGAAGAATAAACCAATGGACCACAGATCAGTGGTAAGACAGGATTTTTATTAGACAGAATACAGAAGGAGTAAAAAGCACTAGAGCTTCTGGCAAAGGGGAAGATATAAGTTGGAGGTCTCTCTCTTGGGCCCTTTGTCTAGGGGTCCATATTACATTTGGCCAGGATTTGGTAGGTGGAAAAACATCTTTTCAAAGTTAATGAGTGCATTAACAAATGAATGAAATGCAGCCCCTCCTCTACTAGGGCAAGGTTATCTCAGGGAAGGGATTAGGGTAGTTCCTACTCAAGGTGGAACTACCCCAAACCTTTCAGGCTGCTTTGTTCATGACCTTGCTAGAGCCCAAAGGGTGTGGCCTGGAAAAGGCAGCCTGTTTGTGCTTGGAAGTGAGGGTCTGATTTCTAAGCTTGCCTGGGCCTAGAGAATGGGGGAATCTCTGTCCAGCCTTGAGTAGGGGAATGCTATATCAATGGGACCATTTCTGGACACGAAACTTAAAAAATCTCATGTAGAAGTATAACATGTAAAAGTGATAAAGTGGAGCTGCTCTGAGTAGGGGTGTGTGGTGGAGATCATACCTGGAATTCTGCTCATGTCACCTCTTTTGTACCTGCACAGAAGACTTGAGGAATGTACAAGACTCCCATTTGAAAAACTGATTTTGTTGTTGTTGTTGTTGCAGCTTTTGGCTGGGGCCAGGTTTGAACCCATCACCTCCAGTATATGGGGCCAGTGGCCTACTCCTTTGAGCCACAGGTGCTGCCCTGAAGAAATAAATTTAATATTAAAATAATCACAAATGTACAGGAAGTTGTAAAGATAATACAAAGAGGCCCTATATACCTTTATCCATTTTCCTGCAGTGGGCCAATTTTTAAAAAGCCATTCAGATGAAAATGTGAATGTACTTAATGCCATTGAAAAATACACTTAAAAATGGTTGGGTCTCACCATATTGTCCAGGTTTGATTTGAACTCCTGGGCTCAAGGGATCCTTCTGCATCAGCCTTGCAGGTAGCTGGGATTACAGGTACATGCTGCTGTGCCTGGCTTCTGTGTTTTTGAAATGCAATTTAAAAAATCAATAAAGGTACAGATGTAGACCAATGTAACAGAATAGAGAACCCAGAAATAAAACCACATGGCTACAACAAACTGATTTTTGACAAAGAAGACAAAACATAAGCTGGGAAAGTGATTCCTTATCCAATAAATAGTGCTGGGAAAAATTGTATAGCCAATGCAAAAAGAAGAATGAAACAGGACCTCTATCTTTCTCCAGATACAAAAATTAACTCAAGATGGATTTAAAGTTCTACATGTAAGACCTGAAACCATAAAAATTCTGAAAAAAATCATAGGAAAAACTATTTTACATATTGGCCTAGGCAAAGCATTTATGACTATTACTCCAAAGGCAAATATGGCAACAACAAAAATAAATAAATGGGATTTAATTAAATTAAAAAAGTTTTGCACAGCAAAGGAAATAATTAATAGAGTAAATGGACAACCTATAGAATGAGAGAATGTATTTGCAAACTATATCTGTAACAAAGAACTAATATTCAGAATCTACAAAGAGCTCAAACAAATCAGAAAAAAAAAGAATAACCTTATCAAAAAATGGGCAAAAGACATGAACAGCGCTTTTTCAAAAGAAGATAAACAAATGGCAAAAAAACATGAAAAAATACTTGGTATCATTAATTAGCAAGGAAATGCCAATTAAAACACAATGAGATACCACTTTATCCCTATCAGAATGGCCATTATGTAAAAATAAAAAAAGAATAGATATAGGACTGGATGCAGTGAGAAAGGAACACTTACACACTGTTGATGTGACTGTAAATTAGTATAACTTCTATAGATAACAACATGTAGATTTCTCAAAGAACTAAAAGTAGACTTACCATTTGATCCCTTCATCCCATTCTTGGGTATCTACCCAAAGAAAAAGAATCATTATATCAAAAAGATAACTTGTACTCAAATGTTTATCATGGCACAATTCACAATTGCAAAGATATAGAATTATCTAAGTGCCCAGCAATTGATGAGTGCATAAAGAAAATGTGGTATAAACCATGGAGTACTATTCAGCCATAAAAAGGAATGAAATAATGTTATTGGTGGCAACGGGGATGGAACTGGCAAACATTATCCGAAGTGAAGTGTCTCTCAGAAATGGAAAAGACAACAGCAAATGTTTTCACTAATAAGTGGGAGCTGAACAATGGGTATACATGGTCATAAAGTGGTGTAAAGGATACTGAAGACCAAGAAGGGGGAGGGAAAAAGGGGGGGGTGAGGGATAAAAATTACCTATTGGGTACAACGTACAGTATTCTGGTAACAGGCACACTGAAAGCCCCAACTTCAACATTTTACAATTTATCTATGTAACAAGAACACTGATACCACCTAATATTTTGAAATAAAAATTCTTAACATAAATAAAGAAGTAGATAATTAATGAATGTAACAAAACCTTAAGCTTTTGTATCCACTAGTAGACAATCCTTTGGGCCACATCTGCTTTCAAAATTCTGTGATTTAATGAACAATAAATATATGTGATACCCATTGCATTCTAGAATCAGGGACCACTAGAGTTTGAACATACTTTAGAAATTAGTCTGCATAAAAGAAAAATGACAACAACAGAAAGAAATTAGTCAGCATAAGATGCACTTCAAGTCTTCTGTTTCTCTTTAAGCCCTCTCTCTGTCATGAAGTTTAACTCAAGAGATTGGAGTCTGACTTATTTAACAAATGAGCTTCACTGGGATCATTTTTTATTATATTCTGTTTTTACATTTTTCTACTAGTAATCCCCTGTTGACTTTTTTTAGGATCCAGGAACGGGTTCTTTGGGTTTACTCACCCGATTTTGATTAATCTAAAAATAAAAGGGTGGGAGTACATCCCTCTCCACCCCTCCTCCCCAGTGGGCTTGGTGGTCTTGCCTCACAGTCTTCTCCATCTCTGATGATGTCGTATCATCAGCTCTTTATGGCTGCACCACGACACAGAGGCTGCACTGAGAGGGCCACAGCTCAGCAAATCTCACTTTCTTCATTCTGTTTGTTATTCTTCTTTTTAACATAAAAAAGTTGCATACAATTTTACATAAATTCAATATGTATGACCATATCCTGTTTTTTAAAATGCAGTATTTGTTTGGTTCAGCTTTCCCTTTCTCATCTACTCCCCCTTCAATCTACATTCTCTCCTCACAGTCACAAAAGTCACCCATATTACAACCTATTGTATATCTTTCCTATTATTTTTATGTTTATGTATTCATAAGTGCACACAGAGAGAGGCTTCATTATTATTTTGCAAAAATTGGAATATACACATATTTTTGAATCTTGCTTTTTCTTCCTTAACAATAACTCTTTCTAACAACTGTGTAACATTTTGTACTGCAAAGTGCTGTAATTTATTCAACCATTCCTCTATTGATGGGCAATCATTCTGCTTCTACTTGTTTACTCTTATAAAATAATATTGCAGTGAACATCTTTTTACTTTAATTTCTAGGAAACAGATACCCTGAAGTATGTGTGGGTCAAAATGTATATGCATTTTTAACACAGAGCATCAGACTGCATTCCAATCATGCCAGAGGCAATTCTTCCTCTCACCAGCCTTATGTGGTATTATCCTTTCCCCTACATCCCTATCTATAAGAAAGACTTTTGCTCTTTTCAGTTTTTGCCAGTCTGAAGTGGTAATGCTGTGTATTCACTTGAGAATATTTTCATAT
>NW_003852427.1:3482915-3488875 GCF_000181295.1 Otolemur garnettii
GTTGTCCCAGATTAAAATTAACCAACATCTTTAGTTCTCAGAATTTTATTAAATTATTTGGTTGTAATCACATCAAGTTCTCCCATTCTGTTCCAATCTACAGCTATACCTTTTCCATATAAATAATCAAGTGTGCTAGCATATATCATAATTGCTAATTACTTAATTGAACCATATGAAACTGCCATTGTTATAGGTAAAAACTGGTTGAATATTAGCAGTTATAAATGGTTCAATCCATAGATAAAGAATGGGAAAGAAACACTTCTTAAAGTCGAGTGTTTACTTGATACTATGATAGACATTTTATAATCAATATTTCATTTACTTTTGGTATCAGCAATTTGAGGTAGATATTATTAACTTCATTTTAAAAAAGAAGAAATATGTTTACAGAAGTAAGATAGATACTGTCTCACCATTTACTAAGAGGCAGATCCAGCACGGATCTCATTTGGTTGATACAAATGTGTTTCTCTTTGTCATTAGAAATTAATTCAATGAGAATTTTGAAATCACTTTGCAAAACTTTGAATAGTGCTGAGCACTTTCATGGTGGCGGACAAGTTCAGCAGCTAGAACCGTGCTGAATTCAGAGCAATACTTAATAAATATAGGTTAAATGGAATCCTCTACCTACAGGAGGTTACATGGCAATGGGAAAAGAAAACATACACCAGAATCCATGCAAAAGAAATTGCAAGTATCTGATGGTTGTTTCATTTGTTTTGTTTTGAAGTTTTTGGCTGGGGCTGGGTTTGAACCTGCCACATCCAGCATATGGGGCCGGTGCCCTACTCCTTTGAGCCACAGGTGCCACCCTTGCTTCATTTGTTTTTCTAACAGTAAGTGTTACATAGATACATGTATATGCATAGCATAGTATCTAGCACATAGTAGGTATGAAATGATTATTGTTTTATTCAGTTGGCAAAGTAAACCAATTCATTGTAACAATATAAAAAAATACAGAAATATAACAAAGAAATTTAAAAAATCATCTATAATCCCCCTATTCACACACACACACACACACACACACACACACACAGAGGCTTTTAAAACCCACTCTCATAAATTTTTTTAATTCTCTGATTTAGGTAACAGAAGTCACTTCTATCATTTTAACTTGGCAGTAAATTTTAGGTAATTGCTCTTGTCAATAGATATCCTTTTAAAAACACAATTTTGACAGCCACAAATAATCTATTGCATGGATAAAATTAATTACCTATTGCTTTTCCCCCTAAACATCTGAGCTATTTTCATATTCGTATTATAATGACATCACTTCACTATGATGATAAATTTCCTTAGACATAAATCTTTGTTCACATCTTTGCATATTTTCTTAGGGTGGATTTATGAAATTATAATAACTAAGTCAAAACCTATGAACATTGTTAAGTTTCTTAAGACATATTACCACTTTGCCCTTCAGGAATATGATACCAAAATGACCCTTTTAAAAATTATACTTGATTATAGATATGGTTAGTATTCTGAACATTCAAAGCAATCTCTGTGCATATTTCAATCTAGAAAAAAACAAAAAGTCTTTTGATTGCTCCCTCTTCTTGAATCTCTACTAAATATCCTGTATCCACTCCAAGTCAGAGGCAACTATGTACCTTTCAAATCAGTGGCTCTCAAGCTGGAGTCCAAAGATGTGCTTCAAGGAGCCTGTGTACTCCTGGGTACTATCTGCGAATTTGAGATACACCTGCAAACGTGTGGGGGCTTTGTGCCTAGTAAACAACAGAACCATAATTGGTGGAGGAGGAGGGAGGGTAAAATATGTTAAATTTCAAAGAACTTCTGCCTTTGAACCGCAGGCTATGTGAAATCTAAAATAAACAGAGTATCTGAGATGGTAATAAAATTTGTGATTAAATAGTGTGGGCACTAACTGGCAATATTAGCTTGCAGATAAATGAAGTTGGAAAAGCAAATTAGTGAAGTAGCCGCGTTTTATGAACTTCTGGTCTTTATTAAACACAGTGCCATTTACTCTTGCACTTCTGTGAAGAGCGTCTTTCTCAAACTAGTACTTCAAAGCTACAGGCATTTTTTTTTCTCATTTTACCTCCCAACTCAGACTAATTACAAAGAAATGAATATTTTATCATCTTTCTTATGATAACCTAAGGCTATTGAATTTTGGAGTCAGAGCCATTATTTAATTTTATCATTAAAACATACTATTAAAATTACTTTCTTCATAAAAATGCACATGATTGTTTGATAAAATTCATGATAGTTAGACTATGAAGCCTGGTTTTCTTCTCGGAAAGCAGCCACATTGAGACACAATTAAAAAGGATGAATTACCAGAGACACATTGATTATGATTTTTTCCTCTCTTCCTTATGGTTGCTTTTTAATTGCTTTGTACTAAAGCCTAAACTTGACCTGAAATCCCTTCTCTTCTCCCTTTGTCTCAAGAAAACCACTTATATCTCTCTGCAGCACAATAGTACCCTTGGGTGTTCTACAGAACCACAAATGTCCTTCAACCAAATGTCAGGGCAATGCACTGTTTTAGAACATCTTCCTCCCTGTGCTGATGAGAACCCTCTGGAAGTTAGGTTGTTGTGTCCCATAGGAAGAGGTCTGTTCCTCCTTATACCTTTAATAAGCAATCAGCAGCTTGGAGAAGGGCAGCCAGCATCCCACAAAACAGGAGCCAAAAAAAAAAGAAAAAAAAAATGCCAAGCATGTGGAAATTTTTCCTCATTGAGCTCAGCAAATCAAATAGCTCAGAAGTATTCATCTTTCATGAAGCAGGGTTCCCAGCTTCATCTGTCTCGGGACAGGATAAGAACTTATGTGGGTTCTGTCCAGCTTGGGTTCCAGTTAATCAACCAAATTTGTGGCCAACGGGAAAAGAGCCCTTTAGCTCTGCACTGTTTTTCCCTCTCCCATTCTGCAAGAATTTCTCACACAGCTCACTCTTACATAACAAAGGCTGAAGAAAAGTTACTTGACCTTTATGTTATTCTAAGAATATGAAGATATTCTTTAAAGAGATAGATCAGTGGAAAACTTGATAGATGTTTCTATTTTTCTATCCAACAGAAGACAATATTTCTTTACTCCTAGATGGGAAAATGATTGCATTGATGTGTTTTTGCTTTTGTAATAGTCACAATTACAATGCAAAGTGCTCAGTGTAGTTTGTGCTTATTCAATCTTCCAACATTCTTGTGAGATAGGTGTTTGTGAAGGTCAATTTTATGTGTCAACTTGACTGGGACAGGTGGTGCCCAGATATTTGGTTACACTTTATTCTAGGTGTGTCTGAGGTGTTTCTGGATGAGATTAACATTTGAATCAGTAGACTGAGTAAAGCAGATTGCCATTCCTGAGGTGTGCAGGCCCCACCCAATCTATTAGATGTCTGAATGAAAGGCAAGTTAAGGGAGAATTTGCTTTCTGACTGTTTTCAAGCTGGAACATCAGTCTTTTCCTATATGCAGACTGGAACTTCCACCATTGTCTCTCCTGGATCTCAGGCTTTGGATTTGGCCTGGAACTACACAACTGGCTCTCCAGCTTGCAGATAGAAGGTCATGGGACTGATCAGTCCCCATAATCACATGAGCCAATTCCTTATAATAAATCTGTCTATCTTTATCTGTATCTATATCTGTCTATAAGAATGAGGTGTATAGGATATACACATCTGATATATGTTCTGTTTTTCTGGAGAACCTTAATACAGTGTTCTTGTCTCCATTTTACAAATAAGAGAACTAAGTCTCATAGAAGTTAAGAAACAGTCCCAAGGTCACCCAGGAAGTATCTTATCTTATTTAAACCTGGATGTCCTTGATATTTGAAAGCATGTTCTTAATAACAGTGATACTGTATGCTTTAAATATGATCTAACCTCTGGAACTGGTCTCTTATGAGGGCAATGAACTTGTATTAAATAATTTCCCCCCGGGTAGCATCATCTAACAAAGTGAATATTTCAAGTGTTCTAGACATAATGCTATGTAGGAATACGTCAGTCAGGGTACAATCACGGAAGCAGATTACTAGTAAGATGCAGAATTTATTATAGGAATTTGAATTTACACAATCGTGGGATCTGGCAAGAAGTCTCTGGAAGGCTTGTTACCTTTGCACCTGATGGTCCTAACCTGTCTACAGGTCAGTGGACTGGCATCAGGCATGCAAAGCTGGATGTGAAGTAGGGGAGGGAAGGAAAAATGAATCCACACCTATCCCTTACTACTGTTAGCTGACACAAATGACCTGCAGAAAATGGAAGCCCCTTGGCTGCCTTGCTGCACATGCACCTGGCCTGGGAGTTGGAGGACCTGAAGAAGGAGGTTCAGTGGAGCTGGAGGACTTGCAGAGCTGGCTGTGGCCCCATGCCAACAAAGTGAGACAGTGACGATTAGTGACGATGTAAGCAAGCTGCGGTGGTACATGGTGTCCTATGCTGACCTTTCTCCTTCACTTCCACTTTCCACATCTCATGAAAATTTCTCTTGTGGTCATTGTTAACCTAGAGTCATACAGGACACTAGTTTTTGGAGATGAATTCTAGATTATTTAAGTTAACACGGTATAAAACCCCTGTAAGGAACTATTGAAAGGAGTGTGGGATTGGAGACTTCTTTGCACGCATTCTTACTGCCAAATCACCTTGCTCTGCTCACAGGGCCTTCTTGCCTTTTGCCTTTTGCTAACAGACCTTGCAACCCCTCCTTGGTGAATGAACCAGACTGTGCCTGACTTCACTGAGCTTATAAGATAGTCTAGACAGCTCTTAGAATAAAGCAATTAAATTCACATATATGGGTAACTGTTTGAAACATGTTTATTATGGGTGAAATAATTTTGATTACATAAGGGTGTTAAATATATTGGTAAGCCCTGTTACTGTCCATGTTCCAGAGAATCTCCCAGTTCATTCTCTACAAAAGCCACTGAAAAATCATTCTCAAACTTTAGTCAGCTGTTTGCTCAAAGGGTTGTCATATCCCTGATGGACATTTTCCTCTTGTATATCTCTGTCTTGAAAACACATAATGGACTCCCTAAGAAATATATTTATAGAAAATATTTCCCCAATTCCAATTAGGAGTTCTTATAAACCACTGAATGATTATAAGCAATGAGAATGACGTGGCTAGATTTGTGTTTTTAAAAGACTTATATAGTGAACATAAAAGAGAAGAGATAGAACAGGTGCAGGTGGGGGGTTAGCCTGGTACATGTGGTTGCTGAGACTCAGATATTCTGGATGATTGCAGGTAATGCTGGAAATGGAGAGAAGTAGTGGATTCAGAGACACTGAGAAGTAAAATCAATAAGAATTGATGAATTAGGTATATGAGGAAGGGTTTCTAAGAATGCCTTCAAGGGTCCTGGCTCTTGTGACTAGATGGATGAAAGTGTTAGTCAATGAGATATTGAATGTGTAGGTTTGTGGGGGAGATAATGAAGTCACCCATGGACAAGTTAAAGATACTAGATTGGAGAAGCTTCTGGGGCCCACTCGGGCAGTTGTATATTCCAGACCTAGAGCTCAAAGGAAAAATTGGGGTTGAATATAAATTTAGGAGTCAAACACACATAAGTAGTAACTAAAGCAATGGAAATTAAAGAATTTTATGTTTTAGAAAATGAATATGGAGTGATTATAGTGTAAGTATGGTGGACGTTTTGGCCACCTTCTTTTGGGGGTGGGTGGGAAATTACCTCCCAGTGGAAGCCCATTGTGTTGGGTATTCCCCCTTCCCATCCAGAGAAGGTAGAGAGCAGGAATGAGACCTAGACTCAGCCAATCTGATACACCGGAGACATTACGGCTTCTAGACTGACACAAAGATATGGGGACTTTGGAGAAAGTATCTGTAGTGATGAAATGGCAGTGGCAAAAGTCCAACCATTAGGGTGAGTACTACCGGTAACAATGTTCTATCCACATGTTCCTGTGGTAC
>NW_003852427.1:3489116-3491949 GCF_000181295.1 Otolemur garnettii
ATTACTTTGTTGCTAACGTTAACCACAATTGGGCTCTATTATTTTTAAGTAAGAATCTTGCTTATGTAATATGCATCATACACAGGTAAAGTGCATATTCTGCTATAGAAACTAACACATTTATGTTGTCATAATATATTTATAAATCTCCCTCCCATATCAGATCAGGGTTTTTAAAACTATCCTTCATGCCCTACTTAGTGAATTGTGAAATCAAATTAGTAGATCACAAGAAGAATTTTGTAATGAAATAGAATAGCATATGATAGAAAATAAAAGGAAAAGAATACAAGAGAATAGGAAAAAACCAGAGATTAAGTATTACTTTCTGAAACTTCTGTTTTGGGCATATGTACCAAATGTATGCGCTAGTTGTGATATAAACTATATTAACCTGAGCCACAGAGCTCTCACTTCCTCTTAAGATACAGAAAGCATCACCCCCATCCTAACAATGAGGAAAGTTGTATAACCTACAACAGCTTAACATTTCTGGAACCCATCAGAGAGGTGAAGTCGCAAAGTAACCAGGTAAAATGAATTGCAAAGGGCAAAATCCCCTCTGAAGAGAAACCAGACTCATGAACTAATTCACCGTGGACAGAGCATGAGAGGAAGGAAGATAAGGTAATTCAATTTTAAAGGACAAGCAAAATCAAGAAGGGGATACCTTTTGACAAGGTGGAATATAAGTGGAAGCATTTAAATACCATGACTGCCATTGGAAACCATGCTGCTGTCAGGTATTTAGCAAAGAGGCTACAGTTTATTTTATTTTATTTTATATTTTATTTTATTTTTGAGACTGAGTGTCACTATGTCGCCCTAGGTAGAGTGTGGTGGCATCACAGCTCACAACAACCTCCAGCTCTTGGGAGTAAACAATTCTCTTGCCTCAGCCTCCTGAGTAGCTGGGACTACAGGTGCCTGCCACAATGCCCAGCTATTTTTTGTTGCAATTCTCATTGTTTTAGCTGGTAGGAGCCGGGTTTGAACCTGCCACCCTCTGTATATGGGGCTGGCGCCCTACCCACTGAGTCACAGGCGCTGCCAGGAGGCTACATTTTAATCAAAATTATATTGTTGACAATTCATTTAAAAACAACATTCATAAATACCCAGGCAACAAGTGTATTCCTCTTTATAGAACAGTTGTGTTCCTGGAGAGTTGTACATAGTAAAAATTTGGTCAATTAAATCAATTTTTTCCATTGTCATCACTTAGCAATGTTTTATATCAATTCCTCACTAAACTTTAGTTGACCTTTATGCCTCTCTACGACCCTCCTTTCCCAAATTAATCATTAAAGTGTCAATGATATATTTTATTAAAGAGATTTTTTTTTATTTAAAAAGAAAAGTGAGAAACATTTCAAAAGGCAGCAATGATCTTTTAATTTATATTCTCGAAATAGAGAACACCAATTCTCACTCTTGAAAAACTCTAAGTGGGACTGTTGGATAGGAACGTGTTTATCCTAAATATAAATATTTATACTCTACAAGGGTTGTTCAAATATTAATTTATATGACTTTTAAGGACATTGATTTTATTACAATGCAAAATAATTATTACAAGGATATAAGCAATACTTCCTGACTCTTTTCCACATAAATTATTTGCAGAGTACAATGTTAATTACAATATGATGATCTCGATTATAATAGAATTATGATATAATCAATGGTTTCATTCACAGTGAAATAAAATGTAGTGTCTTTCATTGCTCTCTGTCTACTTTTTTACAGTATCGATGGTCTCTATCATTTCTCCTCTAAATGTGATTTTCTCTTTCTTCAATAGCTGTGTAATTTGATGCTTATTCACTCAGATTTTCCAGTGTTTTCTCATTGACATGAAGACAGATCCTCAATTTTACAACACATTTTATAAGGCTTCCCAGGATCTGACTTAGCATTCTGTTCAGTCTCGCATCTGTGTTCAGGCTGATCTCTGTAATCTACACTCTGACACAGTGAACTTCTCTCAGTGCCTTGAAGAGGCCATGCTCTCTCCCTTCTAGACCTTCTTACCTGATCTGGGGAAGAGGGGCTGCATGGTCAACTAAGTTTGAGAACAATGTACACCATCACTGCCTTTACCATTTTGCAATCAAACAAAACCAAATAAAAAAAATTTAGGAAAACTGTAGGCTAATACGGTCTCACTTCAGATTCCCCAAACAAATTTTTGCCATGTGCCCTTTTTTGTTCCCACTTTATCTCACAAAACTAGATTTCTATGGTACTTACTTTGGACAAAGAGGATCAAGACAGACTGTCCTTAACAGGTTCACAAATTCTTGGACAGGCATGGGCTCCATTCCATTACATGGGAGAGAGACACTCCTAAGTTAGAGATCTGGCTCCGAGGCACTTCCTGTCTTATCCCTTCTACTCTTTCCCTAGACATCCTAGACACACCCATTCTCCCTAGTCCTGAGAAGGAATTCCACAGTATGTCAACCAAATGAGTATGTATATTTATTCTTGAGCAGTGAGAATGGGGCAGAGGGGATGGTTCTCCAGACATATAATAGGCAGGTTTGATATATGCATTGACAAATTTGATATGGGTGCAGGAGAAGGTGCCATCAAAGATGACTTTGGTGGTGAGTCCATTAATCAAGAAAGACAATGGAAAGAAAAGTAGGATAAGTTATTGTAACCCACTATTCCAGGAATGGGTTTAAGCTCTGAGGATAGAGAGCAGTGAACAGAGGAAAAAAAAAAAGTTTATTTTTACCTGTTGGGATCATAGCGCTCTGGAATATTCAGCTGGAACCACCTGGAAATTCATAAACGGCCTTCAGACAGACAGAACCACAGGAGC
>NW_003852427.1:3491981-3492438 GCF_000181295.1 Otolemur garnettii
ATTTTTACCTGTTGGGATCATAGCGCTCTGGAATATTCAGCTGGAACCACCTGGAAATTCATAAACGGCCTTCAGACAGACAGAACCACAGGAGCAATATGCTGAAAATTATTCCTGAAAGGGTACTTCTGGAGCAATCCTCATAGCTTAATGGCTCTCTCCTTATTAAAGTAATCCCTCTCAATCTACTTTAAAAACACATGTGATTTCTGCCCTTTGGAGCTCTGCAAAGCAACGCAGGTTAAAGAGTATGCAAAGGACAGAGAGAATGGACAAGTTCTGTTTCCTGCATAAGCCTTTTCGGTCACAACTATACAAGAGAAAACGAAAGGAAGGAAGGAAGGAAGAAAGTAAGGAAGGAAGGAAGGAAGGAAGGAAGAAAGGCAGGCAGGCAGGCAGGCTCATCACAGCATAAGCAACATCTGAATGTGATATGCCCACTATGAGCATTTGATAC
>NW_003852427.1:3492458-3492927 GCF_000181295.1 Otolemur garnettii
TGCTCAGCACCTATCAGGTATAAGACCCTGTGTTGGGGGCTTTCATGCCTGCTATCTCATTCTCCAAAAAGTGTAGCATTTTTACTCTATGGTATGTTTCACTTGCAAACATACCATAGAGGTATCTCTATTCTGCCAAAGGGAAAAAGTGCATTTTACAAATGAACTAATAAGAGATATATTCCAGTCTATAAAATTCAATATAATTTCAAAATCAACTTTTAAAAACGAATATTAATAAAGTTTCAACATGAGGCTTTCTAATTTATTTCCCTGTGGATAATTGCCCTTAAGATATAAAGAAGGTAATTCACAAACTAGAAATTTGTTGCAAACTCTCAAGTATATTTAGTTCTTTGTTTAACATGAATTCATTCTTGGCTTGAATTCTCAGAATCGATGTGTTGTGCTTAAACCAGAAGGAGGAAGCAAACATGCAGCTCATTCCATAATGAAATGATGAGTCAAG
>NW_003852427.1:3493351-3494382 GCF_000181295.1 Otolemur garnettii
AAAGACAAGAAAAGAACAGACCAAAGGAATTATTTTTGGTAAAGTCTATTAAAATCTGAAATATGAAGATTCACAGAAAATGAAAATTGGTTTCATAATGTGCTGAAACAACAATATCTATGTCACGTTTGGTCTCCTTTGGCTCATTTCAGATGGAAGAGGTCTTTAGGGAGAGCTCGAGGTGTTAATCTGCCTTGATGTCAGCCTTCCCCATGTCTTCTCAAATAGTGTTAGTAAAGGTCAGCTTACACGGTCCAGTCCATTTGGTCAGTACCTGGTCTCGATGTAAGCTTCATATAATTACAGTTTTTTAAAAAATAGCCACAATCCTTGATAAGACCGTTTCTCCAGAAGAAAATTAAAGACCTGCAAACTCTGAATATCTCAGTCACCATTTTTGTGACTAATGGAGAAAATCAAGATGTAGATGAACCCAGAAGATCAAGTGTGCAAAAGATCGGCTGTACAAGCAGGAATCAACCAGTATATGGACAAACAAAATGTGGTAGATTCATACAACAGAATGCTGTTCAGCATGGGATGGAACGGGCTATGACACATGCTAGGACATGGAGGAATCTTAAAAACAATATGCTATGGGATAGAAGCCAGATATGAGAGACTACATTTTATATGGTTCTATGGAAATGGAATTTCCAGAAAAGACAAATCGATAGAGACTGAAACAAGATGATTGGTGTCTGGGTAGGCGGAGTGCTGAGGAGAATCGAAAACAGTCGGCATGAGGATCTTATTGGGGTAATGGAAATGTTTTAAAACCGATTTATGATGATGTATGTACAACTTGGTAAATTTATTTTTAAAAAATCATTGAAAGGTACATTTGAAATGCATGATTTATGCCCTATAAAATTTGCCCGCATCAGTTAGAAAACAATTTTAAAAATAAAAATAACTTTAAATTTTACTTTGGTTTACTTTTATTCTTCTTTTTCCTGACATATGTGAAATGTAGAGTCAATTTTAAAAAGACATAGTCAAAGAACTAGACTGGTAATTAGAATATAAAA
>NW_003852427.1:3494611-3498400 GCF_000181295.1 Otolemur garnettii
TTAGAACAAATACACAAAAACACTATATTTAAGTAAAATATTGAAATATAGATATTGTATTTCAATGTTTTATACCAGCAGTTCTCAACCTGTCGTGACCCACAGGAGCTGTATTAAAGAGCCATGGCACTAGGAAGGTCGAGAACCACTGTTTTATACAGTACATACATTAACTGAAAAGCAACTTTTAGCCCTTGTTACATCAAGCCTTAAAAGCTCAATCTGGCTTTTCTTTGTCTTTATATCTTATTAGATTTTTAAAAACTATTAGCTTATGCCCAATTGCTTCTAGAACTGGAATAGACAAAGTAAGACTTTAGACAAGAATATTACCAGAACTTTCTCATTTCCCTCTCCCATTGGCTATGAACATCCTGGATTATCTCTTCAGAAAATGAAAGCTTAGTTCTTTCTTTTCAACCAATAGTTACTGATTTATGGGTCTATCTTCCCAATATCATTAGCAAAAGGAAGAAAGACTAGGAACAAAATAATGACAGTATCTCCTCTCCTGTTCGTAGCTCTTACCTTTCCTGGCCTTCTCTGTAAGCAGCAAGAAGATTGAGCAAACTACATCTCCACCTCAGTAGGAAGGCTGCTTTTAACAGTCCAGTGGGAGTTATTTTCCACTCTATTTAGAGAATAGAGAAGACTTTTTCCTCCTGAAAGACGTCTCCTGCTGCGACTGCTCTTCCAGATACTGCTGGAAATTAAGTTCAGCGGTAGCGTCTTCACTGCTGAAGCTGCCCGTGCAACTTGCAACTATTATAGGTTAGGCATAAAAAAGGCATTTAAAGGAACTTTAGGGACCATCAGTTCTAATCCAGTCCTCCTGAGTACTGAATCTGTTTCTGATACAACTTTTTGCCTATAAGTTCCTTCAAATGAATCTTTTAAGAATTGTGCTCATTAATGCATGTGTAGAAAATATTTTGGAACAGAAATAGTTCTAAATAAAGTGTATCACAGCTACAGTGGTTCTCAAACATTTGTGGGTTTCAGAAGTACTTGGAAGGCTTGTAAAACAGATTGCTGCCTCCCTTCTCTATTCCTTGTCCTCTTGGCCCCCAAATTTCTGAGCCAGTAGATTTAGAATGGAGATAGAGAATTCACATTTCTAATAAGTTCCCAGTTGCTGCTGCTGCTGGCCCAGAGACTATACTTTGAGAGTGATTATTCTAGAAGCGCACTTACTCTGCTGGCCCAATTTTTTATAAATTCACCATTACTAATTGTAATATTTGAACAAATGATTTTCCACTGTGAATCTCTGAAACCTTAACTACTCTACTTGCTATCTTAAAAACAAAAACAAAACAAACAAAAAAACCCACAGACTTTTGTTGCCTAGGGAACAGACTGAGCCAAAAGAAATTATTCAACCAATGTTTCCCAGTTCAAGATTTTATTTCCTACAGTCAGCTAAATGCCTTTAAATAGGTCACTTCCCTTTTCTGTATCTCTGCTACCTAACGTCTAGGAAGATATATATGTGAATGTATACATTCTACACACTTATTTTAAAATTATAAAAAATAAAAGAATTTGATAATAGATTGTTTATAGAAGTTTAAAATAAGGTAAGAATCGACACACATATGTTACTGATTTTCACACTTGTCCTTCATGTGATTATAAAATTATGTAAGATTTTGTCTTCTCCCTTATGTGCTTGTGGGGCATACACAGTAAGAAAGGTATCATCCTGTAATTAATAGGATATTGTAACCTGGAACATTCTTAGTATAGATTTGACGGCATGGAATCGAAGTGTTTCTAAAACACTGAGTAGAAATGAACCTGCATGTCAAATCCAATTCTCTTACCATTTCTCATTATAAAAAGATAGACTCCGTTGGGGGAAAATGGCTCTAACACATAATAAAATCACACCTGAGAATATAATAAACTCTTTAAATAGAAAAACGGTAATTTTCTGATAAAAATAACAATAGACAATGTGTGCCACAAATTATGAATACCAAGTAGCGAGGGTCATTCTCATGTTTGATACGCTTGCTCAAAGGTCAAAAAGAAAAATAACTGCCTAGCTGAAAAGAACTTCTTGGATGAAAACATTATTATGACTTTGCAAACTCCTTAACACTGAGCAGTAGGATAATGCAAAACCGGCTCGGGCTGCTTGGATTAGAAGCACTTTATGGAAGTGCCTGGCTTTTAAAAATATAATCTTTTGGCATTATTTGACATGGGGAAAAAAATTAAGAGGGACAACAGTGATAACTTCTAGCAATGAATGTTAAAGAAAAAAAATATCAATGATACTTGCTAAAGCACAGTAAGGAAGACTTTCTTTGGGACCTTTGTGATAGGTAGGAGGACCACTGCATCAAGTCTGAATATCATGCCCAAGTGACAATTTACAGGCAATGGGCAGGATGCAGGTCAGTGGATGGAAAATTACTAAGAAGAAACATCAGAGGTAAGGGGGCTTCTGGCTAAACTGACCTAACAGAATTATTGCTGAAGATAGGCCACAGTATCACCTGTAGGGATGATAGAGGATGAGAAATAATATCTAATCAGATATTGTCAGTGATCAGATACCAAGGGTGAGAGGTTCTTGCTAAACTGACTTAGCAGGGCTCTTCTGCTAAAATAGAATTTTACAAGAACGTGCATAGTTAGATGAGCCTAGGAGAAGGTTCAGAAGTCTGACCCAAGCAAAGAATACTTGTCATAAATAAATCCTTGAGACAGCATGGCCATTAAAGTTGTAAGCTGGGAGACCTAAAAACGTTTTAAAGCTAGTCAGTCTGGCGTACACACACACACACACACACACACACACACTCATATTCAATATATGTATTTCAGATGTGTATATATATACATTTTTGTGTAGATACACTTTGATATATATTCAAAGTTTATCTTGTTTCTCCCGCCTGTAATTTGTTGGCCATTCTTTCCCAAAACTAAACATACAGACATACATGTACACACACATGCAAAATACATACACTTATTGAATTGGAAATAAAGCCCTTGGCCCTGGTTACAACTGATTTTGGCCACATTCGTGTTTGGCTAAATGAGGCAGCACTACCTTCCAGATGGCACTCCTTTGCCTCAGTCTTCATTTAGCTCTATCAGATCATATTTTTAATGTACAAACCACTATCACTCAAGTCTCCAACTCATAAAAAGGTACATATCTACTCTTTTCCACATTCCCCTCCCTAAGTACTTTTAAAAATTCTTAGGGCTTACATTGGTAAGCCATCTAGATGTACCCTGCTGTCTGCTTTTCACACATAGTTATGTCTACCGCTTGGTGAGTTACATTTGAAGGGTCTTCCTCTTCCTGCACTCCTCTGTCCTACATCCCTATGAGGGAAAGAAGATAATACCTTTCTCTCAATTCTTCCCTATGATGAGAGCATCTTGTTGGTAACCTTTAACCAGACCTTACAGAAAGCCTGGAGATGATAGAAGGTAATTTAGTTATCCAGGTTATCTTCACTGTATAACAATAGAAGCTTAAAACACCAATCACTACTTTTTATCAATAATGCTCTTTTGGATCCTTATCCATCATGTAGTGTCAACTATTAGTGGGAGCATACTCATCTATAGTCTTAATTGAGGTTAAATGTTTAATTACGTAAGACAATTTTTACTAGAAAGAAAAACTCAAAATAGTTAATTCTACAAATAGAAGTGCATGAGAGCAGGTCTTAGGGTTCAAAAGTTGAATTTTCACAACCACTTGGAAGAGGAGATGTGCCTGGGGCCTATATGAGGTGGGAGACAGAACTGCATATA
>NW_003852427.1:3499357-3505773 GCF_000181295.1 Otolemur garnettii
CCATAAGATTAACAGCAGACTTCTTAGCAGAAACCCTACAGGCCAGATGGAATATTTTATCCTCCTAAGCAGAATAATTGCCAGCCAAAAATTTTGTTTCCTACAAAACTAACTTTTATCAATGAAGGAGAAATAAAGTCTGTCCAGATAAGAAAATGCTAAGGGAATTTTTCACTATTAGATTGACTCTGCAAGAAGTACTCAAAAGCTTCCTAAACATCAAAACAAAAGGCAGATACCAGATAAAAACACTCAGAAGTAAAAGGTTCATGGCTCTTTAAAAACAGTAACACAATGGAGACTACAAAGCAAATGAGTAACAATGAACATAATAACTGGTACAGTATTTCATATATCAACATTAACTTTGAACTGTAAATGCCCCAAATATCCCACTTAAAAGATATGTATTGGTGGAAGGGTTAAAAAAAACCACAAGTCAAATATCTGCCTCCTTCAAGAAACCCACCTAATTCTTAACTCATAAAAAAAAATCTCATAAATTGAAGACAAAGAGGTGGAAAAATGTTTCATACAAGTGGAAACCAAAAAATGAGCAGTAATAACTATTCTTTTATCAGATAAAACAAACCTTAAATCAACAATAGTAAAAATAGACAAAAAACAAGTTATATAATGATAAGGGTATCAATTCAACAATAAGCTATAACAACCCCAAATCTACAGAGGGTGCCAAAAACATACATACACATTTTAAGAAAGGAAAAAACTGTACTAAAATTGTAATAGTCACATTTGGCTTCTGCAATTACAAGATGTGCTCAAATGTGACTTGTATTCATTTTTTATTATTTGGTATATACTAGGTATTATAATTTTAATACAGTCTTTTCTTTCTTAACATGTGTACACATTTTTGACACCCTTTGCTTGTACCCAACACTAGAGAACCTAGATTCATAAAACAAATACTACTAAACTTAAGAAAAGAAATAAATAGCAATACAATAATAATGGAGGATATTAATACTCCACTGACAGGACTAAACAAATCATCAAGGCATAAAATCATCAACAACCACCACCAAAGAACTTGACTAAAACTGTAATTGGTAATAATGAACTAACAAACATTTACAGAACATTCTAACTCCAAAAGGTATTTGGAATGTATATTCAGAATATACATTCTTCTCATCAGCACATAGAACATTTTCCAAGAGAGACCATATGTTAGGCCACAGAACAAGTTTCAATAAATTAAAAAAAACTGAAGTCATATCAAGTATCTTCTCACACCACAGTGTAATAAAACTAGAAACCACTTCCAAGAGGAACTCTCAAAACTATAAAATGCATGAAAATCACTCAATCTGCTACTGAATGATGTTTGGGTAAATGGTGAAATCAGGATGGAGATTAAAAATTTTTTGAAATTAATAATAATATGTCACACGTGATTAAAAGCACTGGGGTACAGAAAAAGCAGTGCTAACAGGGAAGTTCATAGAACTTATGAAAAAAACAGAAAGATCATTAATTAACAGCATAATGTCACACCCCCAGGAACTAAAAAACAAGAACAATCCAAATTCAAAGCTAGCAGACAACACGAAATAACAAAGATCAGAGCAGACCAAATTAAATGAAATTGAAACAAAAAATATAAAAGATTAATGAAATGAAAAGTTGGTTCTTTGAAAAGACAAACAAATTGACAGTCCACTGGCTAGATTAATGAAGAAAAGAGAGAGGATTCAAGTAAGCTTAATCAGAAATGAAAAAGGAGATATTACAACTGACACTGCAGAAATACAAAACATAATCTGATACTTTTTGCACACAAACAGAAAATCTGGAGGAAATAGGTAAATTCCTGGAAACACGCAACCCCCAACTTGAATCAAGAGGAAACAGAAGTTCTGAACAGACTAAGAAATAGTGGCAAGATTGAATCAGTAATAGAAAAATCTCTTAACAAAAAAAATAGCTCAGAATAAGATAGATTCATAGTTAAATTCAATCAGATATACAAAGAAGAACTGGCAACAATACTATTAAAAACTTTTCCCCAAATCTATGAGGGAATCTTTCTAACTCATTCTATGATACCCATATCATCCTGATACCAAGGCCAGAGAAGGACACAACAAAATAAGAAAATTACAGACTAATATTCCTGATGAACATAGATGCAATAACACTCATCAAAATACTGGCAAACTGAATTCAACAGCACATCAAAAAGATAATTCACCATAATCAAGTGGTTTGTATCCCAGAAATGCAATGATGGTTCAACATACACAAGTCAGTAAGTGTGATTCAGCACATAAACAGAATTACAAATAAAACATATGATCATCTGAATAGATGCAGAAAAAAAAACATTCAATAAAATCCAGTATTTCTTCAGGATAAAATCCTCAGCAAACTAGGTATAGAAGGAACATACCTCAAAATAATACAATCTATATATGAGAAACTCACAGCCAACATCATACTGAGTGCGGAAAGTTGAAAACATTCTCCCTAAGAATTGGAATAAGACAAAGCACCCGCTTTTATCATTTCTCTTCGTCATAGTGCTAGAAGACCTAGCCAGAGCAATCAGGCATGAGAGAGAAATAAAAGGCATCTGAGTAGGAAAAGAGGAAGTGAAACTATCTCTATTTGCCGATGACATAACCTTATACCTAGAAAACCCTAAAGACTCCCTCAAAAGACTTCTTTGGAGGCTGGGTGTGGTGGCTCACGCCCATCCTGGCACTCTGGGAGGCCAAGGTAGGCAGATTGCTCGAGCTCAGGAGTTCGAGACCAGCCTGAGCTGTCTATAATTAGATAGTGTATATCTAATTACAGGATGTTTAAGAACATGTGAAACTAATCAATGGTGATAGACGTTTGAAAGAATGGTTATCTCTAGCAACAAAGGGCAATATGGATTGGAAAAGGGCACAAGGGAAACTAGTGCTTGCACTATTCTGTGTCATGATCTGGGCTGCGGTCACACAGGTGTGTGCACGTATGTATGTACGAGCAAGCTGTTTCAAGCCCTCTGTGTTCAGTTTGGGGAGTTTATGCACTTCGCTGTATGTTTCTTATACCTCAAAACAAAATAAAAAGCAACAGAGAAGTTAGTAGGTGTGGAAAATAGTATGAGAGGGTCCAAAATACACCTAAAAGGAGGCCCTCCAAGAGAGGATTGAAAGATGTAACATTAGAAGAAATTATGGAAGATGATTTCTTATCATTGAAGAAAGACTCAAGTTCTCAGAATGAGGAAGTATACAATGTCTATAGAAGGATACATTTAACAATATAAATAAATACCACCTAGACCTATCATAGTAAAATTACAGAATACCAAAGATGAAGAAATCCTTAAAAACAATCACCAAGAGAAGAGAAATTACCAAGAAAATAACAAGTAGAATAACAACATACTTCTCTAGAGAGACAACAATTTTTACTATGTAAATCTATACCTAAGTAAACTAGCACTGAATACCGGGGGTAAAAACTCCCTGCCAAAGGAGTTAAAAGGATATAAGAAAGGAGAATTAGAATGCAAAAAAAAAAAAAAAAAAAAAGGATGAGAAAGCAGAGAAACTGTTAGACTTAGGAGTAAATCTAAATAAATATTGATTGAAAAGTAATAATAATGGAGGTTAAAATAAAAATTCATCAAAAATACAGGGCCTTTATTATAGAGCAGATTCAATTAAGAGGCTCTAAAGTCTAAGTGTTCAGGAGAAGGAAGATTCATTGCACAATTTAGACTTTGTTATGCTATGACAGAGAGAAGATATTTGCAATGCCTATAACTGAAAAATAATTTGTCTAAAAGTATATTAAGAATTAAAAACTAACAATTAAAAATAATAGAACAGTGGGCAAAAGCTAGGACAAAGTAATGGACAGAGTGTGAAACCTGAATTGCCAATAAATCAAGATGCTCAATTACATTATGAATTCAGGGAATACAAAATAGACCGATACGATATATTTTCATATTCATCCTATTTCTAAAACTTTTAAAAATCTGACAAAATTAAATAATGAACATCAACTCTGGGACCCTGGTTTTGGAAGTATTTAGCCCTTCGGGAAGCAATTTGATAAGATTTTGGAAACTGGAAGGTGCACCTGCACAATGACTCCCAATTTCACCTTCTAGATCTGTACCTGTAGACTGCAATGGCTCTCAACAGTGAGAGCCCACTGTGACTTTGCCCCCCACAGAACACGTCTGGAGATACTTGTGGTCGTCACAACTGAAGGCTTGCTATTGGCATCTAGTGCGCAGAGCCCAGGGATGCTGCTTGAATATCCTACAAGGCAGCAGGACAGCCTTTCATAACAAAGTCAAAAACATCAATAGGGGTTAGATCAAGAAACCATGCTTTAGAGAAAATTACACATACACACACCCAAGGGAAAATTTACAAGGATGTTCACGGCAGCATTTGTGCAATTTAAACAAAAACTGAAAACAATGTAAACGTCTATCGTGGAGGAATAGATAAATAGACCATGGTATATATTCATGCAGTGAGATAGACTACCGCAGTTAAAATGGACAAATTAGATCTATTTGTCAACAGGATTAAAGCACAAAGAGAGTTTTCAGTAACAAAAGCATGTTGCAAAAAGAAAAGAATTTATGCTGCCATTTATGTAACATTCTAAAATCACAGTATAATACTCTAACATACTTAGGGGAAATTGTTTGCCAAAATGTATGTGATATGTTCCCCTGCTGCTTCCATTCCCAGGAGAACTCCTCTTCCCCACTGAGTTAGTTGTGTGACTTGCTTTGGCTAATGGGACAATAGCAAACTTGATGCAGTAGAGACTTGAAGAATGCTTGGCCACGACTTTGATCTTTCTGCTGCTCTTGGAAACCCCCATGATCACAGCAACGTGAGCCAGTCGGGGCCACTCTGTTGGATGATGAGAGATATTTGGCCGAGTCATTCCTACCACCCGAGCCCACAGTGAGTAAATTGCCAGACGTATTTGTGAAGCCAAGCTAGAGATCTAGGACCCAGCCCAGAAAGAATTGCCCAAATAAGCTACAAAATAGTGAAAAAATATTTAAGTTTGTTGTCTAAAGCCACCAAATTTGGGGGTGATTTGTTACGCATCAAAAGATAACTGATAAAATCATTCACAAAGAATGCACAGATAGTAAAAGTCTAAAGGGATGAAAGGACACGCTTTCAGACAAACACCACTTGGGATAATGATTAGCCCTGCACAGTGATTCCGAATAATAACTATCTCCCTGAATGAAATAGGGAAGGGAACAGAAAGGAGGAAGGGAGCTTCTGTTGTACCTGTAATGTTTTCTTAAACGTTATTATAAAAAGGGCTTCCAGTTTCAGGCCTGAGATATAAAGAGCTTAGAAGTTATCTCATTCTTACAATAAGAGAAAAGCTGAACAGACTGAAAATCTGTGGTTTTTCTTGTACTCATCAGAGAACAGAAGTTGCAAGGCACACCGTCACCCTGAAATCTGGACAGATAGGCATACAGAGACCCACAGCTGAGATCAGCTTACCTGGAGCATCAGCTGCTACCTCCATGAACTGGTAGAAACACGTAGCTCGGTGATTTTGTTGAATTATTAGAAGCTGAGTGTGGACTAGTCTGAAAGTCATCAGCACCCCGGTGGCATGATTTTAGGAGATCTCTACATTTTTGTAGTTTTACCTCTAGGATATCTACCAGCTTTTTGTAGTGAAACCAGGAAACATGACAGCAAGGTTTTAAAAGGTGGGAGGGGAGAACTGGGATATATTTCAATATCTTTGTCTTTGTGAAACTCTAATGTCTTATAGTCTGTTACTTTGGAAAATAAACCTTTGAGACTAGTTTGATAAGATGTCGGGATATTTTTACCTCAGAGTCTGAAATTAGTAAGAGATTTTTCAGACACGCAACCTTTTCTAACCTTGATTTGCAGTACAAGTGTCTCCATTACTTTCAAGAAATACTTTAATTCATACAACAGCCTATATATTGTAAAGCCGACCTTTATTCACTCCCTTTCCCATAGTCCTGTGTCTGGAAACTGGAAGGAGAACTCTCTGAAACTTTTACTGAAGTTTTCTCAGACTTTTTTTTAAAACAAAATTGGAAATCAGACGTGTAGAGACCACTGATTGTCAGAATGTTTTGGGTAGACTAAACTAAACTACCATCATTTTGGTTATGTTGGCCATTAGGTAATTTTTATCATTGTGTTTAAGCTAATGATTATCACATCTAATAAATTATCAACAACAAATCATGTTTCTTTAGTTCTCTGTTGAGTGTGAAGGTGTTGCCATACCACACTTAAATTATTTATACCTTGGCTCAGTGCCTATGGCTCAAGCAGCTAAGGCACCAGCCACATACACCTAAGCTGGCGGGTTCGAATCCAGCCCAGCCCGCCAAACAATAA
>NW_003852427.1:3506478-3507562 GCF_000181295.1 Otolemur garnettii
GACAGTTTTTAAAATATATACTTATTGTGCCAAGAGGCCATGGAGACATCATCATGAGCCACTTTGGGACATCTGCTAAAAATATTTTTTATTTTTACTATTTACAATTTTATTTACTTACTATAAAATAGGAACAGCAAAAATAAAAAAAGAAACTAATGCATTTCATTTTCTGGAGGGATTAGTGCAAAGTAATTGTCATTTTTAAAACATACTATTAGCAAATTGAATGTGTGTCCAGTAACTTTCCAGCGTTACTTGCTTTTGTCCTATAAAATAAACAGGTGCACTCCTTGAGGTGTTGACCATTGGCTCTATATTCTCTATTCACTAGAGAATTTTATTTCTAGAAAAGATTTTATTTCTTTTTTAATTTCAGATTAATGTGAGGGCACAAACAACTAGGTTACAACATTTGCATTTATTAGATAGAGTCCCTCTTGTACTTGTGTCCCGTCCCCAAGAGGTGTGCCATGTACTCTTACATTGTAGCCCTTAGGGAGGAGCACACCAATCCCCCTTCTTCCCTCTCTCTCCATCTCCCTTGCTCTTCCCCTGATTTGAATTGAATTGAGTCTTTCTCTTATGTAAGTGTGTATTAGATCGTCTACTGGTTTCATATTAGTCTTGAGTACATTGGATACTTGCTTTTCCATTCTTGTGATACTTTACTAAGAAGAATGTGTTCCAGGGCCAGCCAGTAGAATACAAAAGATGTAAAGTCTCCATCAGTTTTTATGGCTGAATAGTACTCCACGGTATACATTTACCACAGCTTGTTAATCCATTCCTGGGTTGGTGGGCATTTAGGTTGTTTCCACATCTTAGTGATTATAAATTGAGCTACCATAAATAGTCTAGTGCAAATGTCCTTATGATAAAATGATTTTTTTTCTTCTGGGAAGATGCCTAGTAATGGGCTTGCAGGGTCAAATGGGAGGTCTAATGTGGACATTGATTTTATACCCTGAGATGTTACTGTATTTCTTGATCACTTAAAGGAGTCCTGTGGTTGAGTCTCTGGAGTTCCCCAAGTATAATATCATATCACTGGCAAGGAGCAAGAGTTTACCCTCCTCTGCCC
>NW_003852427.1:3507989-3518029 GCF_000181295.1 Otolemur garnettii
GAACTTACCACCTTAGGTGTATGTAGCTGGCGCCTTAGCCACTTGAGCCACAGGCACTGAGCCTCTATTTAATATTTTCTAAATAAAGAGTAAAAAGAAGGAGCCCTGGACAGTTGTGGATCAATTAAGTTTATTACTGTACCTGTCCACTTGTCCTTCTCTCTATCAACTCCATGGGTGGTCTGTCCCAGTGGCCAAGAGTGTTGGGTTCCTGATAAATACATGGAATATTCTGTACAGATATTGAACATGGTAGAGCCATTGCTCTGAAAGGGGAATTCAGGGGGAGTGGAGGATGGAGGTTTTAAACCTTCCCACAGCCTAACTTCCAAGTCACCCTTGGAAAGCTGTGCAAGGTGGCTGTGCTGCCTGATGCCCCAAGCATGGACTTTGACTTTGACAGTTTCTTGTGAGAGCTAGAGTCACGTTTTTCACAGGTCTCAATTTTGTTCAGAATATTTAGGTCAAACAAGAGCCAGCTTTTTATTGAAAGGAAAAAACAACTTGTCTCAGAGGTTGGTAGCATTGATTTAGAAAAAAGAATGTGAACTCCCTTGCAGGGTTAGCCCTATTCAAAAGGAGTATGAAAAACTGGAGTCATCTTTGAAGAATACTAGCCTAGAGAAAGAGCCATCAGAAATCAGGACCCTGGAGGGAAACTATGAAAAGTTTAAGGATGAAATAACTTCTCAAGAATAAGGCTTGAACAAACAAAGCTCTAAATGCACAGAGCAAGAGTAAGTGGTTATTGATGAAATTAGGAGAGTGATTCTAAGTATAAAGTCATTTCATCAGCAAAGAGTGAAAGTTGACCTGCTCTGTCCCCATTTGGATTCTCTTGATAACCTTCTTTTGCCTGATTGCATTGGCTAGGACTTCTAGCACAATGTTGAATAGTAGTGGCAATAGAGGACAGCCTTGTCTAGTTCCGGTTCTTAATGGAAATGCTTTCAGTTTTACTCATTCAGTATGACAATGTCTGTTGTAGATGGTGTCTATCAATTTAAGAAATGTCCCATCTATGCCTATTTTCTTAAGTATTCTTACCAGGAAAGGATGCTGAATTTTGTTGAATGCATTTTTTGTATCTATTGAGAGTATCATACAGTCTGGTTTTGCTTCTATTTATGTGGTGAATTACATTTATGGATATGCATAGGTTGAACCAGGTTTGCATCCCTGAGATAAAGTCCACCTGATTGCGGTGTATAATTTTTTTATATGTGCAGCTGTATTCTATTTGCTACAATTTTATTGAAGATTTTTGCATCAAGATTGATCTGTCATTTTCTTTTTTTGTTGAGTTCTTTCTTGGTTTTGGTATCAGAGTGATGTTTGCTTTGTAGAAAGATTTGGGGATACTATTCAGCCATTAATAAGATGGAGACTTTACATCTTTTGTATTTAACTGGATGAACTGAAGAACCCACCACTTTCGGTATCTCAAGAATGGGGGAAAAAAGCACCCATGTACTTAATACTACTTTGAAACCAGTAGAAGAGCAACTATAGGCCCACAAGAGAGAAAAACACAAATTCAAAAGTGGGAGAATGGAGAAGGGGAAAGAGGGTTGGTAAGCTCCCACCTAAGGGGCATATGGCATACCTTCTGGGTGGAGGACTCAACTACAATTCAGTTATTGCCTCATAAATGCAAGCAGTGTAACCTAATTGGATGTAACCTTAATTAGGAATGTCAACTATAGTCTCAAGCAGATGACACAGGCTTATTTTATTAGCAAAGAGTCAATGATAATTTTATGGACATGGAGACAGCAGAAGAGTTCACTATGTGGCATTCATCAATAAAACAGAGCATGGGTCTAACACAGAGAATATAAGGCATGCACTGTTGGACACTAATTTTGAATTTAAATATACACTTAATATTGCAACCAAAATAAATACTGTTTAAGCTATCAAAGTTTTAGAACTTCCAATTTTTTAACATTAAAATACTTCTTTAAAAGAGAAAAAAGAATGATTCATTCACCAGAAGCTGAATCAAGAGTCCCCACTGCATAAGCAACTTTTCCAACATGACAAGAGCAAACTCCAGTACGGTCCCTCACCAACAGGTGGGCTTTCCCCATAGGTCTCACCTGTGCTCATAGATCACGTTCACCCATCTCTTTCTCCAGTCTGAACTCATTGCTGTTAGGGGATCTGATAGAACAATGTCTGCAACGAGGCTCTTTTATCCTTCTACTTCTCCCTCCCCACCTCTAGATTCCATCCTGAAAATAGAAGTGGATTCTTAAAGATCAACTCACTTTTCAAACAAACCAAATGTACTTGTGAAGACACACCGAAAAACTTGGAACCCCTTTTTGTCTCTTTTTTCTGCATTTTTTTTTTGACCCGGGCTGGGTTTGAACCCACCACCTTCGGTACATGGGCCCGGTGCCCTACTCCTTTGAGCCACAGGTGCCGCCCCCTTTATCTCTTTTTAATAAAAATTATTTTAGAACCAGGTACCTTTCGTTATTATTTTATAAAACTGCTGCTACATAGGAGAGACTATTCTTTTGCTCAAATTGAAGCTTGATGGGGCTGTGAGTCTCAATGTTTTGAAAATAGTATTTACATATAACTTGTGAATAATATTTCCTTTATTTTATCCTATAGTTAGCATAAAGGTTATATTTTACTTTTTAATTACCATGATTATAACCTCAACAATAAGAGGAATAATATGAGTGTGGGCAGTTTTTCCTCACCCAGAGATGTACTTCTTGTAGTGATAAAGCAAACGTAAATGTTTATTATCTAAAAAATAGTGATTAGTCTCCAAGAGAAATCTGTACTCTCACGTTCACTGCAGCAGTATTCATAATAACCCATAGGTATAGGGAAACAACCCTTGATGGATGAGTAGGTAAATAAAATGTGTGCATGGGGTGTGTGTATAAAATATATACTATGCAATATTATTCACTCTTAAAAAAAGAAAGAAAATGTGACAACACAGAAGAAGCTGAAGGGCATTATGCTAAGTGAAATCAGCTAGTCACAGAGGACAAATACTGCAGGATTCCACATAGTCAAGGTCTCTAAAAGAGCCAAACTCATTGAAATAGAAAATAGAAAGTTTCATATGCCTTTCCCTGCATGCCTCTTACAAATTCTATAAAAGTTCCTGTCAAATCATTTGAAAAAGGAGGTAGCCACTAAGGTCTAAGACATGAATTGTCCTCTGAGAATCTCAACGAACTCTGCCTAAAAATTAAATCTTATAACTGAGAAAATGACATGAAGGCTGTGTTGACCAGTTTGATGGAAGGTTTTCAGATTGCATGTGAAAACCCCACACTGTACCCCAGAAGTGCATTAATGTACATAGTTACCATTCAATAAAAAAAAAAAAAATTAAATCTTACCCTGGGTGTTATCCCACCCTGGCTTCTTATACTCACCTTGGGTAAATATAAGAAGCTGGGCATATAAAACGGAAGCAAAGAGGCAGTGATATGTCCAGAGCCAGACACAAATTGAATTCCTATGACCTTTTTGCTCTGGCATTATTTTCATTAAAGGCAGAAGTCACTCATCTTTAACGTTTCCTTTCTAGTCAATAAAATTTCTTTGTGGGGGGATGTACGTAGGATGGAGAGTCCCGTATTGCTTCTGATGCCAGCAGGTATGTTTTTGTGATGTTTTTTAACCCTCTCAGGTGAGATAGGAAACAATTTGGAGCCAGTACCAGTTGCTGACATTGAAGTGTTGTTCTTTGCAGAGACTTACATTTAACATCTTTTAACCAAGGACCTTACAGCACCTCTAGGCAGATGTCTGCTGAGTTCTGGTCTGTGGACACTTTGACCTACCTGTGGATAATATTGAGGAGGAATGACACAGAGGCACATGTGGGTCAGCAGCCTGGGGCTTTACAGAGGCATGCGTCACCAACTTCTCACTTGATTTTTAGGAATTTTACCCTACTATTGTTTCACATGTGATAGCCATCTGTGTGTCTGCACGTTATCCTCTGATATGAATCAAAAATCGAAAATGAAATTTATTGTCTTTTGTACTTACTGCTTTTCTGCTGCTGCTGTAAAAAAACATGTCACACAAATTCATTTTTAATAATTCCCTTAAAAGAGAGGTCAAGGAAGCTTTTCTGGGCAGTTCCTTGAGAGCTAACTTGAGAACTGATTTATCTTTTTTGGTTGGTGCTGGGAATGCAGAGGCTCCTCAGTCAGGTTTTATGGAGTGAATGGTGCCTATTCCAGAAAATCCGTAGCAGGAACAGGGGCCTCCATCTGTCTGATGTGGTTGGGATGCCATTCAATAGACAGTATAACTCAAGGATCACACACCCTTTTGTTTGTTTCTATACTAACACACACCTCTCTCTCCAATTCTGAGAAGTGTCATGGTACAGTGGAAAGAGCATGAACTTTTGAGGTAGAAAATCACCCACTACCTGTGGTAGCCTAGGAGAATGACTTTAATTGTTTTTAATTCTCTTTTTCATCATAAAATAGAGTTGCTGAAAGAAAGAAGTAACAGATTATACAGTGTGTACACAGCAGATGTTTTATAAACTGTATTTTCACACTACTCCCTGATAGGATCAAACCCCTCCCAGATAGGGTGGCCCCGCCTGAAAGAATCAACCTCCTGCTCTCTCCCACCCCATGACCCACCTAAGAAAGGTCAACCCCCTACCCTCTCCCACTGGATGTCCCACCTGGGAAAGGTAAATAGGCCAACCCCTATTCTTCCAAGGATGTCCAACCCAGGAAAGGGAATGCCCTGACCCCTTCCTTACTGACCTTGAAAATCCCCCTCCATCTTTACCCATGAGCTGACTCTTTTTTTTTGGCCTGGGGCTGGGTTTAAACCCGCCACCTCCGGCATATGGGGCCCCACCCTACTCCTTTGAGCCACAGGCACCACCCCATGAGCTGACTTCTTTCTCCAACTCAGGAGAAACCAGGGTGGAACAAAGGCTGTGGTTGCCCACACAGAGCCTGAATCTTGTTTTCCTTTCTTCTCGGGACTTGAAATAATCTTTTATTTTCTGTCTTTGACCTCTCATTTTGGTGCCAAACCCAGGATGGGGAGAAGCCCCCTGGGGGGCCAAAACACTGCCTTGGATCCAACCAGACAGACTTCTCCCACAAGACGAAGGGAAACAAGGGAACCCCTCCAACCCCTGCCCGAAATTCATCCACTTATTGGTGAGGTGAGCGTTTGCATCTAGAACTCCTTTTCTGAACCTTTTTTAGCTTCTCTTGTCATCTTCTGGTCTTAACTTCCTCTTTCCCTCTCCCTCCAGCTCTAGATCGCTTACTTCCTATTACTCCATTTTTTCCCCAGCTGGTTTCACACGTGGAGACCTTGCTTCCCTGATCTCTGCGCCAGCCACCCCAGTGGGCCAGGCTTGCCCACGCCCAGTGCCTTATGTTTGGGGATGCCCTCTTATAGGCCTCGGCTCTGGCTGGTTCCCCAGCCTCATCCCCCTGGTGCCTTACTGTGGGTCTAGACCCCTCTGGCTAGTTAAGGTCATGTGCAAAGGCCAGGCTCTCTTTTGGAGAGTCTGGATAATCTCCTGAGGCCAGCCTCCATGAGCCAGGCTCATCCATTACCCTACTGTGGGCTGGACCATTTTTGGTAGTTCTGTGAGTCAAGCTCACCATCCAGTGCCCTCCCAGAGGCACTGGCAGAGGATCACCATTTTTTCTGGCCGGTCCAACTTTCTTCTTCCTCCTCCAGTCTCCCTTTAGTCTTATTTCTTTTCCTACCTCCCAGTTTTCAGTATGGGCACTGCTCAGTCCTAGATTTCTCCTTGTTCACCTCTAAGCTGCCTCTTACCTCCAGAGTCACACATTCCCCCTTCTTCACATCTAAACTAGCTTTTGACTAATCTCAAGCCTCTAAAGTTCTATCCTGACCGCAAACCAAAGCGTCTCATTTTTTTCTGTAATACTGCTTAGACTGCATACAAATTTGACAGTGGCTTAAAGTGGCCTCGACGTGGCACCTTCGATCTCTCAATTCTCACTGATCTCAATAATTACTTTCAAAAATGGTCAGAGATCCCTTATATCCAGGCATTTCTCGTACTCTGAAACATTCCTTCCCTGCATTCATCCCATGAACCCTCTCAAATTCTCCTGGGTAGGGTAACACAGCTTCTCCTAATACCCTTCTACAACCCCTACTGCACCTCCCTCACCTTCCTAACCTTTAAAACCCCAGTTTGCCATTACCTACATGTGGATTTCTTCCTAGTAAGAAATCCTACCCCACCTGTGCCCAGGTGGAATAAAGCCATTTTAATTGCACAAACCGGGCCTTCATTTTCCTTCTGTCTCATGCCTCAGAATAATCTTTCAACTCTGGCTCTGTAACCATTCATTTGGTGCCGAAACAATGTTTGCTCTATCACTCCCTAGCCCAAATTCAAGAAGTGCTGAATGACAATGTCAAGGTCAAGGTCAATATAAGGACCAGGTCAAGGACAAGATGAAGGTCAATATAAGCAGCAGTTATGGGATGCTTTTCTTCATTACTTCTTTGATCCTCAAAACAATTGTATGAGATAGGTATGACAATCTTCATTTCACATGAAAACATGAATTTGAGGGCAGTGCCTGTGGCTCAAAGGAGTAGGGTGCCGGCCCCATGTGTCGGAGGTGGTGAGTTCCCAGCCCAAAACTGCAAAAACCAAAACCAAACAAACAAAAAACCCCATGAATTTGAGAGGTAGATACTTGTCTAAGGTCACACAATTAGTAAATGACAAATTCCAGGTCTGTATGATCCGGAAGCCTGCAGCCTACACAGTAGTTTCTCCCATGGCACTAGTGCTGTATGTAATACGTGTGATGTGATTTATAATATGCGTATGTACAAAGTGCCACAGATATCCAACACTAGGAACAAAGCATTCTCCTAGGGAAGCCACAAAATGCTTCACAAGTTCACTATCTCATTTCAGAGGCAAAAAAAAAAAAAAAATGAAGCTCACAGAATTTGGGACTGGCTCAAGGTGACAGCATGGCAAAGTTAAGACAGAACCAAATGTTAAGTGATGCCTTTCCTAAAAAGAAGAACATCCTATCTCATTACACCTCAGAGTGTTAGGGCTTCATATAGCAGCTAAAAATATCTTATAGTAAAAACCAAAAAAAAAAAAAAAAAAAAAAAAAAAAAAGCGTAGCCATGCTGGGAGGAAATTGATTCCCAAGCCATTCAAGCCAATCCAAGTTTACCCAGGATTAGTTGCTCCCAAAGTGGAATGTGGTTATGATTGGATGTTGCTCAGAAAGAGTTCATCTGTCCCCAACTTCAAGACCAGAGTGAGGAAGTTTGAGGAGTATGTGGAATTGCACTGTGGGGCATGTCAAGAGGTGGTAGACAGTTGCTATTTGCTAATTCAGATGCTTTCTGCACCATCAGATGTATCTGAGTGTTGCAGTTATCTGTTGATGCACAATAAAACTACTCCAAACTTGTATGGCAAAATACCACCATTTTTTAAGATTATGGAGTGTATGGGTTAGGAATTCAGACAAAGCTTGGCAGGAGTGACTCATCTCTGTTCCCTAATGTCTGAAGCCTCAGCTGGGATCATTCAAAAGGCTAGTGGCTAGGGCAGTGCCTGTGGCTCAAAGGAGTAGGGCGCCGGCCCCATATACTGGAGGTGGTGAGTTGAAACCCTGCCCCAGCCAAAAACTGCAAAAGGCTAGTGGCTGGCTAGGCATCTCTGTCTCTACATGGCCTCTCTGTCAGCAAGCTTTGGGCTTCCTGATAGCCTGGCAGTCTCATCTCACATGGAAGCTCAGGGTTCCAAAAGACTAACACAGAATTTCCAGTCCTTTCAAAAGCTAATCCCAGATCACATTGGCTATAATCTAGTTGTTACAACTGTCATGAGCCAGCCCAGATTCAAGGGGAGGGTAAATAGACCCTAACCTTCAGTGGAAGGAATGTCAAAGAATTTGGGGCCATTTTTAATCCACCACATCATGCTATAAGAGGAGTGCATAGAAGTCATTTCTGTTCCATTCACTGTTCTGGCAAAAACCAGGGTTGAACAGTCCAACAAGAGGAAATAATAAGAACACCAAGACTTCTTAAGTCAAGGAATTTGGGAAAGCCCAAGGTAGTTAAGAAACAGAAAAGGAAGCAAGACAAGTTGTGTCCTTGGGGCAATATACTATAGCAGAGAGAAGATGCCTTTGAAAGTCAAGAGAACTACTCATTTATGTGATCTGGGGAAGGCCCACTCAAAGCCAGAGTTTCCATGTTTGTGAAATGGAGTTGATCCTGCCTACTTCACGGGGATTGTTGTAAAGGTTAGATAAAATGGCGTCTCAGGTTGCCCCACCCCAGCAAATCCTAAAATCAGAATATGTGAAAATTATTCATTAAGATCTAAAAACAGAAGACAAGTGGAAAATTAAGACAGGCACGGGTATGAGGCCAAGTGAAGGGAAGATGTCTAGCCGCATCTCATGCAGAGATACCCTCAGTCCCCTGGGGTTTCTCTGGAGAAGAGAGATGACAACAAAGAGAAGGAAGGGGGGAGCTTTGGCTGTTTATCCCCTACAGGTGCTTATGTTCCCACACCTGAGTCTTTAGGTGAAGGCTGCCCCAGGGAAATGTCAATTCCCAGGCACTTTCAGCTCCCCTTGTGGCCAGAAAAGCAGCTTCAGCAGGTCAGACTCCCCCCCAAAAGAATGCAGTTTTATCAATAAAGGAAGATTTAAACCAGGCGGGGCCTATGGCTCAAAGGAGTAAGGTGCCAGACCCATATGTCAGAGGTGGTGGGTTCAAACCCAGCTCTGGCCCCAAAAATTAAAAATAAAAGAAAGATTTAAACCCTTAAACACATGCCTCCCTTTGGCAAATTTATTTAGTAAAGTTTATTATGTGAGCATAAAAAATGAATGCAGTTTCAAGCAGTAAAACCTATCTGAGAGGTGGTGCCTGAGGCAACTGCAGCAAAGCTACACTAGCTTGTATTAATACAGATCGCCTAGCGCAGTGTGGAGGAACGATTCTTATTTTCTTTTCTGATGTTATTGGTGAGTAATACAAATTTCTTCATAGTCCTCCAAAGTCTGAAGGAAAGGACACCAGTATATAAAGTAAAACACAGTTTTCCTCAAATCCTGGGCTCCTTTCAGCTTTGTTTAAGATTCCACAGGCCCTTTTACATTTTCTGTATAATTTGTTTCACATCACTGTTTTTTATTTCAAATTAATAGGAGGGAACAAATTTTTAGGTTACATTGTTCTCACTTCCAAGGTAAAGTTCAAGTTGTAAGAGGGCCCTTTACCCTAGTGGGGGTGGGGGCATGCTGCATACCCACGCCTTGAGCACATTGGGTGAAATCCCACCAAATGCCCTCCCCACCAACCACCTTCCCCCCTTCCCCTCCCCTCTCCCTTCTCACCCCTTCCTCTTGCTAGACTATAGTTGTTTTTTATCATTCATATGAATGTGTGTTTATATATTGGTTTCATATTAGTATTGAGAACATCAGATACATTTTTTTCCATTCTCGAGATACTTTACTAAGAAGAATGTGTTCCAACTCCATTTAGGTAAATATAACAGCTATAAAGTCTCCATCTGAAGACTGAAGAGTATAGCTGAAGAGTATTCCATGGTATACATATACTACAATTTGTTAATCCATTCATGGGTTGATGGGCATTTGGGTTGCTCCCATGACTTGGCAATTATGAATTGAGCTGCAACATACATTCTGGTCTTTGGGGTAAAATGATTTTTGTTCTTTTGTGTAGATACCTAGTAATGGGATTGCAGGATCAAATGGAAGGTCAACCTTTAGTTCTTTGAGAATTCTCCATACTTCTTTCTATAAGGGTTGTATTAGTTTGCAGTCCCACCAGCAGTCCAGAAGTTTTCTCTTCTCCCCACATTTATGCCAGCATCTGCAGTTTTGGGACTTCGTGATATGGGCTAATCTTACTGGAGTTAGGTGATATCTCAGAGTGGTTTTGGTTTGCATTTCTCTGATGACACATAACTGTTTTAATGAGAAAAAAAAAAA
>NW_003852427.1:3518149-3519975 GCF_000181295.1 Otolemur garnettii
AAAAAAAAAAAGCTACCTTTCAAAATTCAAAGCTGGGGGTAAGGGAATAGCTTCATTCACCTCCTCCACCAGTCTGCAATGCTTGTCTGTGGAGTACATGTCAGCCAGCCTGGCTCTCCTCGGCCTGAGCAGCCTTTGCAGTGTAATCTTTACCCTTTAGCCATAAGAGACGGGAATTTGGCTCAGTATTTGATCTCTCACTGGAATCACTTGGATCCTAATGGCATCCACTGCCCAGCGTTTATTTCAGCCCAGTCATAAATATTTTAGCAAAATAAAGCCAGTGTGTCCAAACAATCTCCGTCTCTTTTTCTCTTTGAAACACCTTCTGAGCCTCAGCCCCAGTTTACTTGGCAGAGAAATTTGCTCAGTGTAGCTGTTGCTCGTGGTTCTCAGCCTTACCCAGGATGAATCTCTAAGTTCTCCTTGTCCCATAGGTTTCATGAAGGATGGTGTTATGGATTAAAGGGTGCCCTCCCCAAAGAAGATAGATTGAAATCCAAAGCCCCAGTACCTCAGAATGTGACCTTATTTGGAAATAGGGCCTTGCAGAGGTAATCAAGACCTTGATCCTACATGACTGGTATCTTTACAAAAAGGGAGAATGCAGACACGGAGACAGATAGACACAGGGGTAAGATGATGTGAGGACACACAGGGAAAACTCTAGATGTAGAATGAAGTGCTGCACCTATAAGCAACTCTGAGGATTTCTGGGAACTTCCAGAAGAGGAAGGAAAGATTTCTCCCCTGAGTCACTGACTGAGCCTTTTGTATGTCTAGCCTCCAGAACTATGAGACAACATAATTCTATTCTTTTAAATCACACAGATTGTGGTACTTTGTGAAGGCAATCCATAAGGACCTTTGCAAGCTGCTTCCCAAGTTGTCTGGACCTCAGCGTCCTCACCTGGACAATATGGAGAGTGGATTTAACAGCCATAGCAGATTGTGCTTTCCAAAGATGCCTGTAACAACGCTTCCCATCTTACATGCTTTCTTTAGTTGATGATATGTGTATCCATTAAGCCCTATCCTTAAATACGGATGAGCCTGTGATTCAAAAGTAGCCAATAGAATGAGGTAGAAGCAGCACTGCATGACTTCTGAGGCTACGACATAAAAGCTCTAACTTACCTACTGAGACACTTGCTGTGGAGTTCTGACCCACATGGGAGAAGTATGACTTCCTTGAGGCAGGCATGTTGGGAGGAATCCCAGACCCTGTACAGAGGCCACAACTGGATACTTCAGTCAATAGCCCCAGCTGTGTGCCTAGCAGACAGTTAGCATCAATCATCACACATGTTAGTAAATATGTTCCCAGGGTACTCTGGCTCTCATCCATTAAATCTCTACCCATCAAGTGCCAGCTGAGACTCCAGACATCCTCAAGCAAAACCACTTTCTCTGTGTTCTTTCTAAATTCCTGACCTACAGAACCCATGAACATAATTAAATAGCCACTACATCTGGTAATAATTTGTTATGCAGAAATAATAACTAAGCCATCAACTCTCCAAGGTGCCCGACAGATCTCACGCCTTAGTCTCAGAACTGGTGTGGAGTATTCTGAGTAGAGAATGAAGACACTCTGGGAAGACCAGTCTTTCCTGCAAACCCTGTGAGGGACCTGGGAGAGGTCCTCTGATCCCTCTCTTCACCTCTCCCCTTGCCAGAGTTGAACAGTCAATACCAAGATAACTGCAGGCTTCCCTTGCACCTCTGCGTTAAATCTCACATCGTCTTCAGAGTTGGTGTGCCCCTGATTTTCACAAGCATTTTCAAGTATCTCTTAGACTAAATTCTATTCAATCCACAAAGTT
>NW_003852427.1:3520099-3524355 GCF_000181295.1 Otolemur garnettii
GCTTCCTTATATACACAACCATTTTGCTCATTTGGGTCCAAATTTACTCATTTGGCAAAATCTTTACATACCAACAACGTACACCTTTTGTGCTAGGCTTTGGGGGCCATCAGAAAGTGCACAGAGATGAATCAGCCCCTGATCTTGCTCTTGAAGGAACTTACATTTGAGTGAGAGTTAAGGCATAAGCAAAGAACTTCAAATGGCAGGAAATGATAGGTGCCCCAACAGAAAGCAGGCAAAGGGCTGAGAGTCTGCAGAGACAGGGGCTCCCTGGCATGGTGAACCACTTATGAATTTATTGCCTCTCAGCTCCAGACCTGCCCCTTCATACTCAGCTTTCTGATGGTGAGGCTGGGACTTGCAAACTCGATTTCTGCTGTTCCACCTGCTACCTATTAAGCTTTGCCAATAGACGTTAGAAAGCAGTCTGCAGGGTCTGAAAAGGAAAGAGACACATTTAATCAAATTGCTTTCTGTTCCTGTGAGTGTCGCCCCAGCGAGACTTCTTCACGTTGGCGCCAACACTTTGACAATGGCAGTTCACTCCTGTAGCAGCAATTTGTGGTCCCTTCCACATTACAGAACCGTCCTCAGTGTCACCTCTCAGAGACCAGTACCAGCTCATGCCCATTCCTCAGAGCTCTGAGGCTCAGCCTCACAGAACTCTCCTCTAAGTCTCTAAGTTTTCATGTCCAGTCTCTTCCCTTTGTTCCCTCAGCCCTAGGGGTAGCAGCTGCAGCTGCTGTGTCTTTGACATCTTAGTGTTCCCTTTTTACTCATTCAATTACCCAGTTAAAAAATTCTTCTATTAAATTCTCTGTTCAAAAAAAAAACTGGTGTGATGTTGGCAAGGATGTGGAGAAACTGGAACCTTTTGCAGAGTTGGTGGGAATGTAAAATGGCAGCCACTGTGGAAAACAGTGTGGTTGTTTGTCAAAAAATTAAAAATAGAATTACCATATGATCCAGCAATTCCAGTTCGGGTATATATTCAAAAGAATGAAAAGCAGAGTGTCAAAGAGATACTCGTGCAGCCACATTTACAGCAGCATTATTCACAATAACCAAGAGGGGGGTGAAGCCAAGTGCCCCAGGGATGGATGGATACACAAGCCAAATGTACTATATACCTGCAATGGAATGTTATTTGGCCTTTAAAAAGGAGGAAGTTTTGACTCATGTTATAACATTAATGAACCTTGAGGACTCTATCTATGAAATAAGCCAGTCACAAAAAAACAAAAAACAAAAAACAAATACTGCATGATTCCACTTATATGAGGTATCTATGGTAGTCAAACTCATAGAAATGGAAACAGTTTCCAGAGGCCAAGGAAGTGGGAGGTTGTTAATAGGCATATGGATTTAGTTTTGTAATTGAAAAAGTTCTATAGATTGTATGACAATGTGAATACACTTAACATTACCAAACTGTATGCTTAAAAATGGTTATGAAGGTAACTTTTATGTTCTGCATATTTTATCACAATTACTAATGAAAAGAAAAACTGGTATGATTTCTATCTCCTGAGCAGACCTTGAAACCCTGAATATTGTAGCAAGTAAAGAAATTTTTGTATGAGGCATGGGAAAGGTGTGGAGCGGAGATAATTTAATGAACGACTTGATCCCAGAGGCTTCACATAATAAAAAGTGAATTGTTTGATCCTTCCTCAGGTCATTGTGGCCAGAAGTGTGGCTCTGCTCTACAGGGTTATTGAGGGACTCAGGTGTCTTCCATTATATGAGCTCACCACTTTCAACACATAGCTTCTAAGGCCACCATAGAATGAAAAGAGGGTGTAGAGAGCTGCCCAGAGAGTTTGTGAGCAGGCTGGACATGCAGACATGACATTTGCTAGATTTTCCATTGCCCAAAGAAAACTCAGTCACAGGACCCAAATTTAACTGTCCAGAAAGTTGGGAAGTGAGATTTCCTGAGATTGTAGGATGAAAATGAAATGGGTTGCATGATACATAGCACCACTGATTGCTACAACTTTACAATGGGAGTGTGGTATTTGGGCTGAGCATTGAAAAATGACTCCTGCCCTATCTTCTTCATCTCTGTATTTTTTGCCTTTGCTAAAGGACCTCGCATGGAGTCTTTTCTTGGCCCAAGTATTTGTTGGATGGATAGATGGACAGATGACTCAAAATGCAGCTCTTGATACCACCAAACTAAAGGGTCTGGAAAAAGAGAACGAATCTATTCTAATAGCATGTCTTGTAGAATTATTACCTGGTGTCTTCTTCTAGGTCCTAATAACATAAGACAATGCTGATTGCCATCACTTGGTAGATTTTTATTTTCTTTAAGCATGAGGAAATAGAGAAGTGGGTGAGTGGATTGCTTCCACAGCAGAGTAAGGAAATGAATGACATTTGTGACTTAGCCTCAGAGGTCAACTAATATTACTGCCACTACTCTATTGGTCAAAGCCAAGATCATGACCCCCTGCTGTTACATAGTCTGGTAGACAATACAGAGTCCACACATGAATTCCTTGCTCTTCATACTGATGTGGGAATCTTTGACTTCTCCCAATTTCTGGCACAGGTGCTGAATAGACACAGATAAGGTTGTGTTTGAGATACACCTAACTTGTCACATTGAGTTTATGGAAGGTTGCCCATGTACGAAGGCATTTGTTTTTTTTGTTTGTTTGTTTTTTTTTTTTGGTTTGTTTAAGGGGATAGTAATAAAAACAAAACCAATGAAAACAAAATGATTGTAATTAATGCTAATAAAGAGAAGAACCAGATTTCTGAGTGCATCTGTTCAATCTGGTTTTTTGAGTAGTTAGCAGAGGTTTTATTATTGGTAAGTGGGAGGTCGTTTCCATTCCTGATGCACTTACATATGTATAGTGGTGGTACAATTTCTATCCCTATACTTATGGCAGCTGCCCAATAGTTTAATATAACAATGTGATCAGGTGTAAATTTGCTAAGGAGCCTCTGTGAGTTTGTATTTTGGTTACTTATTGCTGTGTAACAAACATACTAAACTTAGTGACTTAAACAAACATTTTTTCCTTCTTTCTTTTTTTTGAAGTTTTTGGCCAGGACTGGGTTTAAATCTGCCACCTCCAGCATATGGGGCTGGTGCCCTACTCCTTTGAGCCACAGGTGCCGCCCACAAACATTTTTTTATGCTCAGATTCTGTGGGTGCTGAATTCATAAGGGCATAATGGACATGCTTATCTCTTCCCTCTGATGTCTGAGGCCTTACCTAAGATGACTTGAATGGCTCAGAGCTGCAATCATCTGGAAGCTTGTTCACTCCCATGCTTGGTTCCTAGGCTAGACTCACGCAAAGGCTGGACTGATGATTGGAGTACCTGTACCTTGACCTGTCTGTCCATGTTGTACGGACTTCTTAGAGCATGAAATTCGGTTCTGAGAAGGAGGCAGGCATTCTAAAGACAAAGAAGAAAAGGAATGGCCTTTATGACCTCGCTTCAGAGGTCACCTAATATCATTTCTACTATTCCAATGGTCAATGTAGTCACAAGCCAACCTGTATTCAAGGCAGGAAGACCTAGACCCTCAACAAGAGGGGCATAGCAAAGGGTTTGCAGGTGAGTTTTTATAAAGCAACCCCACTGAGATTTACTCATTTACAAATTCTCTTGTCTCTAGCTTTGAAACGTATGCATATCCAAGCACTACTTACCACGTTCACTTTTACAACACTGGGCCTAAGATTCTTGCTCCAACTTATTCTAATAGCCTGTTAACAAGAATTCCTGTTTCTACCTCAAGTCCCTATAAACTAGTTTCAACGAAGCCACTAGAGTGATCTATTTAGTCATTAGCTGTAACACGGCATTCCTTGGCCCAAACCCTCAGCGTCTCCCTATTGTTCTTAGAGTGGAAGAATAAGTCGTATGGTAGCATGCGAGGCTTTATACCATCTGGCTCCCTGTCACCTCTCTGCCTTCCTCTCCTACTACCCTTTACTCCCCTCTGCTGCAGCCATTCTGGCCTCTTTGCTGTCTCAGAATATACTAAGCATAGTGTCATCTCAGGATGTTTGCATTTGCTCTTCCCTTTGCCTAGGATGATTTCCCTTAAGAAACCTCCATGGGCTTGCCGCCTGTGGCTCAAGCAGCTAAGGTGCCAGCCACATACACCTGAGCTGGCAGGTTTGAATCCAGCCCAGGCCCTCCAAACAACAATGACAGCTGCAACCAAAAAATAGCCAGGCGTTGTGGTGGGCACCTGTAGTCCCAGCTACTTGGGAGGC
>NW_003852427.1:3524966-3557091 GCF_000181295.1 Otolemur garnettii
CTCATTTACTTGATTATTGTCTTAAGACATTTATGTTCTACATTTGACAGACAAGTCAAAACTTATTTCTTGACCGTCCCCTCATTAGAATGTCAGCTGTATGAGGACAAGGATTTTTGTCTTTTTTATTCCCTGTTGTTTATTCAACATCTTTACATACCACATAATAGATGTTTGAGATATATAGCTGTCTGACAATTAAGTTTGTCAACTCATCCTAGAAAAAGCACTACACCCCTCATTGCTGAATATCGCTACAGTCACCTTTGAAGTACTGTCTCTAGGAAGCTATGCATTGATGCTAGCACCTAGTCCACCCTTCAGAGCAATTTTGGAACTCTTTTTCTAGAATGGTCAAGAAAGCTGTCATCGTATGGCACACAAAAGCACTGGACAATAATCAAGAATGCCACTCAGAAAGACACTGTCACACATCAACATGAACACAGCTGTGAGACACTGATACACCAAGGTTGCAAAACCTTACCTAGTTATTTGTACAGTACTGCCTATGTAAGTGGATGGTGGCAATTTCCACAAACTTCGTATATTTGGTAAAGGAACACGGTTTGAATAAATGAGAGCAAGAATGAATGAACGAGGAAGATAAATTCTGTCAAACTCTGCTCAAACTGTTCTGATATGGTAAAAATGTTTTAAAGAGACTCAGATCAGAAAAGGGTTTGATTCCATTGAGAAAGCAGGGGTGGTCTGCTTTCTTTTCATAGGATGAAATGTCCCAGCTTGACATGAATTATTGCAGTTGGTTTTTCTACTCCTTGTTAGATAGACATGTTGGAAGGGTGTTACAGAGGCACTGCAGTATAGCATAAAGAGATATAGACCTGAACTCTTGTCTCTAAACTGAAAGAAATCATATTTGAACTAGACAATCCATCTTTACAGTCTCTTCCAGCCCTGACATTTAATTCTTTGTCTTTGCTCACTGGATTGTTCTCCACTGATTTCCACTGGAAATCTAAGGATGGCATCCCATGCCCTGAGAATAAAAAGAAGAAATCAAGAAGAGAGAGAAGATTAGTCAAGGAGTCATTGTAACCAAATAAAATACACACGGTGACGCTGGAATGTTTCATGAAAGAGGTAGTATTGGACATAAAACTGTAATTTTTTTTTCTTTGAAAAGTAAATTTATTTCAGGTTAACGGGAGCGTACAAACAACCAGGTCAAAATATTTGATTTTGTTAGGTAGAGTCCCTCTTGTGGTTCTGGCACACACATAAAAATTGTGCCAAACACCCTGACCCCATGCCCATTCAGTGAGAGCACCCCCAACCTCTCCTCCTCCCTATTATCTTCCCCACAACTTGAATTAAAATGAGTTTTTCTCCTCTGTAGGCATGCATTAGATTGTCTGCTGGCTTCCTCCTCCTCCCTATTACTTTCCCCACAACTTGAATTAAAATGAGTTTTTCTCCTTTGTAAGCATGCATTAGATTGTCTGCTGGCTTCAGTTTAGTTTTGAGTACATTGGATAACTGCTTTTCAATTCTTGTGATACTTTACTAAGAAGAATGTGTTTCAACTCCATCTGGATATTACAAAAGATGAAGTCACCATCTTTTCTTTGTGGCTGAATAGTAGTCCACGGTATGCATATACCACAATTTGTTAACCCATTCCTGAGTTAATGGGCATTCCATGTCTTGACGATTGTATAAAACTCTAATCTTTGATCACCCTTGCAGGGGACTGGCATGAGGAGGCTACTAGGGTACTAGAAATGCTACCTTTTTTTTGTAAATAAGGACAATTTACGTGCAGAAGGGTGGTCAAAACAGTCATGTACCAGGGACTACAGAGAGGGCATGCCTGTTCTCAGGCCTCCCCCACAGCTCAGGGTGCTGCTGCCACAGGTGTTTGTCCAGGGTGACACGAAGGGCAAAGGGCACAAAGCAGTGGGGGCACTCCAAGCGGGTGCCGTCCGGCCCTGGGCCATGCATGCGGCGGTGGCGGTTGAGCTTGCTGCTCTGGGCACAGGTATAGGAGCAGAGCTCACAGGAGTAGGGCCGCTCACCGGTGTGCGAGCGCCGGTGCACTGTCAAGTTGATGCTCTTGGTGAACCACTTCCCGCAGAACTCGCAGCTGCCCCCGGGCCCACGGCACTTACCCACTGACGTCTTCTTGGGTGACGTCTTCTGACTGTTTGCAGGGTTAGTTCTCTCTTCCTTGGTGATGGCTCCCCGGTTGTCCCCATCAGGGACTGCTAGAGCCTCACTGCCAGGAGCCCCAGGTTCCTGGGTGCCCGCAGTAACGGTGGCTCCAACCCCCTCACCACTGCTACAGGGTAGGGTGCTGGCTGAGGCAGTGATTTGGGCGGCTGACTCCGGAGGGGTTGCAGAAGCCTGTTCCTGGCTGGTGCCAACCATGCAGGGGCTCTGGGGCAGCAGCTGACGGTGGGTCTTCTTGTGGCGGTTGAGTTTGCTGCTTTGGGCACAGGCATAGGGACACTGGTCACAGGCGTAGGGCCGCTCGCCTGTGTGCGAGCGTATGTGCACCTTGAGGTTGCTGAAGGAACTGAGGGTCTTCTTGCACACAGGGCAGGTGGGGCTCCGCCGGGTGACGCTGTTCACCTGGGTGCTTTTGGCCTCAGCTCCTGGCCCCACCACTGCTGACATAGCCGCAGCCACCTCAGCCAGGCCCAGCAGTGCGGCCTCTGGGGCCTCCGATTGCGTCTGGTAGATAGACAGTCCATGGTCCCACTGCACATGGCGCAGAAGTTTCCAGGCACTTGTGAACTGTCTGCCACAGCGGAGGCAGCTTAAAGCCTTCATGTCCTCATGTTCTGAACCCTGACAAGGGCTGGGGCCTCTAAAGAGCTCACAGCCCAGCTTCTTGTGGCTCTTGAAAGCAGTCATGGCCTCCAACGGGAACGTCTGCAGGCAGCGGCCGCAGGTCACCAGATCTGGGTGGCAGTCGAGAGGGTTAGAAGACTGCGGCATCCACAAGGCCCATGGGTCCTGCGCGCTGAGAGCAAGGAGGGTGGCCCCAGAGGGCTTGGGGCCAGTGGAGCTGCGAGGCTTGCCCCGGAACTGCTCAGGCCCAGACTTTCCCCGGGGAGTAAAGGGCTCCGGCCGTGGGGCCTGTAGGGGCCTCTCGTCTGGCTCCCGCTTCACTTCGATGTTGAGGTCTGGCATCTCCATCTCGTCGTCTGGGTAGGCGGCGGACTCGAGGTCTACTCGGCGGGGTCTGCTGCCGACCTTCCGGCGGGACATTAGTCGCTGGCTGGGCTATCGGACAGGCTGGCTGGCGTGAGGAGAACGCGCGGACGGTGCAAGCTCCACCAGAGGCGCTCAGATGAGTGACAGCAGCCGCCCGCCACAAACTCTTATATGTGCTGGCCGGGTCCGTAGCTCCGCCCACCGGGACGGAGCCTATAGAGAGGAGATGGGGCGGGGCCTGTAGAGAGGACTACAGGGCAGCCCGCTGGGGCTCCGCCAGCAGCCATGCGCAATCTAGGTGGTGCGTTCTGCGTTTGGCCTTAGTGACCAAACTTAATCACACTGACTTCCCACAAGGCCTAGGGATTTAGCTGTTCCTGACCCTATTTCAGGGCTGGTGAAACCGAGGCACAGGATGACCACACACCCATTCCCAAGCAGGAAAATGGTAAGCCATGTTTCTTAATCGGCGTCTAAAAGAACACGTGGACGCGGCAAGCTCCACTAGAGGCGCTCAGATGAGTGACAGCAGCGGTCCGCCATGGTCTCTTATATGTGCTGGCCGGGTCCATTCGGCAAACATTTATTAAGTGCCATGCTCTGGTCTAAGCACTGGATACATCAAATCCCTACCTTAACGGAGTTTATCCTGTGGGGGAGACACGGTGAACAAGTAACTGTGTGAATATGTAGAGTGCCTTTCATGATGACGAGTGCCATGGAGCAAAATAAAGCTAGGAGAGGGGACAGGGTTACTGGAGTGGGGGACTTTAGTTTTCTCTCCGATTCCCTTCTTTGATTCCCGGAAAGAGCACGGTGGAACTGAGACAGAGTTAGGTGAGGGAGCCAGCCAACGCTGTGCATTCAGCTATATCAAAGACAGTGAGGGGAATATGGATGGGAGAGTGAGTGCAGGGAGAAAAGAAGGGGACACATCGCATCTGGAAGGATCTTTTGACTGTTTTAAGGTTTTCTGGTTTTCCTGAGTCAGGGGCCTTGGGAGGGTTTTAAGCAAAGGGGGGTTGTTATCATTGTATGCCTGCTATGTTCCTAGACCCTGAGTGGCCATTAAAACCAAATAGCCAGCCATCTCATCTGCCACCACTCTGGCCCCCTTGAACTTTCCTCCTCTAAGCAGTTCTCTCTGCTCACTGTTTGGAGTGGCATTGACACCCTGCCCCACCTTTAATCTTTTACAAGTTTTCTTCCTGGCCCTGAACACATTCATGCCGGTCAGTGTTTGTGACTGTTTATGAACTGTTTGTTGACTGTCCTCTCACAACAATGCAAGCCCCCTGAGGTCAGGGCCAGAGTCTGTCCTTCCCTAGTTGTCCTCAGCCCAGTTGCTGATTTTAGACTCTGATCTCTTGGAGTTCCACATATTGTTATTCAGGTCTCAGCTCCATTGTCCTCCTGAAAGCAGAAGGCCCTGACCAACTATCTAAAGTAGCTCCACTTGCTGAAGGCCGTCCAGATTACACTGGTGACCTCCATCTGTCCCCAGTGCCTTCTGGGGCCTCAGTTTCCCCTTATGTGAAAGGAGTTAGAGGAGGTTGGAACTAGAGGGTTATCTAAGGTGGTTTCTTGCAGTACCACCTCCTCTGATCAGCTAATTTTGAGCTCCCCCAACCTTGCCACCTTCTATCACATTGCCCTTATTTTATTCTTTTTACATCACCTTCTCAAGTCCTGAAAGATCCTCTTATATGTTTGCTAATTTACACCCTATTCTGTCCCTCCCACCCCCACTAGAATGTAGGTTCTGAGAGACAAGATGGGAGTCTGTCTTGTTCACAAATATAGCCCCTCCTAATTCAGTAAATTAACACACATTTTTGAGCTCCTACTGTGTGCCTGATATTCTTTCAGTAGATATTTGCAGAGCACCTCACCATGTGTTGGGCACTAGGCCTTGGAAATGTAATAGACAGCAGAGGTCCACAGAGTGCCTGCCTAATTGGAACCTTCTACAGAGAAAGTAAATCCCCCCTCCCCTTTTTTGAGACAGAATCTCACTCTATAGCCTGAACTAGAGTATAGTAGTGTCATCACAGCTCATCTTGAACTCCTGGCTAAAGCCATCTTCCCACCTCAGCCTCCTAAGTAGCTGAGACCACAGGCATCCATCATCAAGCCCTGCTAATTTTTCTATTTTTTGGAGGGACAGGGTCTTGAAGCTTTTGCTCAGGCTGGTCTCAAACTCCTAGAAATGTTATCTTTCTTTAAAAAAAATCTGTGTAGTTATATGAGTATGTTCTGTGAAATTCCATATGTTTCTTAGGTACACTTTTCTGTGTGGACATTATATCTAAAAAAACTTACCGAAAATTCAGAGAGAGATAAAGAGAGAACATTCATGCATATACATAAGAATGGAAAAAGCCTTCTCTGCTGATAATTATCAAGGAGAATTTGGACATTTCCCCTTACCAATGATATGGACAAAAATGAGAAATAAAAAGATGATTTAAGTGGTAGGAATTGGCAGGAGGAGTTCTCAGTTTCATGCCTGAGTCAAAAATACGATGAGAAGCTTCAAAGAGGTTGTCATTTGATGCAGAGGAACTCTGAAGGGTGGACTTTTCTTGATTGCCCTGAGCCTCCTTGAACTCTCTGGTCCATGCAGAAGTGTGTACCTGTGACGCTCCCAGAATTCCCAGTAAACCACCAGACTCATCCTTGCTCTAATCACTCACAGCATCATTTCCAATCCACCCCTGGTGGTGCTTTTACTGCCTGTTTCTGTCACTCTTTTAATCTGTCAACCCCCTTCAGGACTTTAAAAGACCATCTGAAAACCCAAGGAGAGAGATGTACAAAGAATGGCCCAGGAGAGCGGCTTCAGGTCTTTCCAAACAAGTCCCACAAGTTGAAAATTACAGCAAGTCTTTTGATCTGATTGTCCAGGCAGGATTTGGTGACTAAGAGCAAGGTATTTGAAGAGGGTAGTCTGGTTTCCCACTGTGGCTCTCTGAAAAAAATTAAAAAGTAGTTTTTAGCTCAGGTTTGACATTCTACAACTTGCCTATGATTCCTATCAGAGTGAAATTCGTTTTGCAAAGTTCCCAGGCACAGAAGCTAATTGCAGTAGTTCCACCTCCCTTTCTTTCGTGGTCTGTACAGTAGTTGGTCTGCTTTATGGGAAGAAGAATTATTCTTTTATTCACAAATCCATTCATGTTATTCCATAAGATGCCTCACCCTAATTCTCACAGTTCATCTTTGGTGCTTCTGCCTTTAACATTTATATTGGTTACGTACTGTATTAGTTATCTGTTGCTGTGTAGCAAACCATTCCCAAAATGACTCAAAACAACTACAATCATTATATGGGGACTCTGTCTTCTGGGGTATCTCCCAGAATTTGGTAAGGTTCAATAAAATTAATTTTGCTTGGTCACTGTCACATCTACTCAACTCTGCTATTGTGGTGTGAAAGCAGCTATAGACAATGCATTAAAAAAATGACTGTGGCTGTGGTACGTACGATAAGCCTTTAGGAAGACTGAAATTTGAATTTTATATGATTTTCATGCACCATGAAATATTTTTCTTATTTTGATTGTCTACCAACTTTTTAAAATAATTAAAAACCATTCTTACCTCTTGAACTATACATAAACAGCCAGCAGGCAGGGTTCCACAGCTTAGAGCACAAAGATGTGTGCTTTGGGAAAGAGCAGGGATGTTAATAAAGGCTGGCTTTATTGCCCTCAGAAGACAACTGGGCTTGGCCCTGTTGTAAAGTATAACTTTGTGAGAACTTCAGCTCGTTTCACCTTGTAATATTTAGCCTTAGCCATTTACCAGTGTCAGGAACCTTTGGGATAAACTCACTGCATAACTTTCACTCAAAATCAGTGACCGAGGGTGGCACCTGTGGCTCAAAGGAGTAGGGCACCAGCACCATATACCAGAGGTGGTGGGTTCAAACCCGGCCCCCTGTCCAAAAAAAATAAAAAAATAAAAAAAAAAATCACTGACTGAAACAACAGTTTCAAGATGGCTCCTTGATTCTTCAAAACTTTGTTAACTCTTATTTGTCATCTTCCTTAGGGAACCCTAATTTCTCAAGTCAAATCACCTTCTGGACACCAGGCAGGTATTTGGACTCTCTTTTAAGGATATTGGGGGTTATTACACTGTAAATATCACTCATTTATCTCTTGGCAATATTTGAAACGAAATGAGCCTTTTGTGAGCCATGATTTCTATTACTTCCAAAGGAATAGGAGCAAAAGCTCAGAAATATTTGAATCAACAACTCTTTTTACTGTCTCATCATTTTCCCACCCACACCTCACTTGTCAAAGTGTAGGCTTAAGAAGGCTGACGAGGGAAAGGCAGAGAAGCGGTTCACCCCCTGAACTCACTCCTGCTTCTCCCCAAAGACAAATAGTTTAAATGGTATTTTCACCAAAAGTTCAGCAAATATGTTTACTTTCAAAAATAGTTTTTGTCATTGTGAAAGCAGCAAAAGAGACTTTTAAAGAGACAGAAGGAAAAAAAAAAGAAAACAATGAAAATAAAACCTCCTTTACCTACCAGGCAGAGATAATAGCAATGGCTACATTGTGGTTCATCTGTAAAGTCTTTTAACGTACATCTAATAAAATTTAGATCATTTTGTACACACTGCTTCAACATAGAATTTTTTTCACTAAAGTTAGGGATTTTCCAGTGATGGGTTAAATGCAATTTGTAATGCAACTGGTAATTCCTAAAGATTGTTGCACAGAACCACTATTTCTGTGGGCGATTAACAGATATGTGGAAAAAGTGAGAGGAAAGTTATGGTAAAATACATGTGAGAAATGAGAAATACTAGGTTATCTACAGCTAAATAGGTTTCTTCATCTCAAGGCTTCCGAGTATCTTCAGTATGCTGGGGGGTGTTACAAATCCCCAGAATGAAGCTAAAATGTGCGGTTTTTTTCAACTTGTTGGACCACAACACTCTTTTCTCTAAGAACCTCATAAAACTTTTGTTCCTATGAAACCTACTTATATTTGCTCACACCTTCTTATGAAAGATAGAATACAACTGTAGCCCAGGATGAAGGAGAGAAATGGAGTGGGAAGAGGGGGACGGAGGAGATTGGACAGAGGGAGGGTAAAAGGCGGGACCACACCTATGGAGCATATGTCAAGGGTATAAGTCAAATCTGTAAAGTGTAAAACATAGATGTTTTGGCACAATAATCAAGTAAATGAGGTGAAAGCTATGGTGATTGGTTTAATGTAACCACGTCAGATTGTATAAAAAAAAATCAGCACATTGTACCCCACATATGCATGAATGTATTCATGATCTATGTGTATTTGACTTAATAGTAGTAATAAAAAAGACAAAAACAAAAAACAAAAAAAACTTTTGTTCCACTGCACACTCTGGAAAATCCTGGATGAAAATCATTAGGAGCTGAACTGAACCTTTACATTTTTCATAAAGATGTAAGGTACAACTTTTCCATTCACAAAGAACTTTTTGCAATTTCAAATTAATATGAGAATACAAAATTTTAGGTTACATTGTTCTCTCTTCCAAGGTAAAGTTCAAGTTGTAGACGAGCCCTTCACCCAGGGAGTGTGCTGAACACCCTCACATTTTGCCCATTAGGTGAGATCCTGCTGATTGCCTCCCCCCCACCGCTAGACTATATTTGTGTTTTATCATTCCTGTCGGCTTGTAATTTTTTATATATTAGTAGTGAGTATATTGCAATTTTTTTTCCATTCTTGAGATACTTTACTAAAAAGAATGTGTTTCCACTCCATCTAGGTAAACCCCAAGAACCTTTAAAAGTTTTTCTGTAAAAATATTACTTGGAAAAAAAGAAATCTAACTGAATGTCCCTACGGTTACATTTAATATTGTTTTGCTGTAATCAGTATAATTCAGTGACTAACATTTGACTCTTAGGAAAACAGTGGTAATGTATTATTGGCTGAAAATAAGCAATGTGAACATTCTTTGATATTAAAGTAAGGTTTAGAGATTTTTCAATAAGTTTCCTTAACATTATTGAGTTCTTTTCAGCAAAGTTTCTATTATTTAGTTCTTTTCAGCAAAATGTCTATTCTGTGGAGCCCTCATGTCTGCAGGAATCCCCAGTCAGACTATTCTATCCATATGATGAATTTCAATTGCAGACTTACCGCTGACCCATTAGTGATGCATAGTGGCCTATGATACAACTAAAGTTTATTTCCATTTTGTCTAGAACTGTGTCAAAGGCCTCGCTTCACATTGGAGTTATTTTTATTTGGAGTTATTTTTAAATAGTGTTATGAGGTCTTTGGGTAAATGGTGGGACAGGCCAAACTTCAGAAGGCTTGCCTTTCATAGCCCCCTTTCTGAGACACTTTTACCAAGTCAAAGGTATTCAAATAATCAAAGTCAAGTAGCTCATGGAAGACAGTCTCTCTATAGGGGATAGTGATCACCTGAAGCTCTGGAGAGCTGCTCTGAGCTTCAGAGAGTCAGTGCGTTGATGATATGAGTGGACTCAGAGACCAAAATGAAGGTAGAGAGAGTAGCAGAGTCACACAAGTAGGGAGAGTACCAAGGTGAAAATACAGGCACCCATGTGTGGGGCCTCTCTCACCTCTAGGGCCCCAGTCCACAGTTGCCTATTGCCATATGGCTCTGAGGCTTGGTTGTGCACTTTTTCTGAGTGAAACTTGCCATAGAGCTGGGATTCTTATTTTGCTAATTTCACCAAGTATTTTCATGATGAACTCACCATAAAGAATACCAAGTAAGACTGTTCCTGCAATAAGAAAAACCCAGCTTACACAAATAGAAACATAGCTGACAAATGGTGACTGCTTTTCCTTCTTACTGCTGCTTTGTTAAGACACCCGGAGGAATGCCTGGTGACCTCTGGGGCCTTGTGACCGCTGGGGCTCATTGGCTGGAAGTACCTTGGGCATCATTCTAGAGCCTCAGATCTTTAGCCTAAGGGTTGCTGTAGGTGGATGGGCTTTTAGCATGTTGGTGAATCCTCCAATAGTATAAGTACAATTTTTGGCCTATGGACATTTTTCTAGGGTAAGGTACCACTCACTCCTTTCTCTAGATTCTGAGATATTATGACTCACAAATGGTTGTAGATAGAAAGGAAAATCTAGGCCTGCTTATTTTGGATCCAGGAGCTTTCTTTTTTTTTTCCTATAGATCAAATATCTTAACTCTGGATTAAAGTATTACGGTATTTTTTATTTTGTATTTTCTCTGAATCCATTTTGGGTAACTAAGTTTTATTTCCTTTGGAAATCTCACAGCTTGACATTACTACTTTCATCTTGAAAGACATGGAGTAGAAGTGTCTGTGTTTCTATTTGATGCATAAATAAATAGCACTGGAAAAATGTTCAGAGTCAAAAATCTCATTTTAACTTGTAAAGCGACATCTTTTTCTGGCCTCATAGTGTCTCATGCCAAGACTTTCAAGTTGAAAGTACATCCATTTATAAAACCATCCACATCTTTGTGCTTGTTCTGTCTCCTTCCCTCTTGCTCCCTCTCTTCCTCTCTCTCTCTCCAGCCAAATATAATTTCAAATTCCAGGGGATGTTGAAAGAAAGAGGAAGAACTAGTGAGGTAATTTCAATAATGTATAAAAGAATAAAAATCCTTGAAAATGCCAAAAAAAAAAAACACCCAGCAGAAGCTGAAAGCAAAACTAATTCATGGTAGTGTTGAAATCTACCCATACGGAGAAACGGAGAGCGCTAGTGAAGTCTTTTTTTTTTTTTTTTTTTTTAATGAACACAAGAATGAAAATCTTTAAATATGCCAAAAAACATAGAAACCGAAAAATAAAACACTTTCTCGTGAGTGTGTTAAAATCTACCCATAAAAGTAGACATTTTTTAATTGGAAGAAACTTTTTTAGCCTTTGAAAATGAATTCATAAAAGAAGACCCAAAAAAAAAAAAAATGAATTCATATGCTGAGGCAGCAAAGTGACTAGGAAATGCTATGACCCTAATTCAATAATGAGGAGAAGATGTGGAACCGAGGCTGCCCGTGGGTACTCGGCGAGATGGCCACCCTCGAGCGTCTGGACTTGGAACGTTTTTCACTCAGGCCTATGATTAAATCCATTACCCCTGAGCTCTTCATGCTTGGTGTCTGCCAGAAAGCACTTGAATAGCAGTGGAGGGAATGATTCGAGATGAATGATCAGCTACTTACCTGTTGTCATCTAGAAATGTAAAACCCCGGATAGTTTTCAAGTGATGATTTCCAAAAATTATTTCTATTTCTTTTCTTTTGAATCCAGAAAAGTAATAGTATTTTTTTAAACAAGATTTCTATGTTCTATGTCTTGTCTATTAACTTGTGTTTGGAAATATTCACTTTGTTTAGAGAACAAGAATAAACAAATTATTTTCAAGGAGAATTTTAAAAGTGGGCAATGTTTCCACTTTAAAAACACTCGCATAATTGTACAATAAAGGATTTATTGTTAAATGTCTTTGACAATGTTCAGGACAAGGAAAATATTATCAAGAAACCCAAAATACATTATTCTCGTTCTTGCTTCTTTTTAAAAATTTTGAACCCACATTGTACCCCAGAAGTGCATTCATGTACATAGTTACCATTCAATAAAAAAATAAATAAATAAAAAATAAAAATTTTGAAATATCACAAACATACTAAAATGCGCATAAAACATCAATATACACCTTAACAAATTACAGGGAAATGAATTCATGTTACCCGACCTGGGTCAAGCAAGAGAACCCCCTCGCGTGTTCTTCCTTCTGTTGTAAGCCCGTCTTTCCCTGGAGATATCCACCTTTCTGTATGACATTCACATCCTTGCTTTGTTTTCTAGTTTTACTCCTTAAGATGCACTGCTAAATAACATACTCCAATTCATGTTTAATTTGGATGATTCACGGTGCATCCTGGTGTGTCTGGTTTAACATTGTCACTCAATGTTATGTTGTTAAGACTCACCCTTGTTGCTGCTGTTGGTAAATTTTCACTGTTGTGTGGTTCTCCACTGTGAGACCATGCCACAGTTTGTTTATCCATTTTCCTGTTAATGGACATTGAGCTGTTTCCAGTTAGAGACTATTACAAAGAATGCTGCTGTGAACACTTTTATGCAAGTCTTTTGGCACACAGAGGCATGGTTTTCTGTAGGGTACATCCCTAAGACTGGAATAGCTGGGTCATTAATGTATGTGTGTCTTCAGCTTTATTAAACACATGCTAAACTTCTTCCAAGGTAGTTATATCATGCTCAGGCTTTTCTGTTTTTAATAATTATAATGGTGTACCCAAGTCATGTGGTTGAGGACTGCACCTGGTTTTCCTGGCAAAAATAGCTTGGTAAATTGGTTTAGGGACAACTCTGTTTGCCAACTCTTGTTTCCCTTGATTAAATTTTCCCCAGTGATATGCTACTTTAGACTTTGTATCTATTTCCTTCCTGATAATACAGTCATCTTTTTTTAAATCAACCTCCGACCTGTTTCAATATAGCTTTATGCAAGTTACCATGAGAGGATCCAGAAGAGAGCCAATATCAGGGAAATAATTCGCATAGGACATAATTTCCTATGGGTTTCAAGCATCTATATGAAAGCTTCTATGATGTGTAGTACAATCTGGTTTTTTTCTTTTAAGGCTATTTAAGTTATGCCAATGGAACAGAATGACTTAACACAGTTAAATGCCAAACTGAGATTTAAAATACCAATGTTTTCTTCTTTAAAGTTGGATCCCTCCAGGATATTATGAGGATGCAAGCATCTTCCCTGCAGTCTGTCACCTTGTGGCTCCAGAACTTGAAAGCTCATCATGTTCATGGATCAGCAGCATTTCTACTTATTAATATTTTTAGTGGCTGCCTTATAAATCAGGCACAAAATGAAGGGCTTTTAAAAATAGCCTCCTCGGTTTCTTCAGGCCTGATATGCTCTGCTAAAATGAGTTGTTGATATCTCCATCTCCTCCCTCCGTGCTGGCCTCTCGGAATACGGGATACATCTGTGTTTGATCCAGGACCGCCAAAGGTCTCCAAAGATTGAATCATTACTGGGCTTCGCTTCTGCAAAACTCTTGTAATGATTATCATTTTATTCTTTCATCCGAGGACAGGCTCCTATTCAAAATTAGGAACCAGAATTTGGCTTGTGGCTAGATTTTGGTGCAGCATACCGAAGCATTGGGCAATAAAGAAATCTTACATAAAAAGAAACAAACATCGGCTTGCTCAAAGTGAAGGTTCAGATGGTCTGGTTGGTGACTGTTATGACAACTGTATAGTATTAAGGGTTAAGGGGCACACACAGACCCTAGTGTATTTTGCCAGTTTGCTATTACTATGGTTTGAACAGTTTTCCCATCCAAAACTCATAGTGGAATTTAATTGACATTGTATTTAATAACAGTGTTAAGAGGTGGGACCTTTAAGAGGTGATTAGGCCATAAGAATTTCATCCTCATGAGTGGGATTTATGCCATTACATACATAAAAGGGCGAATTTGCCCCCCCTTTTGCCTCTTTGCCCTTTCACCTTCCAATATCTGCAGAAAAAGCATACTTTCTCTCTGGAATATGTAAGATTCAAGGCATTGTCTTTGGATAAGAGTCACCAAACCAGGGCCTTGGTATTTGACATCTCAGCCTCCAGAGCTATGAGCCAATAAATTTCTATTTGTTATAAATTACCCAGGCTATGGCCTTCTGTTATAGTGGCACTGAATGAACTCCAATAGCCATTTTATATTTATATAAAATAAATGATACAGTCCCTGACCTTAGGGAGATTGAAATTGAACTCAGGAAATTAAACATGCATATAGTAATAGCTAACAAGTAAGGGTAGAATACACAGCACAGCATCATAGGACTTTGGGAGTTTAGAGAAAGACTAAACTCACAGTCAGGGACCAAAGTGAGAATCACAAGAGGGTTTGAAGAACGTTGGACAGGCAGAGAGAGAGCAGGGTGGGGAAAAATACCCGTGAGACACGCTGACTGCCTGTAAGGATGGCAGGGAGGCTGGCCTGGTGTGATGGAATCATTTTGGGGAGTCAGGAGAAATGCTGTTGGCTCCACAGGTACGGAGACCCATCCAGTGAGGGGTTTACATACCAGATCAGGAAGTGATCAGGAGGCGCTATTGAGAATTCTTTTTTTTTTTTTCTGAGAGGGTGGGGGGTACATGTTAAAATAAATAATTTTTTAAAGTATTTATTTTACATGACAAAATTGTGTCTATTTACAATGTACAACATGATGTTTTCAAATATGTAGACATTGTGGAATAGCTAATTAACATATGCATCGCCTTACATACTTACAATTTTTTGTGCTGAGAACATTTAAACATTGCAAGGCTCCAGGCAATTGGAGCATTTAAACATTGCAAGGCTTCATTCTACTCTCTGCTGCTACGAGTTTACTCTTTTTGATTTTCCATGTAAATGAGATCATGTGGTATTGGTCTTTGTGCACCTGGCTTATTTCACTTGACATAATGTCCTTCAGGTTTACCCACGTTTTTTGGAAGTGACAGAATTTCCTTCTCGTTAAAGGCTGAATAGTATTCCCTTCTGTATATATGCCACAATTCCTTTATCAGTTCATCTGTTGATGAGCACTTATGTTGATTCCATACTGAGGCCTTTGTAAATAATGCCACAGTGAACTTGGGAGTGCAGATGTCTCTTCAACATGCCGATTTCATTTCCTTTGGTTATATGCCAGTAGTGAGATTACAGCATCATATGGTCCACTGAGCATTCTTAAGACAAAACAATGATGGGAGTAACCCATCATTCTTAATATTATGGGACAAGGCAGACAAGGGGAAATATCATGGCCTCTTTGAAAGAGAAGTGATTGAGGACTTCTACAGCCACACACAGTTGAGTAGACGGTACATCATGATGCAAATGGCAGCCAGTAGAGCTGTGCATGCAAAACCTGAAATGTTTGATCGCAGACTGAGATACTAAATATCAGGTAGCTGTCTTATCTGCCATGGAAATCATAGTACATGAATTTTGTAAAAAGCTCCCCCCCATCAGCAGCGCCTGTGGCTCAGTGAGTAGGGAACCAGCGCCATATACCAAAGGTGGTGGGATTGAACCCAGCCCCAGCCAAACTGCAACAAAAAAATAGCCAGGCGTGGTGGGTGCCTGTAGTCCCAGTTACTCGGGAGGGTAAGGCAAGAGAATTGCCTAAGCCCAAGAGCTAGAGGTTGCTGTGAGCTGTGATGCCACAGCACTCTACCCAGGGCGACAAAGTAAGACTCTGTATCTTAAAAAAAAAAAGTGCTCCCCCCATCACCAAAACTATATATGTACATTAGGATTTAAACTATATGGACACTAACATTAGCATCTTGAAAGTATATTGCTTTAGGTCTACACGAACACTTCTATAAGAATGCTCATCACAGCATTATTCTTAATAGCCCAAGGCTGGAACTTACCCAAAAGTCCATCATTCGGTGACTGGCTAGCAAACTAGAGTGCATCTGCCACGGGATAGCACTCTGCAATAAAAAGGACTGACGTCCTGGGTACATGCCACAACCTGGACATAGTTCATAGACATTCTGCTGAGCAAAAGAAGCCATACAAAAAGAATACAGGCTATATGATTCCATTCATCTAAAAATAAAACATATGCTAATTGATAGGGACGGAAAGCTGATGAGAAGTTGCCTGGAGGCCGGAGGTAGAAGGAGCTACCGAAAAGGTGCACAAGGAAATTTGGGGAGTGACGGAAAAGTTTTTGATGTGTATACAGCTGCAAAAACTTATGAAATTGTAAACTTTAAGTTATGCAGTTTATTGTACTTAAATCATACCACATAATAAATTCAGTTAAGGAGAAGCTAAAATTCCAAACATCTCTTGTGAAATTTATATTGTTAGAGTTGACTTAATTGGTGGCAACTTTTCAGGTTTTAATTCTTCTTTAATGTATTTTAAAAAGATTTCTAGGTTCTAATTCTTGCCTATCAACACCTTTTGCCTGAAAATGTAATCTACTTCTTTAGAGAATGGGAGAGAATAAATATTAATCAAAAACAATTGAATAATAATTAAAAATTATTTTCCTGCTTACATTATCTGATTTGTTTTGTTTTTTAAATGAAAATACATTCAGAAATCTTTTTGTCACTGTTTAAATGTAAATATGTGATTTATTTATGCATTTAATAATGAAGAAACTAGGGAAAAATCAGTTCAGTTGAACATAAGATCATTTTATCAGCATAGTATTTGCAGAGAAATAATTCGCTTAATCAAAAACTCACAATCCTGAATTTCACAGTTAAACCACATTCAGGTTGTAGAATTATGTTACAGGACGTTTTGATGGCATGTGTTAAATATAAAAACAATTCAAAAGAATCTCCATTTAGCACATTGTACAAAAGTCATTTTTCTTTTATTTTCTTAAAAATTTTAAATAGTTTCCTTTATTCAGCTTACGTGATGGCCCCAACTACTCAGGAGGCTGAGGCAAGAGAATTGCTTAAGCCCAAGAGTTTGAGGTCTGTGTGAACTGTGACGCCACAGCACTCTACTGAGGGTGACAAAGTGAGATGCTGTCTTGGAAATCTTGAATCTGAAGTTATTGCCATCATCTGATCTTTTCTTGATATCATACAAAATTCCAATTGAACAAATAAACTGGATTATTTTCCCAGCTAGTTTTGCCCCTATTAGGTATTGCTGAGTTGGCAGAAAAATTCCTCACAGTTTAGCTGTCGCGAATGAAATGACAGCTGGTGACACACTTGTCACAGAAACCAGGGAAGCTGGAGAATGACAGGCAAACTTTAAAGAGCCTCCTTCACAGAGAGTAGCAGTAGCTTTCCCTGTTTGTGATCATCTTTTCCTCTTTACCACGGGAGGATGAGCCAATTACAGTCATCAGTTCAGCAGGAAAGGGCTGTCACACCTTTGATCATAAAGAGATTAATCACCATTCTGCTAGTGACTTTCTTTGCTTTGGTCATATCAATTAAAACTTGTAAAGCGTGAGTTTGTCATTTCTTACTGAAATGCTGGCTGCACAGATTGGGACACAGCAGCGGAGGAGGATGGTGGCTGAGCAAGAGGGTTGTCACTTCACCATCATGAGTGTGTCAGACGCTTGTTACAAGAGAAAGGTAGCCTGGAAAATGTGCTTTTATGCATTCAACTGGTACCATCCAGGACTGTAACCTTAAACCTCTTAAATGTCCTATTTGTAGTGTCCATTATCATGCATTTAGAGCAGTGGCTCTCAACTATGGCTGCGTTTGTCAATCACCTGGGGAGCTTTTTAAAAATATCAAGGCCAGGTCCTTCCTCCGGAGATTGTGACTTAATTGGTCTGGGATAAGGCCCAGGCAAAGGTATTTTTAAAATGCACTCTAGGTGTTTCAGATATATAGCCAGGATAGGGAAGTACTGATTTAGAGGCAAGATAGCTGATTTTTAAGTGCTTTAAATAAATGCAATATATAGATTTTTTTATAGTTCACATTAATTCAAAAAGACTTCGAAATGGGTTCCAAAAATGTATTCAGCCCAAAGATTTTTTAAACTCTGAAAATTATAGTTAAATAAATGAAAATTAAAGCAAGAATGAGATACCATTTTCCCCCATCGGTAAACACTTAAAAGGTTGATGATATCCAGTAATGATGAGAATATATGGAAATGGTAATGCCGACACAACACACTTAGGAGTGAAAATCAGTGCCAGCACGTCGGAGGGCAACGTAGCAATATCTACCAAGTATTGTACTATCATAATTTGTCTAGCAATGGCACTGCTAGGATTTATTTGCAAATTTTCACCAACATACAGGTTTGGAAATATCTGTTGCAAAAATTTTTGTAATAGTGAAAAATGGAGAAAATTAAAGACCCCATCCCTCAGGAGATCAGTAAATTTTGGTACATCAATAAGGTGGAGTACGTTGGAGCCGTTTAAAAAAGAAGTGCCTCCTTCTGTGTACACTGCTACCAAATGATCTCTGAGATATACGTGTACCATTAATTGAAAAGAAGAAAAATACAATGTAGAAAATTATACAGAATATGATCTCTTTAGTGTGTAAATTTAAATAAAGGCACAGTTGACTCTTGAACACCGTGAGTTTGAATCGTGTAGGTCCAATTATACGTGAATTCTCTTCTGCCTCTGCCACTCTAAGCCAACAAGCCTTCCCCCTTCCCCTCCCTGGCATATTCAATGTGGAGATGATGAAGATAAAGATCTTACAATATATATAACATACAAAATATGTGTTCATGTATTGTTTACGTTATCAGTAAGGCTTTTGGTCCAGACTATTAGTAGCTAAGACTGGGGGCAGCCAAAATTTATAAATGGATTTTTGATCACAAGGGGGTTGGCACCCCTAACTCCTGCATTGTTCAAGAGTAGACTGCCTCCTCAATGTTAGCAACTTCACCTATGCACTTAGCGGAGACACCCTCAGTAATTATTTTTTAGTATATTTCCAAACCATCAAAGGCCAAACAATATTTTCATTTGTTTTACTGTTTGCTTTTGGGAACTTTTACTCTATTATGGAAATTGTACTGAATAGCAAATATTTTGACTTAGAACCTCATTATGATTTCTAAGTACAGAGGTGAGGATGTCTTTGAAATTAAAAAAAAAAATAATTCTCCATCCTTTCAACTCTAATTTACTTTGATTTTAAATAAATGCTCACCGATGCATGTTTTTTTTCCTTGAAGAAAATGCTGTTATCTTTGAGAAAATGGACTTTAGAAGAGGTGGGAAGCTTTTATTTTTGTTTTATACCTTTCCGTACAGTTTTAATTTTCTAACCAGTTACACATAGCCTGGAGTTATCTTGGTGATGAGATAATTTTCCACTGTTTTTATTTATCATATAAACTTTTTAAAGTAAGGGAACCAGGAATAAAGGTTTAAAAAAGTAGAAATAGGGCAGTGCCTTTGGCTCAAAGGAGTAGGGGGCTGCCCCATATGTCAGAGGTGGCAGATTCAAACCCAGCCCTAGCAAAAAAAAAAAAAAAAAAAACTGGAAAAAAAAAAGTAGAAAAATAAGATGAAAGTACAAGTACATTTGGAAGACAAAATACATGTCTTAAGATCTATGAGACTAATGTAGTTAGACTCCAAATTGGTCTCTGATCTCTCTACCAGCCAATTAAATAAAGGGAAACCATTGAACGGATTACATAATTCATGGTATCTATAAGACAAAAATGCATCTGCAGGGGAATCCCAACAATTTATGAGACTTGAGTACAATTTCTTTGGTGGATTCTCAAGAAAGAGACTATCATGTATAATACAGACATTTTCACCACCGCCCTCTCCAGAAAACAGATCCCCCTTGCTCTCCTGAAAACCAGTCTCCTGAACTGCATTTGATTGGTGGAGCCAAAGTCATATGACTACTATAGCTACAAAGAAAGCTGGGAAAATGGAACAGGTCTCATAATAAGTATGTTTCCCCCCTGTGAGGGCAGCGTATTCCTGAGATACAAGTTAGCCAGAAAAAGGCTAAAGACCTACCAAGAGTCTATAGCAGAGCCAGAACGAGGGTCTGGCCCAGGGCTCTAACTCTCCCAAAGCCACTCAGAATCTATATTTATACTTTGCATTACACCTCTTGCTTTGCTTGTAAGAAGTTAGACTTCCATTTTGCCTTAACTCTAATAGCTTTACTAGCTCCAACACAGACCATACAAACATGCCAACTAATAGGGGTTTTGAAGACACCTTCTTTCTGGAATCCCAGGTGCTGCCAGAACTTTAATCAAATAAATACAGAAATTAAAATTCATCAAATACTTGTAGTAAATTCTAGAAATAGCCCAAATACAAGAGAACCTCTGTAACTGGACCACCCTAGGGCTGGTCAAGCTATGGAGGAACTAGGCCTACTGTACTGATATGTATGTGTACTTATTTTCTTGTACAGCTTTTATTAGAGAATATAATACAAAATCATACACAATCAAAACACAGTAAAACCATACATCATATCGTACAAAATCAATATATTTACTGTTTTCTCATGGTTTAATCATTCTTTCTGATGAAAGAGTCAATCTTGGTCTGTTTCTTCTTATTATTCATGAATGTACATGGGGAGAGTACTCTCAATGCTGGCTACACCACTCGGCATACCCTGACAGTTTTTCCATACACTTAAGAAAAAAAATTTTAATTTCAGATTAATATGAGGGTATATACAATTAGGTTACATAGTTTGTGTTTGTTGGTTATACAAAGAGAAGTTATAGTTGAGTCCTTTACCCAGGAGGTGGGGCATATACCCCTGCACTGTGCCTATCAGGTGAGAGCTTATGACACCCCTCTTCTGTCTCCCCACTTCCCTCTTCTTGAATTTAAGTGTGTTTTTCTCTCATATGGGCGTGTAGTTTGTTCATCTACTAGTTTCATATTGAGTACATTGAATACTATTGCTTTTCCATTCTTGTGATACTTAGGAAGATGTTCTCCAAATCCTTCCAGGTAAATACAAGAGATGTGAAGCTTCCATCTTTCTTCATGGCTGAATAGTATTCCATGGTACATATACCACAGTTTATTAATCCATTCATGGATTGATGGGCACTTGACTTGTTTCCACATCTTTGTGACTGTGAATTGAGTTGCTATAAAAATTCAAGTGCAAATGTCCTTATGGTAAAATGATTTTTTTTCTTCTGGGTAGATATTTAGTAATGGGATTAAGGGATCAAATGGAAGGTCTACTTTCAGCTCTTTATGGATTCTCCATAATTCTTTCCAAAGGGCTATATTAGAAGAACATGTGGGAAAAACTCTTAATAATAATGGCCTGGGAATAGATTTTATGAAGATGGTCCCATTGGCGTCACAGCAAAACCAAAAATAAATAAATGGGATCTGATCGAGCTACAAAGCTTCCGCAAAGCTAAGGGCACAACAACTAAAGCAAACAGACAACGTTCAGAATGGGAGAAGATATTTGCAGGATATGAATCTGACAAGGCCTAATAACCAACATCTACAGAGAACTCAAACTAATCCACAAGAAAGGAGACAACCCCATCTATCATTAGGCAAGGGGTGTGAACAGAACCTTCTCTCAAGAAAACAGACGAACGGCTAACAAGTGCATGAAAAAATGCTTATTGTCCCTAATTATCAGAGAAATGTGAAACAAAACCACTTTGGGATATTACCTAACCCCAGCAAGAAGAGCTCACATCACAAAGTCCCAAAGCTGCAGCTGGCAAGGGTGTGGAGAGAAGGGAACCCTTATATACTATTGGTGGGATTGCAAAGAAAAAATAATTTTTAAAAGATAAGATAATTATTTACCCATTTATTCCAGTTCAGGGTTATAAGAAGTCAAAGCATATTTCACCAGCATAGGGCACAGAGAGGAAACCAGCCCTGGTCGGGATGCCATTCCGTTATAGGGGACCCTCAACCACACGCTCACTGAGATTGGCCCCACTCACCTCAAGTGCACATCTTTGGGATGTAGGAGGAAACCAGAAAGGACTCAGGGAAAACCCATATGGATGTGGAAAGAACATGCAAATGCCACATGATGGCCTTCGCTAGCAATCAATTTTTTTCTAATCAATGTTATTAAAAAACAACATTATTCAAGGACCTGGTGTATACAGGGGAAGACAGGAATGAAGTACTGGTACATCCATCAACATAGAAGAACCTCAGAAACATAATGCTGGGTGACACAACTCAGACTCAAAAGGCCTCAGACTGTATGATTCCATTTCTGTGACATCCTTGGCAAGGACAAACCTATAGGGACACAATACAGATTGATGATTGCCAGGGGGGCAAGGAGCAAAGAAGAATTTTGAGGATGACTGAACTGTCCTATATCTTGACTGTGATGGTGGTGAAATGATTGTGAACGTTTGTCAAAACTTCCATAACTGCACACCTAAAAAAGTGAATTGTACCACATGTAAATAACACCTTCATTTTTAAAATGAAAGAAAAAATTCAATAAATAATACCTGCGTTCACTTATTCAACAAATATTTGTTGATCACCTATTATGTGCCAGACTCTCTTAAATAGTCATATATTTAAGCAAACTAATCCCAATGCATAGAATACATCGAAAATAATCTAAATTACGCTATAGATTCCTTAAACTTGATTTACAGCCAATAACTTGTGAAGAACTTTAGTAGTGCTGGGAAATGGCAGTACGTAGTTTCTTTCATCCACAACTGACAAACTACTGAGGACTGGTGTGAAGACATATTGCAGCCAATGGATTTGACACCCCCCCCCCCCGGCACCAATTTAGAAAATCATTTTTAGGTGCTAATTGGTTGTGTGAAGCTCACATTTTGGTGCAAGGAAGCCTAAAGCCTAAAATTTCTGCTGGAAGGAACTGGGGAAGGGATTGGTTAAGGCAGTCTGAAGTAGTGAGATGGAGAAAACAGAGCACTGGCCAAGAGTCAAGGTATCTCACTAGCCCTACTCCTGGCATGGTCAAGATCACTTTGCCTTTCCAGCCTCAATTTCCTTATCCATTAAATGAATGAACTGGAAAAGTGGGGAAAGCGCTGATTGCACAATGCAGAGCTCCTCCACCAAACACTTGTGTGACCAAGTGTTGGCCACTCTGGGCTTTTGTTTCTTACTATAATGAATGAGAGATTTAATAGTTGCACAATGATATTGATGCCACTGAACTATATACTTTAAAAATGGTTAAAATGGTAAATTTTATGTTATTTACATTTTACTACAATAAAACATTAAAAAAAGATACTTAGACAAAATGACATTTGGGGTAAAGTATTAATAATTCAATCTTTCCTCTTTTGGGATAAAGTCCAAATTCATTAACAAGTTACTTGTAGGCTATGCAGACCCTGGCAAACATTTATTGTGGGGACTGTGTCTATACAGTTTCAGTCATCTAAAACCAGCATGTTAGCATAATTCTGGCAACCCAATCTTTTGTGATTATACACAAAGGTAGACTTTACCTGGCAGCAGGAACAATCTGTTTGCTAGACATGATTCTGGGACCAGGGCTTGGCCCTGGAGCCCCAAGACAACCTCATCGTATGAGTCATGAAGAATGCTGAGGCATCTGTTTGACCCCACCCCTGGTAGGAGCTTTATGAGTGCTCTGAAAGAGATAAATAGAGAGTCCCAGTTTGGACTTGGGTGCCCTGACCAAATGGCACTACTATATATATCAACTGGTCAGAACGTTAGAGGCGGACTTAGAAAATTTCAAGAAGGGCCCTCCAAAGCTCAGGCCACCTCAGGCCCAAGCTCATGGAGGGACTAGGAGCTTGCCCATGCTGAAGGATGGTGCTTCTTAATTTGGTTTATAAACCTGGTCTGATCTGTCTCAAATGTGCCATGGTGTGTCCATCCTGAGACTATGACACACACATGGGATTTCTCTACTCAGAACATATGTTTCTCCCCATGCCCCAGTACTCACTACCCCATTTATTTCACTAATCCTTGTTCCTCTGAGAGCTCTCAGTTTAGAAAACACTCCCTCCTGTGCCCCAGTTCTGGTTTAGAGAACCTGATGGGCTATGTTTTTAAGATGAATCTATGATCTTGAAATCAATCTTCTTTTTTCTTTCCCAAATCAATTCACCAGAATATTTAAAATAAACTGTAACAAAATCTTTCTGGAGTAGAATAAAATTTCTAAATCTGTTCTCTTGTTCCCAGAGGCTGGAAAGGGGTGGAGTAATTCTATGTCTGAGTTCTCAGAGGAGAAACCTGCATCCAGAGAGGGCGAGTTGTTACTCCCCTTGACCAAGCTATCCTAAGGTCTTTGTGGTCTTGTACAGTTTTTATTCAGTGATTAATTTATTCACCCATCCACCCTTTCAATTATTCAGCAAACATTAACAGCTCTCTATTCTATCCAAGACACTAACTTAGGTCCAAGATTGGAGGAAGTCAAATAAAATGTGATTCCTTCAAAATGCTCATAGTTATTGGGCATAATCTGTTCTAGGATGTAGATAATGGTAGAATGCGAGGGACTTTGGGGGAATCCTGCAGATGTGGGACAATTTGTGTGTGTCACTAATGAGCATATGAATTCAGAAAACTGTTGTTAGGTGAGCATAATGCTTCAAGGGTTAAACTGTTACACTGCTCTAGGATGGGAAGGGAGCATGATGCTGGGAATATTCCACACCTCTTCATGAGTAATGAGACTGTTTCTATGCTTACTATTTTGTGGCATTTCCTCTAAGAGAACAGAGCCCAAAGAAGAAGCAAAGAATTATAATTAGAAGCTTTCACTGTCAAGTGCCATGAATGAACAAGACACTAAGAAAAAGTAGCAACAAGGTGATGTCTACAAAACTTGGCTATAGGAGAACCTCTCAATCTGCCCCTCCACTGAGGAGTACAGTGTTCTCTAATCTCTACCCTTCAAAACAGCCCAACAGTTAAAGGAGAGAAACCTCACTCGCAGAGGTGCTAGGAAAACACTGTGAGTGCTGTCTAAGATTACAAAGCTTTGCTGAAGAACACAAATGACTAATTCTATAATTTATTTTGGGCTGCCAAAGAAAAGAGAGTCTATTCTCATATTTTCTCCAAAATTTCCTAAAAGAATTCTAGATCAGCTGTTCTATGAACTAATATTTGTGCTTCTGTCCCCAGATAAAATAGCCACTATAAATTAACAGGCTATCTGATGTTTCCTTAGTGCCCTTTGCCTGGGATACACTTTTTTGAGTCATTAACTCCTTTTAGAATGGGATGAAAGCTATGAGCTTCCTCTCCAGAAAACTGCCCGTAAGTCCATATGCATAAAAATATCCACAGAATTTCAGTGGATTCAGAGACCTACTCAAAACCTATCCAGGTACCCCAGTGAATCTGTGCTCCAGAAAATACTAGAGATGTAATTTTTGCAAAAAGAAAATTCTCCAGCTCTTGCTATATTGATTGATGCGTTTCCAAAAATGTTGAACAGTGGTTCTCAAACTAGAGTTTGAAGTTCCAAGAGAGTGTTTAAAGGCAAAAGCTACAGAAAGCTGCTTGGGCACAGACAGCATCTAACTCTGTGGCAGTGTGGACATCGTTCCTTCTAGTTAGGGTGGCCAGATGAAATGCAGGATACCCAGTTAAATTCTAATTTCAGGTCAACAACAAAGAAATTTAAGTATCACTATGTCCCATGTACTCTGCACAAGTATATTTGGAATATAATTACACTCAAATAATTTGTTGTTGGTCTGAAATTGAAATTTAACTGGGAATCCTCCACTTTTTTTTGGCTAAATTTGGCGACCCTAGTCCTGATCAATTCTATTTTAGTAGGATTCCCTACCTTGGAGTTCGTGGTGGTCATTTTGACAATGGTTTCTCTTCTCCCTTACATCTGGAGGTATCTTCATTAGGTCCAGCACTGAGGAGTATCTAACAATGATTGTTTATCAACACTTTCTCTCTACAGAACACACAGCGAAATCACGTGTGTCTGTTTGTACATGTATTAAAGAGAAATTAAGAAGTGATGAATTACTTAGAAAGAACTTTAAGAATTATTATTTTGAAATAAACATGACTAGTGTTCTAGAAAATGGTATCTGGCCTTCAGGGACCCCCCCAAAGTGGTAGTAGTACAGGAAGCACAGAATTACAATAGAGAAGTAACTCCTGAAAACAAGATAGAAAAAAAAATCCTTGAAGTTTATAGTGCCACTAACTCCTTGGCAAAGGGAATTAACTCTGAAAATCAGCGGGTTTGGGAGAACTGTGAATTGCTAATGCCATACCCATTTCTTCCTTTTCTTAAAAAATTCTAAACTCTGATTTGGGTCAGTATTTCTGGCTAAACTACACATTTCCTGGTATCTATCATAGCTATGGTAGCCACATAACAAGTTCTGTCCAAAGAGACATAAGGAAAGGTTGCTGGAAATTTCTGGATAATGGTTGCTTTCCTGATAAAAGTCCTACCCCTCTCCCCTGTTGCTTCTTCTTGTTCCTGTCCAGTGTGCAGAAATAAGACCAGAAGTGGAGGTCATCTTGAGATCATGAGCATGAGAGCCACATGCTAAGAATGGCCGATCACAGGGTGAAGGAGTCCGGGACACTGGGAACTGTGGTGGGCATTGTGCTCTATTGCCTAATTCCCTTTCAGGATGGAAGCTGTTGATCTCCACTGATGGCAATGTTGATAGCTGATGCCCCTCAGTTGTCAGCTCACTCTGGGAATTGCCCTTAGCTGAAGATAGACACCATGCCCAGCTCATGCCCTCCTCTTAGCAGGAAGACCACATCCAAAGGCCTATCTCCTTGCTCCAACTCAGAAAGACTTTGAGGGCCAACTTCAGGCCTCTCCACATGATTGGCTGAGGCCTTATTGTGACCATACCACAGCCCAAATCCTTCCTCTTCCCCAATCCTGATGCCTTCCCTTGCCCCTCCGGTGTTGATCCCAAGAGTTCTCCCCAGTAAACTTCCTGCATATAATCTGCTTTCTGGGGAAATTTGACCTGAAATAATGACCTTGTGGTATCCACCACACCAGACTACCTTCGGAATTCTTATTAGAAAACAAGATTAAAATAAATTTTGGACAAGCCACAGAGATAGATTTTTCATATATCCAGTCCAAAGCAAAGTCTATCTAATACAGAGGTGTATTTTATAACATGAACTAAGGGTTTGAACATCTGAATTATGTATTGATTCACAAGACTTAGCATAGGCTGCTGAGACAAATGTGATATAAGCAAAACTTCTGAATTGACAAGGGAAAAAACTCCCATCTGACTCCTCCTTTGGAATATAAGAATAAGGAGGAGCCATTCCCTAAAGCTCCTAGGAAAGGGCAAGGCTTTGACATTTCTTGCTGGAAGAGCAAGGAAGGATGAACTCCAAAGAGACTTGGCTAGATTGAAACACAAATATTGGCTCTACACAAGCTGGCAGCCCTCTCTGATGAAATAGGTGAAGGAACACAAAGAGTCTGTCAGCACGGCCTGGAGTAATCGACTCCAGCACTGGGGATTTAATGCTCAAACGTGGATTTGTGTTGCTATTGCCAGACGCTTCAGACATCATTAGTTCTAGGACATCTTGATGTCTAGAGATGCTGACACAAGAAAACTCCACAAAACTAAAAAGCAAGTTTAAAAATACCTTGAAATAAATAAAAAGAAAATGGTTTCCCTTTCTTCCTGTTGAACAAAAAATGAGAGCAAGTATTCCCTTGAAGGAAATGAATTCTGGGCAAAATCAACAGTGACTTCAGATCTCTTGAGACTACAGAAGTGCTACCTGCAACTGGTACCGCCTAGTGTCTCTGTTAGGTGCATTATAGCTGTGTTGTTTAAGGGGAAGCCCATCAAATCCAAAATCTGAAAAATGGCAAGTCAGTCCTAAAGGCTTAATCAATCTCTCTCCATGACCACTGCATCCTTCCTGGTGGATTATTGCCTTCTCTCTCTGGGTTTTCAAATGAGTACAATGACTCTTTTAACTAAGATGGTCACTGACATGAAAATGAGAAATGTATACTTGCTGAATACAACTTTTGAATTCAAGGATATTTCCCAAAGTAATTTAAATCTAATGATTTCTCAGACATTTGCTTATCTTATGACGGAAGTATATCTGTCATGTCATGAAAGTCTTAACAAAAGCAGGGATACAAGTTTTCATTTGTGTACCTGGAATTTTCAGCATGCTTTTCCTTTCCCACTTGTCTGCTTTACGCAGACCTGCGCTATATCGAAAATAGCCACATTTGGCACAATGACTGCAGTACTTTAATTTAATGTAGTTGTAAAATAAACAGTATACACCACCTTATATTCAGGTCAATGGATTGATCCAGAGACCTCCTAGGATCATTCAAGAGCAGGGAGAAAGGAGTTGCTGACAAGGTAGAGGGTTGTGGATTTCTCTTAAATCTAGCATTCCAACACAATGTTAGATTTAAGAGAAAATGCAAGGGGCTTCCCTCTTGGGATGTGTGTCTTCCTTTCTTGTTTAGTGGTAGAATCCAGATATAATTCGTGGAAACAATGTACCCTGCTAAAAAAATTATCCTTCCCTGCTCGGCACCCATAGCATAGTGAACATACACCAAGGCTGGCAGGTTCAAAACCAGCTTGGGCCAGCTAAACAATAATGACAACTGCAATCAAAAAGCGAGCATTGTGGCAGGCACCTGTAGTCCCAGCTACTTGGGAGGCTGAGGCAAGAGGATCACTTAAGCCCAAGAGTTAGAGGTTGCTGTGAGCTGGGATGCCATAGCACTCTACCGAGGGTGACATACTAAGACTCTGTCTCAAAAAAATAAAATAAAATAAACATTATCCTTCCCACATTCCCTTATACCTAGCAGTAATCATACAATGCCACATGCAGTTCTGAGAAGGAGTTTGGGAGATTATAGGAAGGATCGAAAGGAGCTGACCCTTTGAAGCAAAGATCATATCTGATTTGAAGATGTGTTTTATTTGGTCCATTGACATTTCCTTAAAACTAAAACTGGATAAATTCCCATAAAAAATCCAGATTTCTAGATTTCTCTAAAAATCATGAGACGTAACTGGTCTTACACTGCCATGTGACAACACAGTCCCTGCTTCTTCCTGTTGTGTGCCCTGGCCTGCCTCACTCACCCTGCAGGCATCGGTATTGTAAACCCTACCTTAAACCACAGTCTACGTCTTTCTCACTCACTCCTTTTTCCTTTACTGTGCCATATGCCAAGGTTTGTCTGCCTGCACCTCAGTCCTGGGTGGCAGAAGTGTTCCCAAAGTCACATAGTTATCAGGGTTGTTGAAATTACCATGCCTAGAGAGCCCATTCTTGAAGCTGGATCAGACTGTACGTCAATGAGTGGGATTATTATTCATTATCTTTAATATTCTTGGTTACTGGCCCTGAAGTTGGATTGTACGACATATTTCAGGGTGAGGTGGAACATATAAAGTCTAAAGGTCTTAGATTGCGCATATGATCGATCTTAAGGGTTAGAATTGTGTTATGAGGCGGCTCGGCGCCTGTAGCTTAGCGGCTAGGGAGCCAGCCACATACACCGGAGCTAGCGGGTTCAAATCCAGCCCAGGGCTGCCAAACAACAATGACAACTACAATCAAAAAATAGCCGGGCATTGTGGCTGGTGCCTGTAGTCTCAGCTTCTTGGGAGGCTGAGGCAAGAGAATCACTTAAGCCCAAGGAGGTTGCTGTGAGTTGTGATGCCACAGCACTCTTCCAAGGGTGACATAGTAAGACTCTGTCTCAAAAAAAAAAAATTGTGTTACGGGGCAAAACTCAAAGAGTACTTACCAAGTTCTTTTCCCAAAGGCAAAATAGGGCACATGTGATTGAGGGTAGTTGGTCCTGATTTCTATGTTTTAGGTAATTCTTCTTTTTATTTTAAGCAATTTATGGTTTTATCACTTATCCACTTGACAAAATATATTTTAATTATCTTTATTTTCCTCACATAATGCTTGGAGGTTATGAGTACCATAACCTATGTCTACTGAACACAGTAGTACTTTTTTCACAAACCTCCCTGAGCTCAAGTTGCAAACTGCCTCCTGCATTCTAGGATTTCGGGATTGAATGATCAATCTATTCATATTGTTCCTGAGGTTAGAGATGTTGATTGTCCTACTTCTTTTTAAAAAATTATAAATAATAGAGATTTATTTCTCCCAGTTTTCAAGACTGGAAAGTCCAAGATCAAGGTGCTGGCAGATTTGGTGTCTGATTAAGCTTGCTCTCTGTGCTCCCAGGATGGCAACGTATTACTGTATCCTCACGTGGTAGAAAGCAGAAAAGGGACAAAAACTCTCTCAAGCCCTTTTATCAGGACACTAATCCCATCCATGAGGTGGGAATCCTTGTGGCCTTACCACCTCCTAAAGGTACTGTTTACCTCCCATCTCTTAGTACTGTTGAATTAGGGACGAAATTTCAACAGGAATTGTGGAAGGACACAAACATTCAAACCACAGCACTACCCCATAACATTTATGATTACATACCCTGCTCCAGAAGGTGAAGTTCACCTCTGGCCTCAAGAAGGCCGAGGAATGTGGTTTTATATTGAATGATCACACATCCTCCTGAACTCTAAGTTTCAACATCATGGAACGAGAAAACAGTCGATATTGAGGAAGAACCAGAAGCCACTGTCACATCTGCTTAATTTATTTTAAGAATAAACAACTGGTGAACAACTGAATAACTACTGGTCCCAACTGTGACAGAGAAGTTCCAACTGTACATTGAAAAATGTCTAAGACATCACTTACAGAGGCAAGCCCTCAACAACTGCTACAACCACTTCATTGCATCTGCCCTTGGTTCCCTGGTCTTTCCCTCCTGTCATTTACATTGATTGTCCCACATCTTAGCTTTTACCACTCTGAAATGAGGAAACCTTCCACCTCCTTTCGTTTTCCCTTTTAGGATAGGCTTCTCTCCAGTGGAACTCTTGCCTTCCATCAGCTGAGATGTCCTTCCTGGAACTTTTCCTAGGGCCACTGCAGCTTTCTTGAACTTGAATAAGCGTAGGCATACAAAGTTTTATTGGAAATAACATATAGAGTAGAACCTCTGTGAGTTGACCATCCAAGGGACTATAGCGAACTGGTCAACATAAGAAAAAGGCCTGCTGTACTGTACATGTGGTGCATGTCCAGTCTATGAAAATTAGGTCAACTTAAGGAATTCATCAATGTAAGGAGTTGGCCAATTATGGAGATTCTACTGTATTTCTTTTGAATGATGTACAATATCTGGCTACTTAAGCTGTTTTGTGACACTGGACTAGCATCTTGGTATGACTTCCAGTCTCATCTTTGGTCATAACTAATCATAGAGAACAATTCACTTTGTACATATATTTTTGATTGTTTATTGATTATTTTTATATACTTTTTAGTTTGTCATCTAAATACTGTATCACTGACACTGTATAGTAATTCTAAGATGTGGTCCCCAGGCAAAACATCCACATTATCTAGAAATTTGTTTAAAAGGTACATTCTCAGGCCTTACCCCAGACTTGCTGGATCAGAAACTTTGGGGGTAGGGCCCAGTGATTTTGTTCTCATAAGCCTTCCAGGTGATTCTGATGCACACTCCAATTTGAAACCCACTGACATAGTACAGTATTTTGTATGTGAATGAGATATAGTGATTAAAAAATCAGAGCAAAGGAAGTTTATACTTAGAATTAGAAAAATTTGAATGTAAGGGAATAGAATATAGAGAATATCTTGTATTTTTTTGATCAATAGCTATTGGATATGTGGCTACTTATACAATAACTGGCAATGTGTACAGGGGTCAATTGCTTAGATTTGGAATAGTACTATCTAGGTTTGATGATCTTACTAAAATTAGCAAGGAGAAAGAAAGAAATGTGAGAATGGAGAATTGAATTTAACCTGAGAAGAAATTTAAATATTTACACACGTACATATTAGCAGAGAGAATACAGAGCCCAGAAAGGAAAAGAAATGTAAAGGAATGTTAACGGTAGACAGTTCTAATAGACAATGGAAATTCTCCAGCTCAGAGGAGATTCTGCAGAGATGCCCACAGATGTGAAAGGAGGAGTCTGAGGCTGAGTGCTTCTATTTGTGTAACAAATGATTATTGAGCACCTGCTCTGCACCAGACATTGTTCTAGGAGCCAAGATACAATGATGGCCAAGGTAGAAATGGTCCTGGCCCTTATAGAACTGAGCCTAGTAGAGGCCAGGAACCAGTGAACAGCTGACTGCAATTCAGTGTGATGGAAGCCATTTAGGGGAAGGGCAAGGTAGAAATGGTCCTGGCTCTTGTAGAACTGAGCCTAGTAGAGGCCAGGAACCAGTGAACAGCTGACTGCAATTCAGTGTGAGGGAAGCCATTTAGGGGAAGGGCA
>NW_003852427.1:3557193-3625846 GCF_000181295.1 Otolemur garnettii
CTGCAATTCAGTGTGAGGGAAGCCATTTAGGGGAAGGGCAAGGTAGAAATGATCCTGGCTCTTGTAGAACTGAGCCTAGTAGAGGCCAGGAACCACTGAACAGCTGACTGCAATTCAGTGTGAGGGAAGCCATTCAGGGAAGGGCAAGGTAGCTCAGAGAAGAGATCCTGAATGCTAAACCCACCCTCGGGAGGTGGGAATATTGGTAACTACCATTATCATGTTTAGAACAGAGACATATTGTAGAAGCAAACAGAGGGAAATTAGTAAGGTACTTCGCTGAGGCTTGTTTCTAATTATATCTCGGAGGTGGGATGCATTAGTCTCAGTTTGAGGTTTTAATAGAAAATGTGTGTCCTATGAGGGCATGCAATGGCAGGGTGGGATCTTGGACTACAGAAATCCAAATCTTTGGCAGAAGCACAGGATTGAATCTAAATCCCTCTTTGAAACCAATTTCTGACCTCAAGAAGGATGGGCAATCAAAACATTGGGGAGCGAGGTCTAACCAAGAGAAAATGAACCTTTATCAAAAAATCTCTGAAACCAGAAGACCTAAATACTTTTTCTAACAGAATGGCTTTCGCTACTTCAAGATTCTCTCAGGAGGAGTTCTCAAGCCTAAATAGCTATAAGAATATCTGAGGGCCATGTTCTGGGAACCCTTGTTAGTAGAAACTTTTGTTTCTACTCAATACAAAAAAGGAGGAAAATAGGGGAGAGGGACAAGAGAGCCTGAAATTAATTTTAATTTTTTTGTTTCTATAGTTTTATTTATTTGCTGAAAAATCTATTTTATATCAGATAACTTTGACTTAATGATTACTATGTGCTGGGCTTTCAGAGGCTTTTAAAACTGAAACTTCAAGTGTAATTGGTCAATAAATTCACACTGATAGTTAATGTCAAGAGAGGTAAGAAAAACCAGAAAGAACATGGCCACACATAATTCTTACCAAGTCTGGTCAAATAGCCATTTTATTAAGGTTTTTTTTTTGTTGTTGTTTGTTTGTTTTTGTTTTTTTGAGACAGAGCCTCAAGCTGTCCTCATGGTAGAGTGCCATGGCACAGCTCACAGCAACCTCCAACTCCTGGGCTCAAGCGATTCTCTTGCCTCAGCCTCCCAAGTAGCTGAGACTACAAGCACTGACATAACACCTGGCTAATTTTTGATTGTAGTTGTCATTGTTTGGTGGGCCTAGGCTGGATTTGAACCCACCAGCTCTGGTGTATCTGGCTGGTGCCTTGGATGCTGAGCCTTATTAAGTTGTTTTAAGTTGGGAAAAGTCATGGAGCCTATAACTGAAGTTAAAAATCATGGAATATTTAAACAAAAATAATCTTTGAAATTACCTTTCCTCATATGAATGCCTTTGAATGCCTTCACGTGAATGGGAGACAGCTACTATCTGTAGACACAAGTCACCCGTTGGAGTCAGCAGGTTTCAGTCTGATGGTTTCAGTCCTGCTGGTTTGTCCACCTGGATTTTGTTCAGCCTTGTAAAAATATTCTCAGTGGTGGTACCTGGTCACTGAAGTAATTCTAACTTGTCCATCTTTGGGAATTTGTAGAATAGCAAGTCTTTGTTATTTTTTCATTATCTTAATTTGGAGCAAATAATTCAGCTTTTCTGTTCTGGAGCAAATCCTTTATCCCACCAAGATCCAAGTATCCCAGTCTTTGAGTGACTTCCTTTGACATGTTAAAATAATCTCCTTTTATGGGTTTGGAGACACTCTTAAGGTTTTAAGTCTTTGCTGTTGTTGTTATTCCCTTCATTTATAATTGATTGGATTTCTTTATTCTTTTCCCATGAACTCCGGTTTGTGGGTTCTGTCCTCTTTTTTCCTCTGGTAATTTGCATGGCTCCAGCAGTGCGTTCTCTAGCTCCTCTCTGTAATGCTTACTGTTTTTATTCCTTCGTATACACTTTGCATGGAAAACAAACAATGACAAAAAAGTATGTAGACTTTTCTTGTTGTCTCCTAAACAGAGTCTATGTTTATCATATTTCTCTTTTGAAAAGATTTAAAGTGTATGCAATTTGTTTCTTGGTTTCTCCCTGTCCCATGAGGATGCAGAATTTGTTATTAGTTTTTATTTAGTAGTTCACCCACAGCCATCTCTTGGATCCATTTCCGATCCTGTTTGGGATGAAAGTTCCCTCCATTTCCTTTCCTTGTGGGATTTAGAAACCAGCCCTTGATAGGATCAAACCTGCCCAAATGGGGTGGAGCCGCCTAAAATAATCAACCCTACCCTCTCCCACTGGAAGAAAGGTAAATGGGCCAACCTGGCCCTTATAACAGATGCCCTCAGGAAAGGGAATGCCCTGACCCCCACCTTCCTGACCTTTAGCCCCCCCCTTTGCCATTACTACGTGTGGATTTCTTCTGGGTTGGAAATCTCAACCCCCCACCTGAACCCAGGTGGAATAAAGCCATTTTAATTGCACAAACTGGGCCTCCGTGTTCCTTTCGTCTGGTGCCTCAGAATAATCTTTCATCTTTGGCTCCATAACCTTTCAGTCCTCAATTTATACCTGCTACCCACCCCCTCCTCTGGTACCTCTCTTCCTGCTTAAGCCATTGGCTACTCTGGGTTTGGATAATAAAGCCTTTCATCATTATTATCTGGAAAGATTATTTTCAGCTTTTCTAATTGTTATCATTCCTCTCAGGTAATCAACCATATGCATTTTTCTGGATGGAGAAGTTTTAATGTAAACTGTTTTAACAGCTGAAAAGTTGTTAAAAGTTATAACGAAAATGGATCCTGTGACATTCATGGGACACATATTTTCTGTGTCCTGCCATGGATCAGTTCTAGACCCTGGGGTTAAGCAGGGACCAGAACCAAAGTTCATGTGCTTATATTCTAAAGGGTAGGGAGACAAAGAAGTAATTCATCAGCTGTTGATGAAAGTTAAGAAAAGGAAAGTATAATAATAGTTTAGAACAGCCCTTCTTTACCAGTTCCAGCAGAGAATTAAACTCACACCCTAAGGTACCCTTTGCATAGAATGAATTAACTTCTTTCCTATGCAGTTAGAATGCCACCAGCTGTGTACCATCCTTGGAAGATTCAAGAAAGCAGTCACAGAAATCATTTTCTGTAGGGCTTAATTTTCCAAAGGAATCTCCTGAGAAAGGCCGAGTTACAGAATCAGAGTTGTGGGAGGGAGTGCTGCTTTGGGTCGTTTGACTACGGAAGGCCTCTCTGATCAGGATTCTCTGATCAGCGATCTGAATTTAGTATGGGAAGGAGGGCCTTGCAGGTGCAAGGTGGGGGTGTGGGAGACAGAGAGTTCTAGGCAGAGACAAGAGTCAACTTGATATATGTGATAAACAGTTAAGAAGGTCCATGTGGATGGAACAGAATTATCAAGAGGCAGAGAGGTGAGGTTAAGATTAGAGAAGTAGCTGGTGAGGGGCAGGAAATGGTGCAGAGAGGCATACCAGAGACGTTTCAGTGCAAGTGAATTTAACAGGTTTATTGAGCTCTAGCTATGTGTCATGGATTGAGGAGTTTCAGAGAGGAATGAATCATGGTCTCTCCCCTCACACAATTTGTAATATAGAGTATGTAACATACCTTACCCTAAGTAGAGTACAATAAATGCTATGCCTTGATAATAAGCAAATGGGTGGTCATAAGTTGAGTTCTTCCAGAAGCAGATGCTGAGCCAAGAATCCAGATGCAAGTGATTTATAATCAAAGTGTTCCCAAGAAGAACTCATAAGAGTCAAGCAGGGGTGGAATTTTAAGCAACAGACTCAGCCTGGTCATGCGGGGAGCTTTGTAGTGTAAACGACACCTTGGAGCTCGTCATACTGTGTGTGAAGGAAAGGAGCAGTTTCATCTGTACACGTACACCTGTTAATCATTGGCTATGGGCTGCCCACCAGGGTGGTGTACTCTCTTAGGCATTTTCGGTTCTCTATTTTGGTGCCAGTGTCAGAAGTAATTCTGGAAAGATCGCAGCCAAGGAAGCAGAGGCTAAAAAAAATGGCAGATAGAGCTGGTAAAAGGGAAGCAAGAAGATCTTGGTGGGGCACCAGTGATGCCACCCCAGGGCTAATAGAGCTTTGCAGCCTGGAGCAGAGTACTTGAAGGACGGGCAGAGATAGTGAGCCATGCCTGTTTGGCCCTGTAGCCTCCGAATTTAGTCTTGTTTATACTCCCACAGGTGTTTCTGTTCTGTGTGGACATGCACGCATACACAAAATTCATCCCAGGCCTAGGACTCAGTGATGAGAATTTTGGAGAATCATTTGGCAGAATCCACAGGCCACAATATTACATTTTTTTAGGGAATGGTAAGCTCTTCCTAGGAATGGCAAGCTGGTAGGAATATGGTTCAGAAATACATGAGATACAATCATAAAAATAGCGTATAAACTTGAGTGTGAGTGAGTGATAGGTAATGTGTTTAAGGGACAAAAGTCCAAACTACTTAGAATATGATGTGTTTTATTTAAAAATTATAAAGGAAAAAAATCAGTGAAAATTATCTCTTTCAGTTTCCAAGAAAATATTTAGGGGTATTGGAGGCTAGTTTTTATGACTTGGTTTTGGACTGAGAGAAATATTTTATCATAGAAAACTTGCTCAAGAGCAGAAAAGAATTGGCATAGGTGAGTGACATTAGGATGAACTTTAAATAAGAGTGGCCCTGGGGATGTCAGGGAGTTTCCCCCTGGCTGCCCACTCTGATTGGTTGAAGTGGAGTGGCAGTAACGGTATGTTTAGGAGTCGAGGCCACATCCAGGCTTAGGAGAACAATATTAATAATAGCTAAAATCTATTTAGCACTGACTAGATGCCAAACACTACTTTAGCAATTGCTATTATTTAATTAGGTCATTAACAACTCTAAGGACTGAGTATATTAGTCCCCTCTCATCTGTGGTTTCTTTCTGTAGTTTCAGCTACTCACAGTACAGTATAATAAGACATTGAAAGGGAAAGAGAAAGAGAACCCACACTCACATACTATTTTATTACTGCATATTGTTGTAATTGTTTTATTATTTGCTAATGTTGTTAATCTCTTACTGTACCCAATTTATAAACTTAACTTTATCATAGGTATGTATGTATAAGAAAAAACATGGTCTATATAAGATTTGGTACTATCCATGGTTTCAGTGATGTGGAATGTATCTCTTGAGAATAAGTAGGAATTACTATACTTGTATTGCCCTTGTTTCCATTTTAAAGATGAAAAACTGGGGAAATCATTTACCTAATACTTTCCAAGGACTAAATTGTCTGGCTTACATAGTTAGCAAGTAGAAGAGCTGGGATTTTAACCCAGACCACATAATCCTAGATTCTACTAATAATCTCTATAATGGAGTTGAGTACCATGATTGATCGTCTCCCATATGCACAAGAGGAGGGAGAAATGGCATATCATGTATTTTCTGTCCTTCATTTCTAGTCTTTCCCCCATCTTTCAATCATCATTTTCCTCCTTTCCCCTCTCACACTCGGTCAAATTAAACTATTTTCTCTTCCCTACGTTCTGTGCTCTATGCTTTCCTATGGGCTGTTTCCTGAGCCTGGAACACCCTTCCTGTGAACTTTCTGGTGTCTATGTCCATTTGCACTGCTATAACCAAATACCACAGACTGGACAGTTTATAAACAACAGAATTTTTTTTCTCGTAAGTCTGGAGGCTAGAGATCAAGGTGCTAGCATGATCAGGTTCTTGTGAGGGCTCTCTTCTGGGTTGTACTCTGCTGACTTCTTATTGTATCCTTACATGGCAGAGAGCAGAAGCAAGTCTCTGGTAACTTTAATAAGGACACTAACAAAGACTTTAATAAGTCCAGTCATGAAGGGTCTATCCTTATGACCTCATCTAATCCTAATTACCTTCCAAAAGCCCTACCTCCTCATACCATCATACCTGGGGGATGGCCAACATATAATTATGGAACGGACATGAATAGTCCATAACAGCTGGTTAACTCTTACAAGTTCTTTGGAATTCAGCTCAGGCATCACTTCTTGGAGAAAGCCTTCCCTTATTTCATCAGTTGGAATTGGTATTCCTCTTATATGCTTTCTTATAATGTTATGTGCCTCTGTTGTAACAGAAAACTTTTTCTTTTGAATGGTGATAGATTCTCTTAAAATGGGAAAAGAGGTAGGGCTCAACTACTGTGTTGGTAACCAAATTCCTCACCTCTTCTCTGCTCCAAAATATGTGTTGTTTTCTAAGGGTCACTTGCTTTCTATGTCCAAATTTGTAATTGTAAAATATAGGTGTTGGGCCACAGAGGATTTCTAGCTCTTACATTTTTCTATATCAGTTTAGAATGTCAACAAGAATTTTGACAAGAACAAACATTTTAGTCAACAAGAATTTTGCCCATTTATACTTGTGTTGTCTATTACATGCATGTAACATGGTATTTCCTCCTGTAAACCATTCTTTCTCCTTTGTGGCTAACCTTCATAAGTGTGAAATTTCCATCTAAAAAATAAGCTTGTTGAGGGGGTACATGGGGGCTTAGGCTGTATTTATAGTATATTATATCTTTATTAAGTTGAAGGAGTATAGAGGGGCATATATTATCTATGTATACACATTTAAAATCTGTAATACATGTATTTCATAAAAAATATAAGAGAACATAAGGAAAACCAACATTTGTACAAAATGCTTTTTTGTGTTAGGTTAAATCTGTACATAGACACACTGAATGGGAAAAGTTATCAGTTATTAAAACACAGATACAGAGATATCAAATGTTTTGCTGGCTGGACTTAATATGACAGATGGAGACTAGAATCTTGGGTAATCTATGAGACCTCACAAATGAAATCAATTAGGTTTAGAGAAGCTATTTATTATTAGAGAAATAAAAAGTTAATTACCAATTATAAAGCAGTCTATGGGGGTCCTGATTATAACAGAGCAATGGGGGGATTTCTGGGACTCGGCAGATTGGTGGGTGGCTTTTATCTTATCTCTTTCTTTCCAAACATACCTAAATCTCTCACTGAGTCATTTCTGGAGTGGGGAGTAGGAAACCTTCCTTGAGCTCATTCACATCCGATACTAATATACCCATTTCCTGAGACAAGATAGCCAGGTTATGTACATGATGCAAGTAAACTGAAAACCAAAAAATGAATGACAGCCCGGATGATCTTTTCTCAAGAATCTCTTTCCTTCCTGTTGCTTCTCTCTGTAATGATGACACCCATAAAGAGAAAAATAAATTCTTTTCTCTAGTGGAAAAATTTGCATTATTTGTACTAGTTAAGTATCAGTAAAAACTGTCCTTACTTTACCCGATAGCTAAAGCTACAAGTTTACAAGGTGAGAAAAATTTCTCCCCCATTTGACATGCTGTGAAATATATTTTAAAAGTGTCAGGGAAGGAGGAAAGCTAGTTTTCAGGCTCACACATTGGGCTTCCATATTTCTAGAATCACAAGTCAAGTCACTTTTGAGCAAGACGCCTGCTGGTGTAATGTTCTAAGGCAGTGGTTCTCAACCTTCCGAATGCCTCCTAAAGCCACGACCCTTTAATACAGTTCCTCGTGTGGTGGTGACCCCCAACCATAAAATTATTTTCGTTGCTACTTCATAACTGTAATTTTGCTACTGTTAGGAATCATAATGTAAATATCTGATATGCAGGATGTATTTTCATTGTTACAAAGGGGTCGCGACCCACACGTTGAGAACCGCTGTTCTAAGGGGATCTTACTAATTTAGGTTAAAATCAAGTAGGCCATATCCCATTGTAGCAAATATTACTTCATAGGAAAACTTTGTGAAACAATTGTTTTTCCAGGATCCAAGCATACATCACTTTGCTTTACAAAATAACAGAATTTGGTAAAAACACCAGTAAAGAGAATTGAGAATTTTCTGTAGTCCTTTAAAATAGATTCAACTCTTTTTATTTCGCTAGCATAGAAAGCTATACTAATAGCATAGCTATTTTACTTGAGGGTTTGCTTGTACATAGGTGTCCTGTATCAGAAGGTATAACTTGGACTTAAATTTAACCAGTCCTAGCTTCAGAACTGTGGCATAAGAGAGGGTTCTGCATTGGGCCCTGGGAATCAGCATTTTGACAAGTACCTCAGGTGATTTTGTTCCACATGTTGGGAAAAGGCTTAGAGAATAACTCCTCATAATGCTCAACTGGAAATTTGTTCTTGTTAAGAAGGGGACAAAACAAGTGAAGCTGTCACGAGAGAGCTGAGCAGTTTGGCATGGTTAACAAAAGACAGTGGGTTCTTTATGAAATATTAAGTCAACTGGAATTAAACCTAGTTGTGGACCTAGCTTTTCCATTTGTTCCACTGAATAGTCTTTGAAGTATTTATTACCCATGAATTATTTGGGGGCTTTTAAAAATCGATTCTCAAAAATTATGTGGAAACTTCCCTCTGCTTACTGAGTTTTTATGTCATTAGTGATTTGTGATGCAGAGCTAAGTTTTCCTTGTTAAAGGATGAGTCCATTGATCTAGCAGCTTATATAGGTATTCTCAAGCATGGCTGGATATCAAATTACTGGTGGAACTATTTAAATCTATTATCTGTCCAGACTCCATTCCTCATTCCAAGCAGATGTCCAGGCGCAGGGCCCCATAATCTATTTCTTTAAATATTTACCATACAGCTAAGCTTGAGAACCACTGGTTTCATGTTAGCAAAGGAAACTTACTTTGATGTTTTCATACCGGTTTTTCTTGCGAAAATGTTTCTTTACTCCTACCATAGCCTGAACTGTTGTTGTGATAGATTTAATATGTTCCACAGAACTCTGAGTTTTGTGAAATGCCATCTCTGATAGGGGCAATGTGATAAACACGTGGGCTTCACTTCTGGGGCTGAGAAGCCAGAGAGACCTGACTTTCTGTAAGTGACAATTTGACCACCTTGATGAATAGTGAGAGGTAACTGCTTGACCCAGCACTTGTATCACTTGATCAGAACAAATGGAGGAAGAGAGTTTTGGAGAATTTAGCACTTAAGACTCTTTGAACCACCTTGCTACACTATTGGGAAATAAGAGTTTGACTATGCTGAACAACAAACGTTCTAGCTGGCCAGTCTGAAAACACTGAGGTTTTAGGTCAAGTTTGAGAGATGGGAGAGGCACTGGGCTTCCTAACTTCTTGACTATGTAATTACTGACAAGAATCTTAGGACAATTTTCAAGATCCCCAAGGCAGATTATTACATAGTCTCTTTGGCTTACACCTGAATTGTCCAGGGTGCTGTGACCATTAGTTCCTTGTATATTTTTTTCCATATGCTTCTTTTTGAGCTTGCCCGTGTAGTGATATCACAGACTGTATAAGGTAGGGAATACTTATGTCACCACTCTGGCCAAGTCCAGCACAATCACATGTGCCCAATACTTTAGGATGAATGCAGACCCAGTGGTTTTCTCTTTGATAAGGGTTCCATCTCCACTTCTGGTTTCTACACTCCATTCACCAGGTTGGCATAGGTTGCTGCTCCGTAGTCTAAGGATGAGAAATGTGGGAATTAAACTAACACCTTCCTTCAGCTGGTCCCCAAACTACAAGAATCACCAGAACATCCCATAGTTAGTCACTATAATGATTTCCATCATCAGAGGAAGCGCAAAAAAGGTCGTGAAACTTCCAAATAACATGGAACCTGACAGGTGCTACTCCAAGCGCGGTCTTCAGACTAGAAGTATCGTCATTACCACCTGGGAGCTTGCTATAACAGAAATGTAGAATTTCAGATACCTACCCCGGACTTTCTGTACCAGAATCCATAGTTTAACAAGATACCTAGGTGATTTCTATTTCTATTAGAATTTGATAAATCAATTGATCTGGTAATTGAGAAATTGAGTGCTACTCAGTCACCAGAAAACAGAGCTCAACCCTTTGTGCCCACCACGCACCCGCTCAGCTTGGTAGCAACCAAACCCCCAGGGACATCGGAGCGGGCGCTGCCGAGGGCAATTTCATGATTGGCTGGTCAGGCCACGTGATTAGAGCTGGGCCTTCCGTGCGATCGGATTGGCTCTCGTGGACGCTGACGGACAGGGAGGGGGCGGGCCAGAGCTGGGTCGGAGGGGCGCGCGTGGGGGCCGGAGGGGCGAAGGCGCGAGAGCGCGTGCGCGAGCGGTGGGGCTTTCTCCGTAGCCGTCGGAGGGAGCCGGAGCGCTTCTCCCGAGGTAAGCGGCGCCGCGGGGCGACTCTTGCTGTCCCTCCTGGCCCGGTCCGGGCAAGCGGCTTGAGCGAAGCAGCTAGGAGGGGCAGGGGAAGGTCTGGAGTCTGCCTGCCTGGGGAGCCTCGCTTCAGGGAGAGATGCAGTCCCGGCTCAGCCATCCCCCTCGCTGCCTCAGTTTCCCTTCTTCTACCCTGTAATGCATCTCCCCATCCTTTCTACTGCGGCTCCGGGTCTGCCTGAGGGGAGTTACCCACCTGGCAGCCTTGCCTCCGCCTTTGTTTCCCTCCCGGAGGGCTGCTGGCATCAGCTCCCTCCCCAGGTAAAGGGTGCGGGTGGTGGGGGTGTCACGGGCGCTGGACCTGGGCTTGGGCCGAGGTGGAGGTGGCTTTAATGCAATGGGACTTGTCACATGGGAGAATGAAGGGGGAAAAAAAACGTACTGTCACTTTGGCCGAGATGGTGAGACGAACTAATCCGGCGGCTGCGAGCGAAGCCGAATTCCTAGCGCAGCTAGCTGTGCGAAGAGCCCTTCTGGCTCGGTGCGGGCCGGGCGGGCGGCATCACCAGTGGACTAAGTCCCGGTGCTGCCCGGAGGCGGCTTCTCTGCCCCCCGGACCTGCACGCCAGCTCTCGCCCCAGAGTTTCACCGCAGTTGAATGCTTTGAACCTGCCAGAGGAATTCAGAGATTCGTCAAGAGACTTAAATAATTTTTAAAACAGCACTTGGGCACATTGGTGGAGCAGTCTAAATGAGAGGCTACAAAAAGGAATTCCTGTGTAACTGATGACTGGTAAATGGTGAGGAGGGAAATGCCTGCAGTGAACTGCAGACCAGACCATCACAGATTCTTCTCCAAGAAGATAAGATTTCTGGTGGGAGAGGGTGGTAATTTCTGTAAACTGAGGTTTGAAAGGGGCCACCCAAGCAGGTGATTATTTCCAGCCTGTTAATGGGCTGTAGGGCAAGGGAAAGCTGGATCTCAATTAAACCTGTTCAGACCTCCTTATTTCTTTGAAAAGTGTGTGTTTGAAGACCCTTTGGCTGCCAGAAGAGGTGTATGTGAGGTGGAGGGGGAGTGATGTCGCTTTTATACCATACTTTTAAAAGGGGAGGGTGTGTCCAGGGCCTGAAGAGCAAGTAAAACTGTGCAAGATATTCCCTGCGTCTCCTCCATTTCCTCAGATGTGCAGAAGCAAGGGCATGTTGTACATTTTATAGTGAAACATAAAACGTCCCTTCAGGTTTCCACTGATGAACTAACTTGTTAATTTGTTGGCTGTACCTGTAGTATCAGTAAGAAATGATTTCAGTTGTCATTATGAAGACTTTGCTGGCTCTGGAGTTCTAGTGTAATTCGTCAGAACTTATTCTGATATGAAATGGACAAAGGATCTGTCTACCTGACTTCTCCAAAACATTCTGATACCACTTAAAAGCCCTTTTATTTCACCTTCCCCATGCGGTTATGTTTCTTTAGGAAACCATATGATTTCAAGCATATAAAACACACCCCATGCCTGAAATCAATTCACTAGGAAAGGTTTTTTTTTGAAGAAAAAATACTTAAATTTGTTAGGGGGATCAAATTCAGATTTACCAACTGTACTAAGTCAACTTTTTGATGTTTTTTAAAGATGAGTAAAAGTAAAAGAACAGAAGTTGCTGCAAAGCTGACTGGGAATATACAGATGACCTTAGTAAACTGAAATATCAGTTGTCATCTGGTAGATGGGAACATAAAGCAAATTCATAAGAATAATGCAACACTTGTTCAGTGATTTTTTTTTTTTTAAGCTGGGATTGAGTGGAGGGGTGAAGAAAATTCTGAGGGTGAGGTAGGTGGCATAGTTTAAAAAGGTATACACTTTTAAGAAAACTGTCATTTTTGTTATATAAACTACACAGAGGGCGTGCGGTGTTTATATTTAGTCTGTGGAAGGGAGGCAGGGGTTTTGAAAAGGTTGAGAAAAGCTGATTAGGTTATGCAAGGGTCACGAGGAAGATTGGCAGGCTTAGCTCATCTTGAGGGAAGTAACATACCTCAGTGACCTATAGGACAAGGTTTTATTCTCTGATTCAATAAAAGCCCACTGGTGGTGCTCTCAAAGCAACAACGAAGAAATCATTTCCTTTCTGTCGTTTCTGTCCCCTGAGTCAGCGGTGGGGAGGATGGAGAGTGAATGACAGAGATTAGAGTCTGCCCTGCATGTCTAAGCAGCAGTGTCCTTTGAGGAGGATCTGTGTCACATTGTGTAAACGTAAGAGCCTTCACATTGACAGGGGTCTGAGCTCCTTCCAGAGGATGCACGCTGTGAGGTAGAACTGGATAACAGTGCCACAGGTGGGGGGCACTGGGTGAGATCATCTGATGGGGAAGCCATGGGGAAAGAGGAGTGCCAGGAAATGTCTAATCTAGTGGGTCTTTGCTGCTAGCCTTTGGAGCCTCGAGGAGGCAATTCCAGGCAGAGCTACCTCAGTATTGGTAGCCTGCCTGGTCTTTATGTGGCTTCCAGAGGACCTGCTATCCACATGATGCAGCCTCCTGTGGAGGTTGCATGTCTCAGGTTGTTAAGCATCAGGTGTGCTTGTAATGTCCTCTGGAAAAGAAAGGATTACAAAAACCCAAATCTAGACTGCCATTCTTTCTGGTCCTTGGCTCATGCCACCCACAGACTTCCAGAAAATAAGTTGTACCCTCCCTACCAGTAGATGGCGCTGCTGTCTCTGAGAATCCCTGTAGGAGACGCAAGCTGGAGCTGGCGAACCATCAGAGGGTAGCCTCTGGTCTAGAAGATTTTGAAATGCTGTGTCTGCTCCCGGTCAAAGAGAGTCTCAGAATAGTTCTGAAGGCCATAACTGTTTATATAAGGTAGGGATAATGTGTGTTGTGAGGTCTGAGGAATGCCTTTGATAACTTTGCACTCATGTGTGCTTCTGAGGGGAGAAGGGAGAGAATAAACTGATAATTAAGCATCATAGTATGCAGCTTTAAGAGCTCTTGGCATGCACGTTTGGTTAATTAAACATGATATTGAAATCATTTCCACCAACTTCATTGTTTCTAATTCTTTGTATGTGAAGCCTGTCTACACACGAGGATGGGGCTATGGAAATGTACATCTGACTAAAATCGGAGCAGTAGCCAGTAATTAACATTCACTGAGACAGCAGTCAGAGTATTAGTAAAAATAATGCTAACAAAATCATCAACTCTATGTTAAGGCTGGCCACAGATGATGGATCAAAGTTACTCTGAATTAGTTTCTTCCAAAACTTGAACATTCCTAACAAATGTTTTTATATTTTCTTAGCTGATGTTGACCTTTCCAGATTGTATTAATAGCCCCAAACTTGACGTTTGATTTTATTGACCTTATTAGCCAGGATTCATTCATCCATTCCCTTCTTTTTGAAATAACTATCCTTTGACTGTTGTTGACTCTTTTTTGAGATGAATTTTGTGGACATGAAATTTGACAAAAGTGGGTGCTTTGCCAGTGATGGGGAGGTTAGAGAGCATAATGAGGCCTCAGCTTTGACCCTGGGGGCCATTACTCCAGTTACCTGCTTGTTTGTGTAGTTCCCATCCTCTTCCTGGGTTTATTTCTGGTTTTTACTACCAATGCTAAATGTGCTGGTGCTAGATAGCAGTAGTCACAACAGTCCACTAATGTTGCCTCATTTTCTGACCACAAATAATAAATCTCTTCACCTTTCTTAACTTTATTTTTCTCCCCTGTTCACTGGGATTGGTAACATAGTATTATAGGTGTTCCTTAAAAATCTCTTCCAAACCTGAAGTTCTATGATCAGGTGATTCTCATAAGTTATTTCTGAAGTCTCAAAAAAATTCTCACTTAGCAGGTAATTTTCACACGGTGAGCCTAGGGCAAAAAGAAGTCTTGCTAATGTTTCTTCCCAGAGAAACATGATCATGTATTTATCTTAGAATCCTGAGAGTTCAGAATAGGAAAAAAAAAACCCTTAATGGTTTGATTTACCCTTCTGAATTTATAGACAGGGAATTTGAACTTAGAACTGAGTGACTAGACCAACCTAACAGAGCTAGAGGACTCCATCCGGTCTCCCCTTTGCCAGTGCTGCCTACTTTCACCTGCCATCATGCCACAGAATGTGCTCTGTGGACGGGGCTAGGACCAAGAAAATTTTCTGAGTAATTCCTTAATGTAGTAGGATTATAATGCCACACACGAGTCGCTTTGAGTTTTGGCAGAAATTCAAGGTCAGGCTTCTCTTTACAGATCATTTTTTTCTTCACTAACTGACTCTGAGAAGTATTCTTTACTCTGCATCTTAGAATTTGCTAAACTTTTCTGCACATACTGTTTCCTGTAAGAAAAAACATTCATCATCCTAGAAGAGTCACCCCCCAATCAGATGTTCTTAATTTCGGTTCATGGACTCCTTAAGATCTTTGTGGAGAGAAGAGTGTTTACATAGAATTCATTTCCTTTGTAATCTTATGTATTTTATCTTACACATATTATACTGGGGAGAGAGTCCTTAGGCTTCATCAGACTACCAAAGGGGACTATGGTGCAAAAATAGGATAAGAATACTAGTTGGCTTTGGAAAATTGCCAGGATGAGGGAGTTCTTGACTGAGGAGCTAAAAACATTATGGTGGAAGAGGGCTGGGCGTATAGAAGTCAACCTGTGGTGGTTCTAAGGAACATTTCTACCTTTTAAAAAATTTCTCACTAAATGAAGATGATAATAATAGCATTTTAGCCATCTTAAATGAATAATAGATATGCAAGAATTGATTTCCATGTATCATTGCTTGTTCAATAAGTATTCCTAATTTTAGCAAAACACTTTTAAATTCCCACTGTTTCATTGGTGATGATGTGCATCCCAAGGGGCTCCCTTTTCCCCAGTGTGATTTGATTTCCAGATATTTATTGCCTTTCTTTCTTTATGACTTCTTTTTTTCATTTCTGAGGTACTACGTCTGGTGTTCGGCTGTAAGGGCCTAGGTTCTACCGTGATCTTCTCAGATGTGCAAAATAATTTACATGCCAGGGATTAAAATCTCTTTATATTCCTTTATTTGTACCCAGGGTTTAACCCTGTAAATCAATGCTTCTCCTCAGCTAATTATTTTATTTCCCTTTTCTGTTTGCAACCCCAAGTTCTCTTTCTAATCGTCTCCAAATAGAAGTGACTTAGAGCTTGCATATGGTTAAAATAAAAATTCTTGTTGGGTTTTTTAGAATTCTTGTTTTTGGCAGAAGTTATACAGAGGTTACTTTGTGTTCAAGTCACACTATGGACATGTGAAACATAACTTGGGTGGGGATCACTGAATTTGGAAGATCAGTTTACTTGAAAATCTCTTGCTTTGTGTCCTGTGACACCTTGCCTACATTTGGTACCCTGGGACCCAGGCTGGTTAACACTACCTTCTGGTACATTTTCGGGTGTGTTAGAGTAATATTTGTTGTTGGTTAGCAATATGATTATAATTGGATTTATGTAATAACATAATTTATTATGTTAGGTAACAAAAAGTTAAATGTATGCATTCTAATCCTGGCATACTTCTGAATTGTAAGATTTTGGAGGCATATTGATTTCTGAGTTTGCTTCCTTGTCTGGAAAATAAGGGAAAAGAGTAGTGACCACTTTAATTTTTTTTCTCTTCTGAAATCCTGTGACTATGAAATTCTGTCTGATGCTCAGACTAAATATATCCTTAAAATGCAACCTATTTGGGAATTCATTTATAATCAATGAATTGATTATAAATGGTACCACGTTAATAATTCTTTATTTCTGCAAGTCACTTTATGGTTTACAAAATATCTCTTTTCTACTCAAAGCATGACCCACAGGCAGCTGCATCAGTATCACCCGGGAGCATGTTAGAAATGCAGAATCTCAGGCTTCACCTGGGACCTGCCAAATCAGAATCTGCATTTTTTTCCAAGATGCGTAGAGGATGTGAATGAATGTTAAAGTTCGAGGAGTACTGCCTTGTTTCATTTTGAGTCTCACATTAACCCTGTAAGAGGGGCAGGGTATTTTACAGATGATGAAACTGAGATTCAGAGTAGTGCAGTAAGGTCAGGTTGTTGTGCTAGTGTCTTACCCAGAGCCTGTACTCTAAACCTAATTCTGTCTTCTTCATTGGGCTGGAGTTGGCTTTGTACAATAGAGACTATTTGCTGCCTTGTAGTCTGAGGGATTAACAAGGGCCATGTGATTGAGTTTTAACCAACCAACAGAATGTGAGTAGAAGTAGAACATCACTGTGGTTCACTTTTGGGGGAAAAAAAAAAATCCATAAAAATAACTTGCCCATGCAAGCTTCTCTGTGCTGTTTTCCATTCCCAGCTGGCTGGAATGGCTAGGACCCTTAGGGAAACCTTGGAAATTATATTTGAAAGATGGCAGTCTGGGTGTCGTGATCACTGCCTCAGGGCCCACTGGCTGACATGTCTGCCTGTCCAGTGTGGAGACAGAAACCAGAAGTGAACTTGTATTGAGCTTGAGCTGTTATACTTGTTTGGATCTATGTGTTAAGCACTTAGTATACTCTAACTTAGTCACTGGAGCAGTGGCTTGGGACTTGAAGTTGTGGCTCCGTTGGCCTAATACATTCGTTCATGTCTTTGGCAGTTGGTGATCGATTGGTGGTGGGTCCAACATGCAAGTGAGTGAGCGATGAAAATCAGCAGAGCCGATGGGTCGTGAGGATGTGAGTGGGTTTGAAGGCTTCTACACCCTCTACTCCAGGGTAAGGCAAAGGCATTCTCTGCTGCCGTTTTTCTGGCTTTGCCAAGTCCCAGAGGCTTATGTTTCATCAGTCTTTTGGGGTCAGTGCAATGAGAATTGTTCTCCCTAAACCTGGATTAACTCAAGTCATAGCTACCATGCAAATCCAGTTACAGAGAGAAAACCATGATCAAGGTGATGGGATGGGATCTGTGCATGGAAGTATCTCCACACAGGAATTGTTTAAGAGTTTATATAGGATGTGATTTATATAGGAAGGGTTGTTAAGGCTTCCTGAGAAGGCTGTGAGGATCACTGGGGCTGATTCTCATTTTCATGTAGCCGTATCATATTAGCTCTGCTGGCTCGTTTCCCTCCCCCACCATTTTCCTTCTTTATTTGATCACTCTGCTTAACTTTTCCTTCACTAATCACTTTTTTTTTCGTGAAAGAAATAACTTCTCAAAGTTGAAAATTCCCAGCTGGGTGGATAATGGCAGGAGCAAAGCCCATGGTCTGCCTGTTTCATGTTATTTTATACAGCATCACTGAAAGTCACATGCCCACTTACTCCTCATCTGTCTTCAGCCCCTAGTGCAATGCGTGTAGGCACTGGGAGCATCACAGCTGAAGCTGGCTTTGAGTTTTCGTTTGTGCTGAAGGTTTTTCAGACTTAAAGGAGGAAGTCATTGTTCGGTGTGGCCTACTCGGAGTTCAGGTGGAGGTGCAGGAAGGAGGGGTGGAAAGCACAGCTATCCTTTCTGAGCATTCCAACGTCTAGAGCCTAAATTAAAACCAGAGTCTTTGAAGAGAAAGTTATGATTAATATACATCAAAGCAGAGCTAAGGATGGTTAGGAAAGAGTGACGGGGGGGGGTGTTTAAAAAAATACTCAGCTGGTAAATGGAGGGTTATTTTAAGCAACATGGTTCGATACCACTATACCCTTAGTAGATAGTTCCCCAGTACCCAGGTGCTGTTAGAGGGCACCCAGAAAGGCTGATAGCCTTAGGTGCCTCACGTGGCTCAGGAATGAGTGCAGTTTACTGAACAAAATAGGCAATTAGGCAATGCAGATCTTTGAAGATCCTAATAGATGCACACCATCATTGCTGTGGAGTACTTGGAGATAATAAAAGCGGGGAAAGGGCAGCTGCAAAGCACGTCAGCAATAGGTGAGCAGCCCGATATAGACCATTGCTCAGGGCCTGGAGATTGCTAAGGAAAAACGCTGGTCTTTGCTGGGTTTTCTCATTCAAAGAAGGGAGCTGGGCTTTGCTAACTTTCCTCAGTAGAACCTGTATATCCTCTATTTTATAAGTAACTAAAAAGTATAGCATGCCATAAACAGCACTTGACTGGCATATTTCTTTGTGTAAAGACTGTAGTACAAGAATTAAATTGTGGGGCAAACCATTCTTTAGTTATTGATTAGGAACTGAAAAAGTAACACTAGAGAAGCCAGCAGACCAAGACTTCTTAACTTTGCGCTCTTGGTCTTTTGAGCCAGGATATTCTTGTGTGGACTGTCCTGTACATTACAGGATGCTCAGCATTGTTCTTGGCCTCTGCCCACAAATTCTAGTAGCTTCCCCTACAGTTGTGAGAATCAAAGATGTCTCCGGACATTGCCAAATGACTTCTGGGAAGAAAAATTGTTCCTGGTAAGAATTTCTGTCGAAGAAATACAATGTTTTAATCTTGCTGTGAGTTTCTCTGCTACTGAATTTTAATCATTTAACTTCATTTTGCTTCAGTTTCCTTACCTGTAAAGAAGGCACACATTAATAACCGAAGGGAATCATGTACAATATTGTGTGACTACTTGGGGGCTCTAAAAATTGTGTGAAATGGTACGTGTCCTTCCAGATTTCCAGGGTTACTCTTACTCTTTGTGTTGGTAGTAACTGAGAAACAGTGGGAGCCTGGATGTTAGGGATACGGGAAGTAATGGATGGTACTGGATTCTGAGTTCATTCAAAGGCATCATGTTCTGGTTCATTGTGACAGTATACTCTGGATGAAGGCTTTGCTTTGCAAAGTCAAGGAAGGGGAGAGTGGATGAGGCAGACAGAAGGCTGTTCATAAGAGCAGTAAAAAGACTTGCATTTGGGTGATTAAGGGAGGTCTCTTAAAGTGATTCATGTGAAATCAGGCCAAAGGACATAAAGAAGTAATCCCTGAAAGAAAAAAAAAATCCTCCAGAATGACTGCTGGTCCAGATCAGTTTTTTACAGATGATACAATAGAGACCAGAGATTATTTGGAGAAGTATATTTTTATTCTAGAACCTTTCATTTCTATTTTTTCTCTTCTTTGGGAATATGGAAAGGGATTGTCTTCAATATATGCCTGCTGAGTGATAAATAAGATGTTTTAATATGACAGGTATTCTTTAGATACTCTGATAGTACCATGTGTTGGAATGGTTAAAGAGGCCAAAACTGACCTGGACCTGACGTAATCTACATTATTTTAATAGAAAGCCCAAGTTCAACTGTAAAACAGGGCCAGTGCAGAGATCAGATATAAACTGTCCTGACAGGTTTGAGTTATCCCTTGATAACTCACAAATTTTACAAGTACTCTCTACCTGGGGTCTAATATGTGGGGAATTCATCATAGGTAGTTTTCCTTAATTATTTGCATTCTGTCATATATTTATAGTCCTAGATGTTAAGCAAAACTTGTAAGAATGTTTGAGAATGATTCTATGTACCTTGAAGAAAGTGGCACCTTGGTGTAGAAGAAAGGTGGTAAGTAAAAGAAGCTCCACTTTGGTAGGAGTGGGCTGGTTTTGAATGTTGCAGATTTTATTCTAGTGCTGAACCAGCAGCATCAGAGTCATTTGTACATATTAGAAATGTACAGACATACTGAATCAGATTTCTGGAAGTGGGCTGCATAATCTGTGTTGTAACAAGACACCCAGGTGATCTGATGGATGCTGGAATTTGAGAAGCACTGCTGTATCTAGTGGTTTCTTACACATTTCGCCTGTGTGTTTGTGGCAGGGAGGCACTGAGATAGTATTTTTTCACATGACCAGAATATATGTAAGATTTCCTTTGATAACCTCTTGAATCATTTTCCCAAACCATGGCCTAAACCTTTTCTTGCACTGTCCAATATGGTAGCCACTAGCCATGTGTGGCTATTTTTATTTAAATTAATTAAAATGAAATAAAATTCAGTTCCTCATTTGTATTAGCCACATCTTGAGTGCTCCGTAGCCACACGCTGTTAGTGACTACTGTATTGGACAGTGCAGATATAGGGCATACCCATCATTAGACAAAGTTCTATTAGATAGCACTGCTTTTGCCTCTGTTTGTTAGAAGCTCACATGCGTAGTAATAGTGTGCTCTTGTTATAACATTACCTTAACTCATTTAAAACAGAATTGAATTTTGGGCATATCTATCCTGGGAAGACTTTCAGTCTGAGTATATCTTGCTGAATTGTTTTTCTTGCTTTGGCATCTGTCTGCTATGGACCCATCCCTGACATGATCGAATGCTCTGCCTCTTAAGTATTTGGTCTTTAATCCAGGGCTGCTGAACTGTCTCTATTGGGTTTCTGTCTGCCCTCACTCTCGGCGGTGAGGCTTGTTTGTGCAAGATGTCTCTTTTGATACCACCTAGAGCTTCACAAAGAGTCTGGAAGAGGTGGCAAGAGAATTTTCACCTCTTCATTTTCCAAGCCCCAGCTTGGCTCAAAAAAAGTGTTTCATAAGAGGGTATTAATTCACAAGTTTAACCTCTAAGGAGTTAGCCCCTGAAGAATCAGTCTCTCAAGCAAATTTTCCAGCAGACATTTTATAGCACAAATTTAGTAATTAAGCCCTTTAGCAATGTGGACTAATTTTCAGTTGACATTATCTATTAATATTATCAATATTAGTTGCTCAAAATTATCATAATTAGAACAAATGGAAAAGATGTGGAAATATAAATACAATTTTTAGAATGTATAATTTAGAGTTAACCAAGCCCAGGATTGTATGTGGTAGAGGGAATGAGAATGAGGAGTTCATGGCAGTTAGCATTTTGCTGGAAACGAGGGGACGGAAGTAAAGGGAGCCTGGGATTGATCCTTGAGGAGCCTCAGGTCTACTGATTGACTTCTGATGCATTGCTTGTCTTCTTCCTGCCTTCCTTTCTTTCTCTTTCTGAATAAGACTTTGTTTATTTGAACAGTATTAGGTTCAAGCAAAATTGAAAGGAAGGTACAGATTTCTCATATGCCTCTTTGCTCCCACACACAGGTAGCCCCCCCTCATTATCACCATCATCCACCGGAATGGCCGGGTGAACCTGCATGGACTCATCGTTACCGCTCAGAGTCCCTAGTTCACATGAGGATTCACTCTTCTTGGTGTTGTACTTTCTTTGGGTTTGGACCAATGTCTTTTTCCTGCCCTAAAAATCTTCTCTGGGCTCTCGCTTTTCCTATTTCTCTCCTCTTCACCTTCCCCTGCTGAATCCCTTGCAATGGCTGATCTTTTTATTGCCTCCATAGTTTTGTCTTTTCCAAAATGTCATATTGGAATCATACAGTATTTAGCCTTTTCAGGTTGACTTCTTTCACTTCGTGGTACACATGTAAGTTTCCTACATGTCCTTTATGGTTTCATAGCTCATTTCTTTTTAGCAATGAATAATACCATTATCAGATGGACCACAGTTTATTCATCCATTCACCTACTAGGGGTCATGTTGGTTACTTCCATGTTTTGGCAATTATGAACAAAGCTGCTGTAAACAACTGGCAATTATGAACAAACCTGCCATGTGCAGGTTTTTGTGTGGATGTAAGTTCATAACTCCTTTGGGTAAATACTAAGGGGCATGCTTGCTGTATCATATAGTAAAAGTATGTCTCGTTTTATAAGAAACTGCCAAACTGTCTTCAGAAATGGCCACTGCCAGTTTTCATTTTCATCATCAATAAATGAGAGTTACTGCTCTATATCCATGCCAGCATTTGGTGTTGTTAGTGTTCCAGATTTTGGCCATTCTTATAGGTGTACACTGATATCTCATTGTTTTATTTTGGATTTCCCTGATAACATCTGATGTGGAACATTTTTTGTATGCCATTTGTATATCTTCTTTGGCAAAACATCTATTAAAATCATGAGATGATTTTTAAAATTAGGTTCTTTATTGTCATGTTGGCTTTTCAGAGTTCTTTGTATATTTTGCTTTATAGATCTTTCCCAGATGTCTCTTTTACAAATATTTTCTCATAATCTGTGGGTTATCTTTCATCCTCTTGACATTGTCTTTCAGAAAGAAGACATTTTTAATTACAAAGAAGGCCAGGTTATAAATTCTTCCTTCCATGAATCATATCTCTAATATTATAAGTCATTGGCTTACACAAAATCACCTAGGTATACTTCTATATTATTTCTTAGGAATTTCATAGTTTTATGTTTTGCATATAGACCTGTGATCCATTTTGAGTTTGAATTGAAGGTTATAAGGTCTGTGTCTAGATTTGTGTGTGTGTGTTTGGGGGGAGGGGATATCTAGTTGTTCTAGATTGAAAAGGTGATGTAGTCACTTGTTTAAAAGATTATCTTTACTCTATTGTGTTGCTTTCCTCTTTGGTTGAGGATGAATTGAATGTTGTCCTTTCTGGGCTCTTCTTTCTGTTCTGTTGATCTGTTCTTTGTCTGGTCTGTTCTGGTCTGTTCTTTTCCCCTGATGGCTGGAGCTTCATATTACCATAAGCCTTGAGGTTAGGTTGTGTTAGTCTCCCAGCTTTTTTTCTTCTTTAATATTGTGGTGTCTGTCCTGGTCTTTTGCCTTCTAATAAAACATTAGAATAAGGTTGTTGATAACTGCAAAATAACTTGCTGGAATTTTGATTGAAATTGAATCTGTAGATCAAGAATCTGAATCTGTAGATCAAGTTGAGAAGAATTAACATCTTGACAATATTGAGTTTTTCTACCCATGAACATGGAGCATTGCTCTGTTTATTTAGTAGTTCTTTCAATATAGTTTTATACTTTTCCTCATATGGATCTTGTATACATTTTGTTAGATTTATACCTTAAGTATTTCATTTTTGGTGGTGCTACTGTAAACGGTATTGTGCTTCTAATTTCAAATTTCATTTGTTCATTGCTGGTATAGAGGAGAGTGATTGACTTTCATATATTAATCTTGTATACGTCAACCTTGCTATAATTGCTTATTAATTCCAGGATTTTTTTTCCTGTTGATTTTTTCAGATATTCTATGTAGATGATTTTTTTCATCTCCATTTAGATAGTTTTATTTCTTCTTAGCCAACCTGTATATCTTTTCTTGTCTTCTTGCATTACGTAGGACTTCTAGAACAATGTTGAAAGAAGTGGCGATAGGGACTTCCTTGCCTTGTTCCTGATCTTAGTGGGAAAGCTTCTAGCTTCTCACCATTAAGCTTTGTGTTAGCCATAGATTTTTTTTATATGTCCTCTTCTCTTTAGTTTGCTTTTATTACCACTTTTGTGTGTCCTGAATGTTTGAGAGGACCCAGTTTTTTCAAGGGTGGTTCTTGTGGCCTTTTGATAGATTGACTCATTGTTGCGTGGAACTTACAATCCTTTATATGGTATTTAGTCCTTCTTCACTAAATGCCCATATTACTCTAACCAAGTCATTGTGTTAACCAGTATGTCTCCCTACATTTCAGAATACCCCACAATAAGAATCACTGCATGCTACAGAGATGAGTTTGAGTTGGTTTTTTGGGGGGAGGATGAGAAGGGAGGAGTAATTACAGTTAGAAAAGGTGCTGGCACTCTATCTGACTCATTAATTTCTAATATAACCCGACCTTCCCCCAATGCTGCAACTACAGTTGGGAGCCAATATTGTTCTTTTGGGACCATAAGAATCCAGTAGTGCTACTCTGAGACTTGTCCCTCGAGGCTTGGTGTCAACACAGAAGTCACAGAGGATTATTGCTGCCTCAGAGAATAGAGCAACTACTGAGGCTCCCACAAGGTGCTGCATTTTCTTTTTGACTCACTATAGCTAAACCTCCCACATCTACTTGAAATCAGATTGCGGTCTACACACAGCAGTAATTTACTAAGAGGAAAAATGCAACAAGAACAATTTAAAGATAATTCAAAGGAGAGATTTTGCCAGCCATTTTCTTTTTGTCTCTCTGATTGCAAATTTTGGCCAAGTAGCCCTACATTTGTGAGGTTATGTGCAGACTATTGGAAAATCTGAGATAGTTCTGCAGTTAACAAAGAGAAAGGAAACACTTTCAGACATCTTGCCATGGGGCCCATGTTGTTTTGATCACAGGAATGGAAACTTACTCAAATTATTTTAAAAAAGGAAAAGTTGAAGTAAGGATGCACAAAAAAATAAATAGAATCTCAATCATGTGGTAAATCTGCAAAGAATCCCAGGGGCCTTTTAGGATGACAGAGTAGTCTGGAAGGACTTTGCAGAGACAGGATTTAACTCAGGAGCAGGAAGATGGTTTCAGTCTATTTTAACTCCTGGATATGTCTGTGCTACTGGTGGCTGGTCGGTCTGTATTCTACTTTGAGACCATTCACATGGCTCAGCATTTCCATTTTGGCTTCTCTCTCTGGTTCCTTCTGTTCATACTTCCCTTTATCATCCCCACAGCCTAACTGACAATCAGTATGTAGGCCAAACTCCAAAAGAAGGAAAGGAGTGTGATAGGTTCTGGAGTAATTACCATTCCTTCTGGTACCAGGCTGTCTCAGAGGTGCTGATGCTCTCTCCTGCTCCAAACAGCTGTGGCAAAGGGATACTGGCTTTAGAAAGGGCTGTGGCCCTGGCAGTTTTCCTAGAAGGGAGCAATACTCCCCTTAACTTCTGGAATGAATATAAACAGTATTCTGGGTTATGTGTGTATTAAAGAATTGGGAGGTTATTCACAAAGCATACATATTTAGCAGCAATTGTGTAAAAGTGTGAATCTATTCTTTTATTTGAGAAGTCTGGCTGTATCTCAGGGAAGAATGGTAGAGAAACTGCTGGGTTGTATAGAAGTTGTATTTCCCATACAGATAATCTTATTTTTTGCACCTGTCAAATGTGAGTCTCTCAGCCACCCATGTAATCCCGTAGGAATAAGGGCTAGGTGACTGTCTAAATATTGATAGACATTTTGACATCTTTGACAAGTGTTGTTCAACAGCTGGATTTGTAAGATTCTGGCTTAACTAACTCAGCTTATTACTCTAAAAATAAGTTTAATCTAAATGCTGATGTTTGGGGGATTACTGCCTTACCAAGTGGACTTAAAATTTTTTTATAGTGTGTTTTGTTCGCTTTCCCCCAATCTAGGAGCACTAGTTTCATTTAAGCCAGTGATTCAATGTGACTTTACAAGGGAATACATTCTGATACTGCATAAGCCTCCATCTTTATTTATGATTCTGTGTCAGGGTAAGAATGGTGGTCCTGGCTCTATTTAGACCCACACAGCTGTGAGTCGGGTGACCCATAAGCAGCACAAATAGCCTTTCATTTTATTGAATTCATTTAAGGTTCTTGCACTTCTCTTTAAGTAGCTGCATCACAGTGGCACAACATACAGAGAATAAGTTAGTATTTCCTTAGAGGGATGCAGCTTTTATTGAGAGAGTCAGTGTGAAGAGAAACGGGTCAGCAGGGCGTCTTCAACTGCTGATGGAGGAAAGAATGTAGTCTGCTACTGAAAGGTGATGAGGATCAGCTCTCTCTTCCCAGCTGCTGATTGCTGAAAAGAGCAGAGAGAAATCGTTTGTTCCAGTTTTTCTTCTGAATCTATGAAGATCCCTATCCCCCCTGTATTGAATTAAAAAAAAAATTGAGAAGGGAAAAGTATATAAATATAATCCCATTAATTTTAACATATATCCATGTTTCTTCTGAACGTGGATAACCACAAGTTGCTAGAAGATTAAAATCTTCAATTTTAATTTTAAACAAGCACTCATCTGCCAGTATAAACTAAAGATAAAGTAACTCAAATTTGTGCATATGCAATTTTTTTTTACAAAAATAAAACAAAATTATGTTTGTTCTCATAGAATCAAGAATCAATTTGCAGTCCTGAATGAAGATTCTGTAGCAACAGTAAAGACATCTGCTCTCTCCAGGGTATAAAGAGATTCTGAAAGATGGCTGAGAGCCAGGGATCCTGAGTCTTGATTCCATCCTGCCATAAGCCACTCCCTGTGAGGTTCCTGAGGACAAATGCACAGGGGGGCAGAGGGAGGACTTTGGGTATAGATAACTGAGGACCCATGACCAAACCTCACCTCTGAGCTGCCCTGTCCTTCCTGTGAGCTGCAGGAGGGGGCAAGCCTTCTTCACCCCTCTCCCTCCCAGTCCCACCATTGAATATTAGCCTCTCCCTATCAAAGAAGTGAAGCTGTTGCTGATGCAGTGGCCTTGCACATGTCCCATTCCTATCAGCACACTCCTTTGTTAAAGGGCCCAACATGGACAAGGAAGAAGACAGACAGATAGGAGTGTGGGCCCCTAGTTATGGAGTGCTATTCCTTTCCCACTGGAAAGAGCTTACTAGATTATTCCTGAAATTTTAAATTATTGGCTTTAGTACGATATTTTCTAGGCATTAAATGTTAGAGATTATTTAGAGACCAACTCAGAAAATAATGTTCTTACTTTGAGAGACCAGAATGCCGTATTAGTACAGTCCTGAATTTCAACTTGCAGTTCCTTCTGGTGTTTCTCCGTGTACTACTCCATTTTTTTTCCTCTTCCTTATTAACCCTGATACCTTGTTTAAATCCTGTGGTCTCTTTGCTTCCTTTCTTACATCTTTCTCTTTAGAATTCTGTGGTTTCCAGCTGGCTGTAGGACAAGGTACTTCTTAACTGCACATAAAGCCTGGCCTGGCCACAAGCTAACTCCAACTTCCCATTTTGAATTTCTGTCTTCTCTTTCTATACACAAACTTCTCCTTTACCCAGACTGGTCCTTGGTCCCATACTTTGCTCCCTGCCTAGAATGCTCTTTATTTTTTCTTTTCAGTAACCATTTGGTAGCATTGACAGACCTTGGGGTTAGAAACCAGATCTGCATTTCCACCCTGTCTCTGTTTTTAGAAATGAGACTTTGTGCAAAATACTTAATTTCCTTCAGCCTCAATTTTCTTATTTTTAGGGATCATAATACCTGCCTTCTAGGATGCACATGAGCATATGTGCTTGCTGATGAAGTTTCCAAACATGAGAGTCCAGGGCTGGCCTACATCACAGATTTTGATCAGCCATCCTCTCCTGGCCACCTGTACACACCATCTCTAACTGCATTGCCCATTGATAGGGCCCCAGTACCCTGACCCTATCAGTAAGACCTGAAGATACAGTCTCCTCCCTTTACCTGTGACTGTGAAACCATGCTCGAATGATTAGCATACTAGAAGGTCCTGGTCTATCTACCCACATCAGGAATTAGCAACAGTTTCACGATATATAACCTTGAGCACTGGTTCACGTTTTCGCCGTTGGTTCCCTCTTGTAAAGTGAGGGATTTATCGTGAAGCTCAAATGCTGTGATCACAAAGAATACCTCTTTAAAACGAAGTTTTTCAAGGCCCAACCAACAGGCTTTTTATTCTAAACATCATTTAATAAAATGCAACATGATGTTAGCAGGGTTGCTAGACAAGCCCTTGGAGTTTATTTAAGCAGACTCTGCCCTGTATTGATCCTTAATTATAACATGTTTAGCATGAATAATCCTGCCAGTGTTCTCAAACAATGGTGCCCCTGTCCCTGTCGCTCTGCCCCTGCTGTCAGCTGGGAGCGTATCAGTGTTTCTTTTGTTCATTCTATTAAAAACACAATTCTCAACCTCTTGCTCAAATAATTTAAGCCATATGTGAGGTCTGTAAATTTTGGTTTCTCAAACTGCCCCTTCTCACTATTTCTTACTCCTTTTTAGCTTTTCCTCATTGTCTCTTGTGTCAAATTAAGGCTTTTAATTTTTCTTTTTTACTCGAGGTAAGAATAACTTCCATGTCTATATTGTTTTTCTACTTTGATCTATTTTTTTTTAGTCATTAACATGGGCTGGCAATTTCATATACGTGTGTGCTTTTCATGAAATTAACTTCGTACAGCTGGTGGGATTCTTCTGCACTCTTTAGCTATTCGTGTGTGTTGCTGATTAAACTGTCACTGGTTGTCTAATTTTGTGGTTTTATGTTTTTACCTCAAGCTCTTGAGGGAAATATATAAAAAGCCATGGGAATATTGGTGGTATGAAAAAGTCTGTCACTATATTTTTCTCAGATACTTCTTTTGGAAAAAAATTAAGATAGTTTTTTTTTATAAGATTCATCATCAGAAAAATTACCTATTGTCATCTCTTTGACTAGAGAGATTTTATAGGCAGACAGCAGGCACTCCCAGCCTTTTCTCTCCATGAGCACTGACAGGGGGTGGGGAGGTGGGGGTGTGGGGGGGTGCCTGTGAGGCTGGGTTGTACTCTTACTTGTTAATCCTTCCAAACGGGAGGTACTCAGCCATGCATCCTTTCTCCCTGGAAACATCCATAGCTAGAGGAAGCAAGAAATGCAGCCTCTGGGTAAATTGAGTTTCTCTTTTTTAAACTATTGATTTTGGGGGGGGGAGCAATTATGAGTACCAGGAGAAGAAACATAAATGGGAAGAGAGGTATACAGCGGATCAAACACAGGGCTGCCTTGCTGACTTGTGTGAGGTCTGATATCCTGCTGTACCTTCATTTTTAAGTAGACCTCTCTGTTTTAAATAGACATCTTCTGTCTTTTAAATGGAATCCTTCCCCCCTCCCCCAAAGCTCTCTGCTGTTCTCTCAGAATTTAGGAAAACAGCTGATGGACTTGGGCTCTGCTTAGGCTAGATTGACAGCCTAAGGGTTTGCTCCTGAGAAGAGAAGAATGACCCATCTCTTGCTGCTGTTTAAGTCTCAGGCTGGTACTTATCCCAGGTCAGCAGTCAGAATGGCCACTGAAGCCAGGTGTGCTCTCTGCTTCATCTTTCCTGTCTTTGGTTTGGCTGTGAGACAGGTGGTTTAGTGCCTTAGCTTCTGCTCTCTGGTGTCATACGTAAGGCCCTTTCCCCCAGGTTGGGAGGGATGGGGTAGAATGGGTCTGAGAGTGAGAGGCCCACAGAGGGGAGGCCAAGAGGCACCAAGGGCAGAGCCTCATCTCACAATTCTACTCCAGGCCTCCCTATTTCCCTACCTTTGCTTCATAGGCTGGGGGTGTCTTTGTTACTTAGAAGAATTTTTCCCCTCAGTTACGTGTTTTGTCTCCACAATTAAGAGGAGGAAGCCTCCACAGGCATAGACCATGCCTTGTCCTCCTGTGGCATTCTTTGCATTGCCTGGGTGGGGTAGGGGACACTCAGCAGAAGCTCTGAATATGGGGGTTCATTGCATTCATAGTTTCTCTTTGTAGTTGTTTTAGTAAGGCTATTACAACAAAGACTTGATGGTTTAACAAACAACAGAAATTTATTCCTCGAAGTCTGGAGGCTGGAAGCCTGAGATTGAGTGCCAGCACGCTCAGTTCTGGTGAGGGCCTTCATTCAAGGAGCAGCTGCTGATGCCTCAAGGATCCTCATATGGCAGAAGGGGGGCAAGCTAGCTTTCTGGCCTCTGATTGCAAGGGCACCAAGTTCATTACCTGATGATCTCCCAAAGACCTCACCTCCTAATGCTATCAAAGTGGGGGGAGGGGGGAGTTAGGACTTCAACATAGGATTTGGCGGGGTGTGTGTGTATGTGTATGTGTATGTGTCAAACATTCAGTCCATTGCAGGAATTTCACTTACTCATTTCCTTTCCTTTCACTTGCCACTATTACATTTTTTCACTAAATATGTATATTTGCCTTTTTCTCCCAGGAGTGACACTTTTTTTAGAAGGGTCCAAATCTGCATGCCTCCAAAGCAGTCTGCCTTAAGGTTGATTTGGCCATATCTGACTTTTGAGTTGAATGTTAATTTTTCCCTCTTTAGTAACCTTGTGAAGAGTCTGTTGGCTCAGGAAACATGAGCCCCACCTTTGACTTAAGGGTCTTCCTTCCTTCTTCCATTCCTTGATTCTGCCCCCATTTCCCTCCTTCCCCCCCTTTCTCCCTTCCCTCCCTCCATCTACCAGGAGGGCCGAGGGGTCGAGTTGGGATCTTTTCCCTCAGGTCTCAATTTGCTGTGTGACTGCAGAGGAGTCAGGTCACCTCTCTGTGTAGTGTATTTTCACTCAGGTGTAAGTTGGGCTTATAATCAGAAACAGTATCTAGTGTAACTCCTTGGATTCTCCATCACACTGGTAAAGTCATCTTTATCATTACAGTTGTTCTGTTCCTTTGTCCTAGTTGTTTAATGCATTTCCCCCCCAGCCAGACCCATTCCTTTGAGGGCCTGGGACAAGACCTAATTCTTACATATTCTTGGCTACCTTTTTTCTCCCTGTAGACCAAGTGTGAGGTTCCATTGAAAGTAGGTGATCCATAAATATTTTAACCTAATTAGAAACTAGCATTTATAGAATTAAAGAGGAAGAATTTCCCTTAATACCAAGGTCATCTGACCATCTCATATTTTGATTATTAATTTATTGATTAATTCCATTGATTATTCCAATCAGTTCCATTGATTATTCATTCATCCCTCCTTCTCTCTTTTTTTTTCTTTGCCAGGCACTGTGTGGGGTATGAAGGAGGGGGTATGATAGGCATGGAGCTTACCATCCATAGGGAGAGATATACATTGAACAAATAATTAGAGTCTGATGAGAGCTTTAAGTACTGAGAGCTGCAGAAGCCCATGATGGGGAACTGTTGTCTTAGGTTCCAAGAAGGCTCTTATAAGGATGTGATGTGTAAGCTGAGGATTATCAACCTAGTGAAGGGAAATAACTTGCCCAAGGTTGGTCAGTAACTCATGTGTAGCACAGCATGACCTGTAACCCACATTTCTACCCTGCCCTGTGTTTATTCCTGTGAGTTTTGCAAAGATGCTGTGAAAACTTAGATCTTCTTGAATTTTACCGGGGCACATGGCTTAGCTATTCCAGGAATATCTTAAATTTTGATAATTGTATGTACTGATTGTGTCTCCCCTATATTTGTATGTTTTAATCTAATATCCAATGTGATAGTATTTGCAGGTGGGGCCTCTGGGAAATAATTGAGAAGTCATAAGAGTAGAAATGCCTTCTAGAATGTACCCAGAAATTTGACTTCTAGTATTTGCCCAATTTTAGTGTTTCTGTTGTTATAACCTTTCAGGAGGGCAGTTTGGCAATCTACATCAAAATGTTATATATATATGTGTGTGTGTGTGTGTGTGTGTGTATATATATATACACACACACACTTTGGCCCAGTAATTCGAATTTTAGAATGTTTCTAATTGTACAATTGTAAAAAGATGCATGCATAGAGATACCTATTACAGGTTTGTGTTTACAAAAACAAACAAAAAATAAAAACTAAGAATAACCTAAATATCCATTAGTAGGATAACCATTATTAAATAATGGCACATGGTGACTGGAATACTATACGGCTGTTAAAAATGATAGGGTAGTTCTTTATTTGCTTTTAACAAAAATATATCCTTGATATTTATAAGTTAAAATAATGCTGATCATAGGACAACATAAGAAATATGAACCTATGGATGTAAAATTGTAAAAGCATATATGTGAACATACAAATGATAGTCAATAAATCTTAGAAGTGATTTTTCCAATTTTTAGTTTTGTTTTGGCATTCTGCTATGTAGTTTGAGTTTGTACAATGAAGATGTCTCATTCTTTTTTTTTTTTTCTTTTCCTATTGCTCCGTCTTTGGAGACCTCATCTACTCATATCATTTTTTTCCCTAAAAAACTATTAAGTGTGTACAAATATTTTAGGTTACATGGATGTTCTTGCAATGCTTGAGTGACAACAATATTCAAAATGTGCATCATTCTACTGAGCAAGTGTTTGTAGCCTCATCCAAGGCAGAGCATTAAATGGGTAGAGAGGACTGGACATTGTTTTCTTAGAGCATAATTAAATTCAACTGTATATGCACTGTGACACTAGGTGATATGAATACAGAGAAGTGTCTTCATTCCCTAGGAGCTTAAAGTTTAGAATACTTCCAAGACAATGATATTAAGTAAGTATACAGCTCTGTCATGTGGAGGTTGTAAATACCTACCGAGGAGAGAGTTTATGATGACACATGTATTCAAATTTATCACTTTGCCTTGAATGTATAGCCAAATATGGAAGGAAAATCAGTGAGTACTTCACACTGAAGGAAGGATTTTGGCACAATGTGTAGACCTGCAGTTTCATTTAACTGAGTGTTGCTACCAGTTTGAGTACTTATTTTTAGAAGGAAATTACAATTTCATTCATAAGTAATCCATTGGGTATCCTAATAACCTGCGTTTAGCCCTGATAGCATGGATAGGGAGTCTTCCATGTGGCAGTGCTAGGGAGAAGATCAGGGAATGCATTTTCTAGGGGAAAAGGTCACTTATTAGCTATGCAAATAAAGTCAATGATTACTCATTCCTTAATCCAGTTTTTTGTTTTTTTTGATGTGGATGTTTTCCTGTAGCAGCATCTATTATTTTTGACATTGGAAAATCATAGCCTGTTAATCCAATGCATAAACAATAGCCAGGAAAGCTTTTTAGAGGTTTTGATAACTTTATTGAAGTTATCGAACTCCATTGACAATCCCATTTTTTTTAAAAAAAATTATCTTGATTTTCTTTTTTTTTTGAGACAGGAGCCTCAAGCTGTCCCCTTGGGTAGAGTGCTGTGGTATCACAGCTCACAGCAACCTCCAACTCCTGGGCTCAAGCGAGTCTCCTGCCTCAGCCTCCCGAGTAGCTGGGATCACAGGCGCACGCCACAACGCCCAGCTATTTTTTGATTGCAGCCGTCATTGTTGTTTGGCGAGCCCGGGCTGGATTCGAACCCGCCACCTTGAGTGTACATGGCTGATGCCTTAGCCACTTGAGCCACACGCGCCGAGCCTAAAATTATCTTGATTTTCTTTAGACTCAGAATAAAAACATCTGTCTCTAGCTAGTGGACATTCTTTTGGTCCAGTAGCATATGAGCCTGTGGTCTAAAGAATCATTTAAGGTTAAAGGAAGCTGGTTAGCAAGCTGAAATCTTTAATATACTCTGCCATACTTTCTCCTGTTTTAGTCTCATAAGAATTTGTGACAAGGGAAATCTTTGGAAACATGCCAACTCAGGACATATATACTACTTAGAAATTTAAAGTAAATCTCATATAAAATTTGCTTTTACAGAATTAAATTTGTTTTAGACTAAAATCTGGTAGTACTATAGGTCATTTCTACAAAGATTTACCAAGCCCCTGTGGATTCAAGAGAATGGAAAATTAGAGACAACAGTTCTGTGGACATTTGCCACTTACCTGGGTAATATTAAGGGCCCAGTTGAGGTTTCAGATTGTGGATTTAGGGTGAGACCATTTAAAGGGGTTGTATTTTTTTCCTCCCTTTGGGCCTTTATGACAATGAATATTGAAGTACCAGGTCATGGATTTGCTGGAGTGGGGAGAGTTCAGCATATATATAAGGAGGTAGTTAGGATAATTGTGGAATTTAAATTGGTTAAGGAGATGAGGTTGGATATAAGGAGAGAGAGGGACCATGGAAAGTGGTAGGATCCAGTGGGTTACAGGTCTCACTGGGTCTCACTACAGTCAGACCTACTAAAGTTGGGGTACCAAGCGAGGAACCAACAGGGGGAGAGTAACATGAAGGAGTTTCAGGTAAGAACTGGTGTATGACCTTGAACTTAGGGTGAAGGACAGGGACTGAGAAGCTAGAGGATTAGAAGGATGGTCTGTGGTTACAAATTTAGTTAATGTCATGGCCACAGGAGTCATGGCAAGAGAGTGGCAGAGGGCCAGGAGCTCTGATCTTCCCAGAATGAAGGAGAGTAGGTGGTACAGTCTGATTTCATGTGATTTAGAGATCAGGATTTTACAGGAAAGGAAAGGAGGAACAGTGGTCTAGATGTTGTTGTAAAGAGAAGCAATGAGGACACCCACCTACTCCTAAGCCTAAGGTTCAGGAAATGTCAGCAGAAAATAGTGACCACATAAGAAGACCAGGGAGTGGATGAGCAGATCCTTAGAGAACAGTCAGAAGAAGCTTGAGGGGTGGTCTTGTGCAGTGCACAGGGCTCCTGTTTAACTCTAGCCAGAGGTGGGGCTGTCTTAATGTTACCCACTCAGATCTCATCCTGCCCAGGGGAATAGAAGGGCCAGTAGAGGTCATGGAATGCTTTCTTACGTTGTTCAACTTTGTGGATCATGTCACATGTTTCACCATATGGCCGGCACCCGCTTTGTGCCGTATTTCTGCTGATTACTCCGTGCCCTATGAAGAGCCCTCCTTCGTTTCTTGCTTTTTTCCTTCCCAGTTGCCTCTCCATGTTTCTTATCTCTGGACGGATGGAAGCTGTGATGTATGCCGGTCTGAGGGCAGAGCATATGCAGTGGTGTCCCATAGGGTGCTACCCAATTGAAATACTATCTACAGGAAGGCATTTGGTTCTATCTTAGGAAATCCCCCAGAAAGGATTCCGTGATCCAAACCAAAAGAAAGTGAACATATGAAGTTACCTTTATGCAATCTTTTTGGAGAAATTAATTTGTGTTTAATTCTTTGGGAGCACAGGATTTAAAATTCAAAATTAACTCCTTGATAAGTCCCCACTGCCTCCCTATGGACAGATGCTAGCATCTTTAGTGTCTTTATTCTCTATGTCACAGTCTGTTAAGCCCTATACACGCTTACATAAATAGATTCAAGAAAGATTTGCCAAAAGGATCTAACTTTAATTCTAATTCCTGTTTCTGGAATCCTGTTTCCTTTATAAGGATATTGCATAGAAATGTCATTTCATGAAACATTTGAGTTGTTTTAACACTCACTTATAAAGGTCCACTTTGTATATAAAGAACTTTTAAGATAATTTTCAAAACAAAGGGAAGGAACAAATCTGAATATAAAGGTTGGTTAGAAATAGAAATCTTTTTTATGGATGACTACAGAAGGTGGTAGAGGTTTCAGAGATGGCTTGAAGCAAAGGAAGATGGTACTGATAAAATCATGGTTTTAAAGGTGCCCCTTTCTTCTTTACAAAGAAATCTATTCTAGAGGTCACTTATACAGGATATAAATAATAAATCCAGCCAAAGTTGGTTCACTGGCCTTTTGTTCCAACCAGAGCTTTGCACTGACTCTTTCTCCTACCTGTGGTATAGTCATGATCATCATGCAGTCCCTTGGACGAGCCTGAAAGTCCTGAGATAACAAAGTGAAATCATATTCCTGCCAGGTCATAGACTTTTAGAAGGCAGAACCAGACCTTTTATGTTTTACATGGTAACTTTGAGAAAATGATCCTATTTTTTGAGATGGCCTAGATGCTAAAACCATAATGATATGATCCTTGAAGATAGATGGATGTTTGTTGAGTACATTAAATTGTCATTCCTTTTTGTTAAGCACTGTGCTTTTTTTTTGTTTGTTTATTCTGTGGCGTCTAAGAGTATGGTTGTGTGTAAGAGTATATGAAAACATACACATATGCAAGTAGCCACACAGACTCACTAATGCACAGGGATACTCATGTGCAGAGAGACTCCCTAACTATTGGTTAACAGTTTTCAACTAACCAGCGTGTTACATTTCCCAGCTATGGCAGATAAATGGGTTTACTAAATGCCATTGTATTTTGCCAGTTCATCTTTTTCTTCATAGAGGAAACAACCACATTTTTCTTAGGAAATCATAAAATCATGGTGCTCTTGAAGAGGGAATATAGCATTTTGTTTTCCTGTGGCTTAAGCCTAATCTTCCTGTCTCTGACCTAGTTTTGACATTTTTTTTCTTTTTTGTTTAGTTTTAGTATTACAGAAGCAACCCATATTTTCATGCTCTAGAGACAGGTTCTCTCTTTCTGGAAAAATAGAAGGACCTCAACATAGGATGCACAGTCCTTAAGAATTTCTATGCTGCCTTTAATGAATAGCTTCTTGACCTTATTTTACACAAGTTGTCTTACTCATAACTGGGCCAATTCTTTTTTAAATTAAAAAAATTATGCCCATATGGCATTCTAGTGGCTAGAATTTGTACGTAGCAGTTTAGGAATGAAAATATTTTAAAATGAAAATTGCAATACCAGCATGTGCCTGTTTCAGCTGTTATCAAAGCTTAAAGTGGGCGGTAATTACACATCTGAATTTTTCAATATAATTGTGGGGTGATTAATGCATGGGAATTTTGGTTCCATAAACAAGGAAGTAGACTGGAAGTTCATCTATAATGGGTAAATATATTCTCTACATTAAGTGTAAGAATTCAAAGTAACCATAGTAGCTACGTAAAGCTATTCCTGTTTACTTCATTAGTGTGTTTTCTTTGAGCTTTACTGTGATCATAATTCTTCACATGTTTATATGCCAGTTATTTCTACTATATTTGTCAGCCAAACGTGACATTCCTCGCTAGAGTCCCATTGACTTCCTTAGACTCATCTTCTCTGTAAAGTGAGGACTCTGTTGAAGCTTCAGATTTAATTGGTGTTATGTTGGGCTAACCACCAACTTCTTTCCCATTGCCATCTGGTACCAGCCCCTTTAGTGTTTTGTGTATATGGTTATAAGATGATCGCTTCAATCTGTTTTGTATTACCATATTATTTTATTACCATATTATTTCTAATGTATATGTCATTTATTTGATATCACATCTTGATTTAGGATGGTTTACAATGATGCATAAAATATAACAGCTTAAAATTTAAGAGTGAAAGAAGAAAGAAAAAAGGTAAAATAATAAGAATAGAACTCAGAATGAGGCTGAGAAAATTGCAGGCTATTGGGGCTGATATTCTTGCTTTTGAATGGGCACATGCATGGAGCTGTGGCTTCCGAGGTAGTTTGAAGGAGTCTCTACCCCCACTGCAGAGTGTTCTTATTGTATAAACAAACTATGTACCTTTCCTCTTCTATAGTTTGATTAGTGTTTGTTAATATTTAAAAAGTTAATTTTTCACACATAGAACAGCAATTATAATGTATATGTTAGGTATAAAAAATAAAATCTATACTCCTTGTCTAGCTTAAAAATAGAACATTGCCACTTCCTTTGGAACCCCATGTTATGTCATGTTCCAATTGCATTTCCCTGTCTGCTAGATGTAACGAGTACCCTAAAATTTGTGGTTATTCTTCACTGTTGTTGAGTTTTGACATCTATTTACATGTCCTCAAGCAAAAATGAATCCACGGTATACATGGTTTTCTTTGCTTCTTGCGCTCAACATTGTTAGAGATTCATCCATGTTGAAGTTTTTGCCTATAGTTCATTCATTTTTACTTAAGTGGATGTATACTATTTATCCATTCCCTCATGAATGGGAACCAGTGCCATCAGCATTCTAACCTGTGCCTCCCCTCGTGTATGTCCTACATAGGTACGCACATATAAGACTTCCTCTAGGTCTTATGACTGTCAAATTGTTGCATCACACATACTCTGCATATTGGTCTTTATAGATAGTGCCAAACTAGTTTCCAAAATGACTATATGCACCCGCTAGTGTAATGGGAACTCTTGTGCTCCATAGCCTCATAATACTTCAGGTATTTTCAGACTTCCTAATATGTGTCCATCTGGTAAGGTGATTGTGTTCTTTATAAAGGTGTTGTTAGGTCAGAAGCCTGATATGAGAAATAAATTTCCTATTCGTCTTGTCCACTAGAGCTTTCTTGACAACTTTTCCCTTGTCCCTGAAATTTTCCTTCATGCCAAAGCTTGACTGCATCTCATCTGCTTTAATGTTCTGAATTACTAATGTTTATAGGCTACTTCCTGCTTACAATAAGAATTTAGACCATATTTTCAAATGTCTTCTATTAATTAACTCACATAAATGAAATAATTACTTGGCACTGCCCCTTGTTTGTGCTAATATAAATGTTTTGCTCTCAGGGACCTTGTCTTGTGAGGGTGGTGAGGGCCAATTGGACTGTAAACACGTACATGATAGAGTGCTATGGAGGAAACATTGGTGTGGAGATGGAGACTAATGTGGAAATGTACTTGAGGTGGTGCCTCAGTCTGTTCCGTGCTGCTGGAACAAAATAGATTAGGTAGTTTATAAGTTTATATTCTAAAGACTGGGAAGTCCAAAAACATGACACCGGCATCTGGTGAGGGTCATCCAGTGGACAAAGGCAGAAGCAAGGGCACAAGACAGAGAAAGGAGAGGCTAGAGAGAACCTGCTGCCTCTTCGTTTCCTCTCAACCTACAGGCAATGAGCTGGGGATGCTGAACAAATTTAAAGGCGAGTTCTCCTCCAGGAAAGCCTTAGAACTAGAATGCAATTTTTGAACAAGTTCTGTGAATACAGATATAAAATAAACTCATAATAAACTCTGAAGAATGGTCATGTAAAAGAGAGCATGATTTAAATCTCGTTATAACATGTCATCATAAGAACTCATTCTCTGTAACAAAGCAATGTCCACATCTGGGCAGGTGATTCACAGAAAAAGCATTTTGTTGCTCTGAGAATAGTAAACTTTTTGCAGTGAATTATTTTTCTGATTCTTGTTTATTTATCAGCCACTTGTCTTCAGAGATGAACTGTTTTTCTGAGCTGGAGATGGGTACCAGGGAGCCAGACGACTGCAGGAACTCTGTAGGTTCTGTTGGATTCTTTACACCGAGTATCCTTAGGGAACTCACATTGAGGAGATGGGGACACTAGGCAGCTAAATATTGCAGGTTGGTCTCATTGGAGGTAGGCGCTCAGGAATCTTGTTTGTTTTCTCTTGTTACCAGTACCTTGTGTAGTGCTTGGTGTGCAAAAGGTGCTCAGTAGGAATTCATTTTTTGTTGTTTTTTGGAAATTTCAAAGTTTTAGATAAGTTGCAATATTAATAGTATAGAAAACACCCATATTCCTTTACTTAGTGTATTAGTTTGCTGGGGCTACCGCAGCTAAGTGTCACAGGAATGGAGCAGCTGCAACAACAGAAATTTATTTTCTCATGGTTCTAGAAGCTACGAGTCTCAGGTCAAGGCATCAGCAGAACTAGTTTTCTCTGAGGCTTCTATTCTTGACTTAAAGATGGCTGTTTTCTCCATGTGTCTTCACATGGTCTTCCCTGTGTATATGCCTGTCAAATTTCCTCTACCCAGGACATCAGTCATACTGGTTTAGGGTGCACTCCAATGACCTCATTTTCACTTAATTGCCTCCTTAAAGACTCTGTCTTCAGGCGGCGCCTGTGGCTCACTGAGTAGGGCGCTGGTCCCATTACCAAGGGTGGTGGGTTCAAACCTGGCCCCAGCCAAACTGCAACAAAAAAATAGCCGGGTGTTGTGGCAGGCACCTGTAGTCCCAGCTACTTGGGAGGCTGAGGCAAGAGAATCACCTAAGCCCAAGAGCTGGAGGTTGCTGTGAGCTGTGACGCCACAGCATTCTACCGAGGGTGACAAGGTGAGACTCTGTCTCTAACAACAACAACAACAACAACAAAAAAGATCCTGTCTTCAAATATAATCAGATCCCGAGGTTCTGAGGATTAGGACTTCAGCATATGAATGGTAGGCATGTACAATTCAGCCCCTAACACCCGGGTTCACTTATTGCTCACAGTTTGTCTCATTTGCATGATAAGAAATGATGATGAGCATCTTTTTGTATGCTTTTTGGCCATTTGTACATTATCCTTGGATGGATGTCTATTTGAGTCCTTTGCTCATTTTTTTAAATTGGGTTCTTTGACTTTGCTGAGTTGTAGCAGTTCTCTATGTATTCTGGACAGTAGCACCTTATTAGATACATGATTTCCAAATATTTTCTGTTAGTCTGACAGGTTGTTCTTTTTACTCTGTTGATTGTGTCCTCCTTTGTACAAAGTGTTAATATTTAATACGGTCTCATTTGTTTATTTTTGCTTTTGTTGCCCGTGATTTTGATATGATGTCTAAGAACTCATTGCCAAATCCAATGCCATGAAGTTTTCCCCCTGTTTTCTTCTAGGAATTTTCTAGTTTTAGATTTTACACTTATGCCTTAATCCATTTTGAGTTGATTTCTATATATGGGGCAAGAACATCATTCTTTTGCATGTCACGATCCAGTTTTCCCCACACCATTTGTTGAGGAACCTGTCCTTTCCCTAGTAAGTGATGTTGGTACCCTTATTGAAGGTCATATACAGGAGAGTTTGTTTCTGGGTTCTTTATTCCAACGTAGACACATACTTTCTAAGCTTACCAGATCATTAGGAGTATGCTGACGGCATTTAGGAAAAGGATCCCAGCACACAGCATCTGAACACATCAAGGAGGCCAATGAGGTAACAAGAATGATTAGGACAGATCAAGAATGATTAGGACAGATCAATGTTATAATGGATTTGACAGTGCTAACATCTTTCAAGTAAAATATAATAAAACCTTAACTTACATAATAAGAGAATGAGTTACTTGGGTTAGGGAAAATCTGTTTACCTCAAGATTAAGCTGGAAGAGCTTTAGTTTAACCCTCAATCAAAATTAATACAAAATGATTAAGGATTTCCCCAAACCATGGGATCATTGCTGTGTACATCAATTGCCATGCTGAATGTAGAAAAAGGAGAGTGTAACCCAGAATAGGCACTGCCATGGGATAACTGCTGGAAGTTATTTGCTCTTACTCGTCACTGAATTCCTGTTATATACTTGCTTTTTTTTTTTTTTTAGGCCTTTTTTCAAAATAACAGATTTATTGAGATATAATTCACGCATCCCACAACTCACATTTAAAAATGTACATTCAGTCTTTTAGGATACGCAGAGCGCTGTACAGCATCATCACGGTCTCATTTCAGAGCGTTTTTATCACCTCCAAAGAAACCTCAGATTCCTTCCCAGCCTTGTCCCACCTTCTTCTCTCTGTAAAGGGCATGTAAATGGAATCACCTACGATGTGGCCTTTTCTGCCTGGCTTCCTTTACTTAGCATATATTTTCAAGGTTCATTCACGTCATAGTGTATCTCAGTACTTCATTCCTGTTCATTTATTTAAATCGACATGTGAACATTATATGTGTTTATGATGTACAACACGAAGCTTTGTATGTACATGTGGACATGGACTAGGTTAAGCTAATTAAAATGTGTATTACCTTATGTACAATTTATTTGTGGTAAGAACACATAAAATCTACTCTCATCAATTTTAAGTACACAGGACATTGTCCTTACCTATAGCGTCCTTGTTGTATAATAGATATCTTATTTCCTCTTGTCTAACCGAAACTTTGTGTCCTTTGATTAACATCTCCCTGTCTGCCCTACTCCCAGCCCCTGGTAACCACCATTCTGCTCTCTGCTTCTAGGACTTCAGCTTTTTAGATTCCACATGTAAGTGAGATAATGCAATAGTCACCGTCCTCTGCCTGGCACATTTCACTTAACATAATGTCCTCCAGCTTCATCTATATTGTCACAAATTATAGATTCCATTTTTAAGGCTGAATAATGTCTTACTGTGTATATGTTTCACATTTATCTGTTGATGGACACTTAGGTTGGCTCCATATCATGACTATTGTGATGCTACAATGAGCACGGGAGTGCAGACATCTCTTCTACATACTGGTTTCATTTCCTTTGAACATTTAGCAGTGGGATTGCTGTATCATACGGGAGTTCTAGTTCTTATTTGAGGAACCTTCATCCTGGTTTTCATAAGGGCTGTACTATACTCCCACCAACACTGTACAAAGGTCCCTCTTTTCCACACTCTTGCAATATATCTCTCTCACCTTTTTGATAATAGTCATTCTAGCAGGTGTGAGGTGATACCTCACTATGGTTTTGATCTGCATATCCTTGAGGACTGGTGATATTGAGAATTTTCTCATATTTAAAAAACGTGGCCGTTTGTATGTCTCTAGAAATGTCCATCCAGGTTCTTTGACCATTTTTGATTAGGTTATTTGCTGAGGTTCATAGAGATTCACTTAACTTCTATATAACTAGAAGGTAGTAGAATTAGGGTTTCAAGTTCCCTATACCTCTCTTCCAAGGTTGGGATTTTTTTGTTTGTTTGTTTTCTTTTAAAATGAAAGCATAGAGGGTCACATTAATCCTGTTCCTTCGTACATGGCACATTGTCATATAAGGCTCCTAGTGATAGTCACTCAAATATTTCCCTTTATCCTCAGACCTCACTTGATTCTCCTTCCCCTGCAGGCAGTCATTTAATTTGTTTTAATGTACAGATGCTCCTTGACTTCAAGATGGGGTTCTGTTTTGATAAACTGAATTTAAGTTAAATTATTAAAAGTTCAAAAATGTGCTTAATTCATTTCACTTATTGAACATCATAGCTTAGTCTAGCCTACCTTAAATGCTCAGAATGCTTACATCAGCCTAGAGTTGGGCAAAATCATTTAACACAAAGCCTGTTTTATTATCCTTATTATAAAGATTTTTGAATCAAACTCCAAGATTTAAAGTATGGTTTCTATTGAATGTATTGCTTTTGTACCATGCATTAAGTATGACCCAGAAAAAAGTTGAAAAACTTTAAGGGGAGCCATCATCAGCTGGGGACTATTTGTTTATCTTTTTTATTTGAGTGTATTATAAAATTTGTATTGTTTTATATGTGTGTATTGAAACAGTTTGTCTCATTTTTTATCCCCAAAGCCTTGCAATTTTGGGGATCTATGCATGTTGCTGTGGATACATGAAACCTGGTGCTTTTCTTTGTTCTCCTTCTCCGTGGGGCACCATCTATCCAGCCAGTGTGACCCCAACTTGCCCCAGCTCCCTGTTCCCGCAAACAGTACTGTTGTTAACAGCATTCCTCTGGGGTGCATACATGGGAATGAAATTGCTGGGTCATACTTAGTTTCACCAGTACAGTTGCACAGTATTGGATTGTTCTCTGAATGTCTCTGCCACACTGTCCTTCCACTACCAGTTCCTGAAGGGTGCCTATTTCCCAAATCCTCACTGATGCTTGGCATTATCCAACTTTCTAATTTTTGTTAGGCTAATATGTATAAAGTGAAATCTTCTTATTATTATTTGCATTTATTTAATCACCAGTGATTTCACCATCTCTTGCAATTCTGCTGTGACTTCTGGAAAGTTGAAACAACCTTACCAGCTAGTAAGGATCCTCAAGGAGCCCACCTCATTACTGTCTCTCTGTTGTTTCTTAGCCTTCCTACCTAGCTCAGCCCCATGGTGGTTTCTTTCCTGGCTGTAATTCCTCTCTGCCTTTCTCTTATCATTTGTAAGTTCATGAGAAAGATGGGAAATTGTGGGGCAGCGCCTATGGCTCAGTGAGCAGGGCACCCGCCCCGTATACTGAGGGTGGTAGGTTCAAACCTGGCCCCGGCCAAACTGTAACAAAAATAGCCAGGAAGTGGGGCAAAGCACCGGAGTCCCAGCTACTTGGGAGGCTGAGGTGAGAGAATCGCCTAAGCTCAAGAGCTAGAGGTTGCTGTGAGCTGTGATACTATGGCACTCTACTGAGGGTAACAAAGTAAGACTCTGTCTCTAATAAAAAAGAAGGATGGGAAATTGTTTAGCCCACCCTGAGTTTTGTTGCTGTGGGAAACAAGGCAGTTTCTCCTGGTTTATACAGCCGTGAATCACAGAGGAAGTAATAGATGGTTTGAAGGATGTAGGCAAAGGCATGAAGCCACAAGCAAATGATGTTCCTTTAATAAGCAGCATTTAAGGAGAAGCAACTAAAGGAGGCTGAAGGATCAAGGAAACATGAGACAAATTGCTGGCAGAGGGATCAGGTGGCATCTGGAGGACCCCCATGGTCTAAGTGAAAGAAATGATTAGAAAGGAATGGAGCTCTGAGTGAGGTGGGTCATAAAGAATGAGGGAGAATCACAGTATTTGCAGAGACAGGAAGGCAGAAAGAGTATTTAAGGGTCTAGATTTTTAAATCTTTCTGTTTAGTATGTCTATACTCATGAAATATATACATTAAATGTGTGCAATTTTACATATCAGTTATATCCTGATTAAAAATATATGTATATATGTATGTATATATGTGTGTGTGTGCGCGCGTGCGCATGTGTGTATATATGCATATACATATGGAACTGTCTGTACAGGCAGGTAATGATGTTGATACCAGTAACAATATGATCGTACACGTGTCCACTGTTTCACAGCTTAGTCTGTTTACACTTTGAGGAGTCCAGGATGCCACTGCCATCCTTATGCATGTGAAGAGGAGGCTGGGATACAGATGGGGAGAGGGACTTGCTGGACGTCTCCTAGAAGCAGATATTGGGCCTTGAGTTTGTAGCTTACTACTTATTTCTGGGACATATGCTGGAGATTGGGGTGGGAGTGCTTGGGAGCAGCAGTTGATTGTAAACCGGAGGGCCGCAAGGGAAAGGAGGTAAAACGAATAGCAAACTGCAGAAGCAGAGTGTGTAATAAAACATAAATATTCTGCCCTAAAGTTCATGTTTTATAATCTTCTATTTTAAGTTGTTCCCTTGGGTGTTTCTAGTCTAAATAGATTCAGAACGTCAGGGCTGATTACCTTTCTAGTTCTCCCATTCAGCCATCTTCATTTTTCCAGGTTGAGATGTAGGAGGCTTTGGCGGTGGGTGGCAGTCACACTTGGCTCGTCTCTGCAAAGGGGAGGGCTCAGCCTCCGTGGGCTGCACCACCTCTACGTGGCTAGCTGGAGTCAGGCTCAGGTCACAAATAGAGATCAAGATGTAGGGAGAATCTGATGACAGAAAGAAAATTCAAGGCCAGGGCCAAGAAATCAGAATCAAGTTGCTACATGAGAGCCAGGAATAACAGCATTCAGAGCTGGGAGGGCTGGGGAGCAGTGCTTTCCTTTGTTATGTGAGATGGTCATACTAGAGCCCAAGAGACCAGGAGGTGGGAGGCCAAGGCTCCTGAGAGGCCAGAACAATAAGCATGTGGGTGCTTGGCCATTTGGGACAGAGCTGGAGACGAGCAGGGGAGGCAGCTACTGTTTTATAAATTGTAAGGTTAAAAAATGAAATCTAAGTCTTAGATTTTATTTTTGCATAGAGAAAAAGTGCCCATTTAGTTATGCTTTTTGTTTCCCCTACTCACTTTTCTGTCTTTTTTATGGAAGTGATTGCAGTAGTGTTTAGAGGAGCCAGGCAGGTGTGAGCTAGGGCTCTGCCCGGAGGAGGAGCCAGGCAGCAGGGTCGAGGCAGGACATCCAGCTCTCCAGACCAACTGGGTGCACTCAGTCCCAGAGCACTGATTGCAATGAGTTGTCTGACCTGGGAGAGTCAGCATTTTATTTTCCCCAGTTTCTCCTTGGGTTGAGGGATGGGTCTTGTGAAATCCTAAGCAAAAGCGAAGGCAGACTGGATCCCTACGAGGACGTTTGGGTCACATTTCCTCTCTGAGGGTGGCTTCTAAAGTTCTCAGAATGAGAAGGCAGAAATGAGAACACTTTACCTTTTCTCTTTATGCCCCAAATACCTCTCTACCTCCAGTATTCCTGTGACCAGGTGACTTCCTGCCCAGTCAGACTGGCTTCCTCTGCCTGCTGATGACAGGTACAGGAGAAATGGCCCCCTCAAAGAGGGTCTCCAGGCTCGGCACCTGTGGCTCAAGCGGCTAAGGCGCCAGCCACATACACCTAAGGTGGCGGGTTCGAATCCCCAGCCCGGGCCCGCCAAACAACAATGATGGCTGCAACCAAAAAATGGCCAGGCGTTGTGGAGGGCGCCTGTAGTCCCAGCTACTTGGGAGGCTGAGGCAGGAGACTCGCTTGAGCCCAGGAGTTGGAGGTTGCTGTGAGCTGTGATGCCATGGCACTCTACCCAGGGGGATAGCTTGAGGCTCTGCCTCAAAAAAAAAAAAGAGGGTCTCCAATCGCTGTCTTCTCTGCATGGAGTGAACTTGGCTGGGTTCCCTGAGATCTTGCTCCTGTTCTGAGAGGAGTGGGGAGTGTCCTCCCAGGGCAGCCCTAGAGGCATTCAGAGCAATCATCCAGCTTTCCTCTGTGTGTCTTCTAAACTAAGACTTCCACTGAAGCCAACATCAGCTTTTGAAGACAAAGAGCTCCCTAAACAAAAACTTGTAGCAGAAATGGGCAGTGGAGTGGGGTGAAGCAGCCTCACCTGCATACCTTGGCTGAGAGTGTGAGGTTTGTAGAGTCTGCGCGCACGTGTGTGTGTGTGTGTGTGTGTGTGTGTGTGTATCTCAGGTCTTTGTTCTTGGCTACCCATACATGCACTCCCCAGTTGCTCTCTGTGGATGACAGACCATATACCACCTCCTTCGCAACCCTTTGGGGCATCCACCCATTGTACATCACTTAAGTAATTGCTCCAGCCTTCTTAACAAATTCTTAAGTATTTGAAGACAAGTTACCACTAACAAAGCAGTGTCTGATATCCTCGTGGCAATCACATGATGTTCTGCAAAGCTTCTCTGTAGAGCTGAGCTGGGTGGTGACCTGAGTGACTAGGGTGAGATTATGCAAGGCTCAGAGAGGCCTAAGGAAAATGAACAAGTTACAAGATGGCGACCCTCAGAAAGCCACAGAATTATTAGTGATATTTTTATTTCAACTATGGATAGCAGCTCAATATTTTAAGTGGTTAATCAACTGAAACATAAATACAGCTTAGTAGGAAGTAATTAAAATTTGAGATATGTTTAACTGGAGGAGTCTTAAGATTGGGATTTATCTATTCAGTCAAAATAATTGCGCTAAACAAGACCAAATTATTCATTTACCAAATGTGAAATGTTTTTCTTCTCTGTCTCTCATACACATATGCGCACAATTATGTTTTATCACACTTGGATTTTACAGAAAAAACTGTAGAGGGACTGGACCGATCATTTTAAAATCATTTATCCAACAAATAGATATTGAAATCTTATTTTGTGTGTTGTCTGTTCAAAACTGTGTAAGACTGTTAAGACGCTTAAGACATAGTTCTTGATTTTCTTCAGTTAAATTGAGAAGATAAACTTGCAAAATAAAATAATAGTTATATAATCATTGAAGAAACCAAAAGTATCAGTGGTATGTAATTAGGTTCTACAAGCCTGGCACAGACAAAGCTGTGCTTTATGAGGAGAAGAGGTAGATAGTTGATGACTCCCTTTTACCAAATCATTTCTTTTTCCCCGGACCTGTTCCTTATGTGTAAAGAGGGACTTTTAACCCTGGTCCAGAAAGACAAAATACTGCATTTATCCTGCACTTTGTCTAGAGAATGGACTTTATCAAAGCAGAGTCAAGCAAATCCTTTCACTCATTTTGGGGGGGATTGTTGAGATGCTCATTATTATGTTTGCCTTAGTCCCTTTGCATTACTATTAAAATAACAGAATACCATAGACCTGGGTGACTTATAAATAACAGACATTTATTTCTTACAGTCCCAGAGGCTGGAAGTTCAAGATCAAGGCAGCAGCAGATTCGATGTCTGGTTAAAGCCTTTACTTCCTGCCTCGTAGATGGTTGACTGTCTTTTTGCTGTACCCTTACCTGGTGGAAAGGAGTAAGGGTGTTTTCTGGAGTCCCTTTTATGAGGGCACCAGTCCCATTCAGGAGGGCTTTTGATCTAATCACCACCCAAAGGTCCCCATACCCAGATACCATCCAGCATGTGAATTATTTTGGTGGGAGGGCACAAACATTCAGTCTACAGTACTAGGTAAGGAGCTGCAGGTCAGAAGGGCCCCAGATAAGTGTCATTTTGAAATGACCAGATGGGCCAGGCATAAAGCCTGAAAGTGGATGAAAGGGCTTGTCTACAGCAGCCTTCTTGTTCACCTGCTGAGGCAGAGGTGCTAGGAGGACCTTCTCTCCAAGGAGGGACTCACTGGAGATGTAGAGGAGCCTCTGAGTGCTTTCTCTAGACACCAGAGGCCTTCCCCAAGTGCTTGTGGTGTGAGACCTGAGTTTTGCAGAGGTATAGTCTTGCTGCATGCTAAGACCCTAAGACCACAAATAATCAGAAGTAGATTTTCTCCACCCGTTCTGTGGTCTTGTCGTCCATGGTAGTTGGTTGATAAGATAGTGTCCATGCTAAAGTGAGCTGTCTTACATTCCCTACCTACCAAAAACAAACAAACAAACAAACAAACAAAAAAAAAACCCAACCCCAAACCCCCTGGAGTAAAGCTCAGGTTGAGGACTATTGAACTACATTCCCAAGAGCTGTGACAAACAGAACACTGTGGCAGAATGTCTGCTGTTTGCTGCCCCCATCCTGGCCAGTCATCTTTATTCATGGTCGTAGAAGGGAGAAGGTACGAATACGGATCTGGGACTATCTGATGGTGAATTTCAAACTCTTTGGCTTGTGATTAATTTCCAGGGGCTTCTACAAAACTAATTCATGTGAAATGTGATGCAGAAACTAAGCCACTCATTGGTATCTTTGCCATGTTTTCACCGTGCCAGAGCATGTGTGGGTTACCTTTGCTCCTTCACAGTAATTTCAGGAAAGGGAAGCTTTCTCCAGTCCTTGGATCCTTCTTCAAGGTCCAACTCAAATAATTTCTCCCTTCTAATCCTTCCCTGAGCTTTTTAGTCTTATATACATAGAATCTTCCCATAGTTCTTTGCTCATATCTCTTATCACCACATATTTAACACACATGTGTCCATTTCCTTGATTCATTAATATATTGTTATTATTCTGAAGGCAAAGTTAATAAGCAGTCTGTGCTGTGTGCTGACTGAGAAGAGTCTGCATAGAGGAACGTCAGCACAGTTCAGTATTGCCATTCTGAAGTCCTTTCATCTTTGCACATAATGTTTGGATATGGTCTCAGTTTTGTTAAAATTTTAGGACCTAATGCCTATGTGAATGAAAGTTTAGTCTCCAGGTAGACGCTAAGTGGGGTCTTATCATATGCAACAGAACTCATCATCTTCCTCTTTAAGTGCCTTAAAGCTTTTCCTCTGGGTGCAGAGTGGGCTGATATGAAAGGAACGTGGACTGTAAGCCGATCAGATGGGTGACCTTGGGTAAGTTATTCTACCTCTCTCAGTTTCTCAGGTGTATAACTCAGATAATTAGTTTCCTTGCACAGTTCCAAACACAGCCCTCATGTGGCATGTATCAGTATATAAGCTCCTGCTATAACCTCTGTCACTTCTCATGCCTTTGTCCAGACCATCTTCATTTCTCATCTGGATGTTTCCCTGGAAGATGATTGTATTATTCAGCTTGTACTGCCGTCACTAAATACCAAGACTGAGAGGCTTGAAAACCATCCAGCCTTCTGGATGCTGGAAGTCTGAGACCGGGGAGCCAGCATGGGCAAGCTCTGGTGAGGCTCTGCTTCCTGACTTTCAGACGGCCACCTTCTGGATGTGTCTTCACTTCCTGACTTTCAGACGGCCACCTTCTGGATGTGTCTTCACATGATGGGGAGAGAGAATGAGTGAGCAAGAGAGAAAGAGAGAGAGAGAGAGAGCTCTTGCATGGTAGAAAGAGAGAGAGACAGCACGTGTAAGCTTTCTAGTATCTTTCTTATCAAGGCACTAATTCCTTCGTGAGGTCCTCACCTTATGATCGCATCTAAACCTAATGACCTCCCAAAGCCCCCATCTCTAAATACCACCACAGTATAGTTTCAACGTATGAATTATGGGGAGGGGTACACAACTCACTTCACAGCAATGACTGCCATCCTTTTGGACCATTCTCTATACTGTTCTTTATGGAATATATTGCTCATCATTTACCTGTAGTCCAGAAGAAAATTAAAATTTCTTCGTATAATACTTGGGTTTGATTCTTGTTTAATGCTCTAGCATTGTGTCTCTCTGCCTTCACGTCGGGTGTTTCCTCCAGGAAGCAGACACCAGCACGGAATTAGAAGTGCGAGTGATTTATTGGGAGAGATATCTGTGAGAGGTAACGGGAGAGGGAGAAGGCGCAGGCAGGGAGACTTTAGACTGTGATGTCTGCCTGACACCTGTGAAGAGGAAAGGAAGGAAGGAGGTGGAGCAGGAAGAGCCATAGACTGCAGTGCTGCTCTGCGCAAGCCTTGTCCGCCCCAGCAGGAAGCTTTGGTGCAAAGATCCTCTCTGGAGGAGTCCCCATGGGTAAGGAGTGGGAGTGTTGCTCAGTTATTGGCTAGAGCTACCTCAAGAGAGGATAACCTTAGCTCGAAAGCCGAGCAGATCCTAGATACCCACAGCTAGGAGCTGTCAGCTAACTGTGCTCCTTATGACAAGTTGTCTCTTGAAAACAAATCTGAGCAGCTACCTCTGGGCCCCTGCAGTCTGCTTTGTGCTCTCTTCTCTGGCATGCTGAGTTGCCTCAACCATTCACCAGGTATTCTTGTGCCCACTTTCTGCTGGTAACCAAGCTTGCTGAGCAAAACCAGGCTTCTCTGGAGTTTATAGTCTCTTGGGGAAACCAATGCTAGTTAGATAGCAACAGTGAAAGTACATAACTCCCACCTGCAGTGGGTGCTCTGCAGGAAATGAAGCCCATTGTTTGGGAGTGGGTGACAGAGGGACCTGAATTCCTTGAACACAGTCTCTGGCCTCTCTGTCACTGCACACGTTGTTCCTTCTACTGTAACGTCCTTGCCCTGCTGCCTTTCTTGGCCAACATCCTTCAGTAACAACCAGGAGCCATAACCTACAGGGTGACCTCATGTCCCAATTTGCCTTGGACACTTCTGGTTGGCTCCTTTTGTCTTAGTGTAATTGTTAGTATTGCCCTCTTCCCCGTCCAGAATGTTCCAGGTTACACAATCTATGATCACTTGTTTGCCAGTACCGTTCTAAACTTTTAAAATAAAATACTCACTTAGTAACTTTTTAAAAAACCATTTTAGTAGTGTGAAAAGTGAGACACCCACTGGAGGGCACTGAGCCACGGTGCTGGGATTTGAACCCAGCAGTCTGTCCCTGAGCCTGTGCTTTCAACTGCCAGATCTTTGGCCTTGTGAGGCATTGCTCAGGAAGTCCTCCTCTCCGGTCCTGCTGCAGCCTCAGTGGGTTTGGCTGCCTCCTGCGTGATCCCTCTGTACCCTGCAGGTCCTGCTGTAGCCCTCAGCGGGCTTGGCTGCCTCCTGCGTGATCCCTCTGTACCCTGCAGGTCCTGCTGCAGCCTCAGCGGGCTTGGCTGCCTCCTATGTGATCCCTCTGTACCCTGCACATGCTTCTGTCACTGCATGTTGCAAGGGCACTGCCGGCTGTCCGTCACTGCTTGTCCCCCTCACATTACACATTGCACATCCTGAGAGCTCAAAAAATCTGTTGAATGGATGTATTGAGATGAATGAGAAAGTTGCCCATGTGTGTCACATGCGCTATTAAACTGGAACAGGACCTTGGATAACTCCCTTTGTTCCTTTTGGATGTTTTTGCTCTTGTCCTACCTTCAGAGTTTACTTACTTCCCCTTCCCGGCTTAATACTGCCCCCAGATGAGGCATCCTCAAACGATGGCCTGCCTAGGACATTTATCTGGTCCACAGGGTGTTTTTGCCACTGCTGCCTGTCCTGCTTAGCAGCCGACTCGCCCCAGGGCCCGCAGTCCAGCCCTCCAACTGTCTGAGGGACAGTGAATTGGCCCCCTGTTTAAAAACTTTGAGGACCCTGCCCCAGACCAACCAAATTATGAGACACCTTTGAAAGAAGTGTATCTCCTACAGTTCTTTGTGTTTTTTTTAGAATTCATTTTGTGTCATATTCATTGGGTAATTTATTTCTTTTCATATCCCTGAAGTAATGTGTTATTTTTAGATAGTTCTGACCCCGAGGGCACTCCAAAGACAATGATATTTCTGGGTTTTTGAAATAAAGGAATATGTAACTTTTTTAAAGCACATTTTGCATTTTTCTGAGGGACTTTCAGAGGAACAGGATAGTTGGGTAATTGGGAGATGAAGGTTATTTTTTTCACCTCTATTCTGTTGCTTTTCTTTTCCTCCTTGAACAGGGGCGAGTCTAAACCTAATGTAAAAAGGAGGCATATGGTACTCTATTAAGAACACGTCGTGCCCCTCTGTATTCCTAGATGGGAATAATTTCATATCAATTTCTTAAGATATTGAGAATGAACATATTGACATAGTTTCAGGGAACACAAATAAGGCATCCAAGAGATTGCTCATCTACTAGGAAGCTTTTGGTCTTCTGTGTGACACATACCCCAGTCCCATCGAGGAGAAGATTTTATTTTCAACCATTCTGTTTTTAAAGTGATTAGGAAATATCCAACTAGATGAACATAGAGACCCTATCATAAACTACATATCCCCAGCTTCGGTCAGCCGTTACCCACATTCTGTCAACCACACAATCAGGCTCCCCTATCTGAATTATGAGTGCTGGGCTTTCCCGTCGATTGGGTTCTTGCAATGCTGGATTTCCCTTTGGTTAGATTTCTCCAACTCACTGGAAAAAATCAGTTGTGGACCTTTTCCAGCCATTCTTCCTTTCTCTCTCCCACTCTAGAGAGGAAATGGCCTTGCATTTGGTTTTGAGTGGAGTCCTATGCACATATTTTATTCTGAAATGGTGTAGATTTCCAGGCACTGTCAAAAGACAGTGTCGTAGGAAAATGAAGGAAGCAGGTAGAAGTGATTCCTGTTGGAGTGACAAAGTCACTAGAGAGCTGGCCCTTGAAGGATTATTAGCTTTTGGAGAGATGATGGTAACAATAATAATTTTTCGTTGTAATGATGACAACTGACAGTTTGGGCGTGTTTACTATGGGGCAGGTAGTGATCCAAGCTTGTCGCAGATATTCTCTCATTAGTATTGTGAAGTTGAGGTGCAGGAACTGTTAACACTCCCATTTATAGGTAAGGAACCTGAGGCACGGGGAGGTTAATTCCTGCAAGGGCACACAGCACGGAGACAGTGAGAAGTCCAAATATGCATGGGATCGAAGAGTGGGCGTGAAGGTCAAGATGAACTTCTTTATTGAGGAAGTCACAGTGTGAGAGATAAGGGGGCTTCTCCTGGATTCAGCTAGCAGGCGGCCGATTTGAGACTCTCTTCCTGGGACCCTGACTTGAGCCCGGTGTTTTTCCAGTTACACTGTGAAGTCACCGTCACTGCCAGATGCACCTCATGTGGCCTCACAACTTCAGTTCTCTACCTTTCAGCTTTTGTGAGGACTTACTCTTCCTTTACTATTTATTCCTTTCAGGAATATTCTTGCTTTCTTTATTTAACTCTGAAAGTATTGAACTTTGTAAACATTTAGAGAATATAGCCTGTTCAACTCATGGTGCAAAGACATTGCAGGTTAGATGAAAAGTCTGTTGCCCCTGTATCTGAAATTCCTGATGTAAAAGGAATGTTTTCATTCCTTTCCTCTGTTTTCTCCACCTTGTAGCATAAAAAAAGTGATGGATTATCTAAAGGAGAATTTCTTTTCTCTGCCACCAAAGGCCTTGCCCATCGTGGTGCTTATTCACTTTCTTATTTTATTTTTATTATGAGAAAAGTTTCTACAAAGTAAAAATTTAATAAGAAAAGAACACTGAAATAGATCACTGATTCCTAAGCCACAGCAAAATATGTGAATAATTGCATTGTAAGAATTTTCTTTTCCCTTTTATTTTGTAATGGGTGTTGCTGTATACTCTTGAGATTTTATCTATTCAGTATGTTACAATCGATTATAGTCATGATTATTTGAACTAAATTAGTCCATTGGAAGCCTCTTCATTCTGATTCTTGTATTCTTTTGGCAAAACCCCTTTGAATCCTTTCTTGCTTTGTTTGATAATATGACATCCCAATAAGATGTCATATTATACTTTCTTGCTTGACTTTTTTTTTTTTTAAATAATTACTCTTATTTCTTCTGTGAAAGAATAGTAGTTTAGGTTATATGGATTTTAGGACTCCTTGAAAAAATTTGAAAGCCATTAGTTAGATCAATGTACCATTTGTGATTTTAGAAAAAGCGTTTCAGCCTTCAAGAGCAATATTTTTAGAGTAGGTCCTTATTTTGGAAATGAAATTTATAAGCTTTCTAAATCAAGGGTTTCTATATTTTAGTAATTTTATCTTTTCACTTGTTCAGCTCTTCCACTAATTTCTCTCTTTGACTGCTGAGCCACATTAAAAAAAGAAATCAAGGGCAAAAACACCAATGTTGCTTACTAAGGAGATAGCATGTGAAAAGAGAGGGCAAGCGTTCTCAAATCCTGACCTTGTCCGTGAGTGGTGACAACGTCGGCATCCCAAATGTTAGCTGTCCCCCATGGCCAAGAGGGCATCTCTGTGACCTGTTCAGCGTTGGCTAGAGGGAAAAATATCTTATTCATTTCAGAGCCAGATGTGTCAGGAGTCACATCTTAGTTCTTAATCTCTGGGGCATCTGACAGTTGCTTTTTCCTTTATTTGTTTTACTTTTCATCTGTAAAGTGAAGTAAAACTTGCACGTTTGAGATAAGCACTGGGACTTAAGGCACAGCGAGGCTTCAATACTTACTGAGCTCCTTCCTTGTATTCACCTACACATGCAAGATGCTTGTCTGCCTCTCATGTCTTTCAGCTTTTTTAATCATTAAATGTAGGTACATATAAAAACTGCACAAAATAATTAAATGAACTACTGTAAGGTGAGCTTTCCTTTAGACACTGTCCATCTGTAACAGGCCCCATATCTTCTGTCACTGTGTTCCCTCTGTGGGGAACATGACATGGTCCTGTTTCTGCTCCTGATTCTGTGCCTGATTCTGAGACCAGCAGAGGAATGGGAGATGACATTTCATTTGGCCAAATTAACATTGGCCCCAAACTCATCAGACAACCTTGTTAGCAGAACATAGAGTACCTTGTCCACTACGGTGTAGTTTGGGCATCATAGGATTAACTGCCCAATTCCATGTCCTGCCACCATGGTGCAGAGAGACTGACTTTCTTTATAATTTTTAAAACCCAAAATGACTAGGAAAAATGTAAATGTTTAGAAATCCCGAACTTGTCCTAGTAACCTTAAACGCTCACTTGGAAAGGAAATTTAAAGTGTCAGGGAAATGACATGAAGGCTATGTTACCCGGTTTGATGAAAATATTTCAGATTGTATATAGAACCAGCACACTGTACCCCATGACTATATTAATGTACACAGCTACAATTTAATAAAAGAATAAAATAAAATAAAGTGTCAGGACTCCCTGGGGAGGAACACTCAATGTTAGGCTCTGGCTCTGCTTGACTTCCACCAGGAGTGCTCGCCAGCAGTTGGCCGCAGTCCTGACGGAGGTGAAGGGAGCTCAGCCCTGCTTCCTTTTCCCTGGACTCCTTCCTTGCTGTGCCCTCTGGCTGTGTTTCCGCTATGTCTTTGAACTGCTCTCCGCTCTCAGGTCTGGACTGGAAAGGGAGGCTTGGTAGGTTCTGTGCGCTCATCTCTCTAGCTCTGCTTTTTTGAAATGCAATAACCCTGTGTGATGAATCTTCTAGAAGTGTCTTCTGTTAGAGAGACAAGGCCCAGAGCAGCTAACTAGCAGTGCTAGGGAGCCTTGGAAGTGAGATGGGACAGGCAGTGTGGGCGTGAGATTGAAAGGCCTTGTAGAGGGGGAAGAATGTGAATGAGTTGGCCCTTCACAGAGAGAGGGCAGAGAGAGCTTTGGAGAAGGAGACCAAGGCCTGAGCAAAGCTAATGTGCAGGGTATGTTTGAGGCAACAAAATAGAAAAGTTAGGCTGGAGTAGAAAGAAGATGAGATGAAGTAATGGTTGATAAATTGAGAAGGGCTGGTTTGGTATGTCATAGATGATGAGAAATGCCAGCCTAAGAGGTTTGAAGATGAGAAAGAATCTCATCTTCATGAGAAGATTCTTCCATGGAAGGTCATACAAGACTAACCTCGAAAGGGCAGGTGTGGGGTAGTAGAACAGAGCAATGTTGAAAAGAGTGTAGTTGTGGGGAAGATCATTGCTGGGGATGCCCCTTTTGAGTTGCAAAGCTTAGGCCACTGTGTTCTTCTCCTAAACTAATTCATTTTTGTAGATCCATGCTTGTAGTTCATCACACACAGAAGGATTTTGAGTGATTCATGGTGCCCAGCAATATATTCACACTGTATTTGAATGTTTGAGTTGGAATAAATATTGGTATTAATAACTCTTTGTAGGGACATTTCTGATTAATAATAGATATTTGAATGGTTGCTTGCTAGATAATCCAAGAGCTGCTGTGGCATCATGACAGCCATTGGCATCATCATTTGAGACCAATGAGGAGGCTTACTCTATCATTAAGGTTGGTGTGCCATGGCTTCAAATGACATGAGCAGCAGGCAGTGCCTGGGGACCCAGTCACTGCACATTGATGCATGGGAGGGTCATCAGTTGTCTAGTCACCCTATCAGTTTGTTCTGTACCTTTTCTGTATCTTTAACATATCATTAAATTTGGCTTTTTTGTTAAAATCAATATAATCTAAAAATTTATACCCTCATATTAATTTGAAATAAAAAATTTTTAAAAATTCTATAAATATAAATATATTTTGTTGCAATTAATTCATTTTTGATAGGTCTTTTTTTGTTCTCTTTATTTATTTATTTTTTTTAGAGACAGAGTCTCACTTTATCACCCTCACAGCAACTTCCAACTCCGGGGTTTAGGAGATTCTTTTGCCTCAGCCTCCCAAGTGGCTGGGACTGTAGGCGCCCGCCATAACACCTGGCTATTTTTTGCTGCAGTTTGGCCTTTTGTTGCAGTTTGGCCGGGGCTGGGTTCAACCCCACCACCCTCTGTATATGGGGCCGGTGCCGTACCCACTGAGCCATAGGCGCTGCTGTGGACATTTCTGGTGCTCTGTGGTTAAATGAGGCTGATGACACTGATAAAAGGACGGGGAGGAAAGAAGATGTTCAGGAACAGGAGAGAGGCAGGCTTAATGAATGTCCACCATTCTTAATTACAGATTTGTACCAGGCAGTGTGGCTCATAGGTGCACACTATCTTTTATTTCCTGACTTGTAGGAAAAATGCTAATGGTCTGATTGAAAATCTTGTTCATTCATAAACTGACCTGCTGAAGTTAGGTCTGACTGTCTTAAACAGAGTGCAAATGATTTGTTGGCTGGCTGCATATCAGCATTTGGTAAAAGTTCCCAGTTCAATTAAATGTCTGTTTAGCTTGTGTTCAATATGTAGAATTAATTCCTGAATCAAACTACTCAAAAATGAAAGGCTGAACTAATGGAATTTAGAGGCAAGTTCTTACTCTGCCAGCTGTGTGGGTTGAATATAAGTAGCAGATTAAAATGAGAGCAGCAAGGATGAAGAACGCTGTACAGGTGAAAGGTGGTGGCCTGTGGGTCTTAGACGTGTGTTACTGAAACCCTGGAGAACTGGGGGCATATGCCTAAGCACAAAATGAAGAGAGAGATAACCCTTAAAATATACAGATTCTCCATGTGGGATCTGTAGTCTTTCTCATTAAAAAATGAAACAAAATAATGCAAACCAAACCAAAAAACTCCCCTAAAGTCCTTCACGTAACACAGCTAGAGCAGGCAAAAGGTTGTCAGCGAGCGTTTCTGAACTCTCTGGCATTTCAGAGCAGTGATGTCATTGTTTTTGCTTCATAAATATAACAGTTCTTCAGGAGAGTCTTTTGGCCCCTATTTAATTGTAAGGGGAACTATTACATAGCTGCTGTTTTGGTGGGGCCCAGTACACGGGGCTTGAGGCATATGTATAATTAAGATTTCTTCCCATCTCAGCTGTGGACACGATGCCCTTGAGAAAAAGCCTTCCATAAGCATCCACAAGTAATTTTCTACCTTTGTAAAGAAGCAACATATTTATATATTTTCAAATAAACCTTGTGAAGTCAGTGCACTACCCTTCTCATATTGCTCTGTAAGAAATTCCAAAGTTTCACTATAAAAGTGAGGCAGTCTCCCATGCAGTCAGCATCCAGAAAACTCCATTGGTTAAAAATATGGAGTTTTTCCAACCCAGATAATTTATATGCATATAGGAATATATTTTTATTTTATAAAATTGGTATTCTATATACAGATATATAGCCTAAGTCTGCTTTTAAAAAACAATGATCTCCCTCTTAGGTAATGATTCATTTTGTACATAAGCACTTGTATGCATTGTTTTCACACATTTTATAATTTACTTTATCACTAAATAGCCTTTGAGAACATAGATTTTTTATAGTCTGAATAGTATTCTATTTTATAGTGGGCTCAGAGTTTATTTACACCCCCCTTTTGTTAAATGATTATTTGATACCTTTTTGCTTTTATAAGAAAAATGGTGATGATTGTCTTTGCACATTAGACTAGCGTTTGTGAAACTTTAGGGTAAATTTACTGCAAGTAAAATTATTGGATTAAATATATGTATATACATTTTTAATAAACATTGCTAGAATACTTCCAAAAAGCTGACTCCAGTTTGTAATTCATCTAGCAGTATGTGAAAGTGTCTATTTCAATATACTCTACCAACACCTAGTATTATTGTTAAAAATTATTTTCTAAATTTGGGTGGTGCCTGTGGCTCACTGAATAGGACGCTGGCCCCATATACTGAGGGTGGTGAGTTCAAACCCGGCCCCTGCCAAACTGCAACACAAAATAGCTGGGCATTGTGGCAGACTCTTATAGTCCCAGCTACTCAGGAGGCTGAGGCAAGAGAATTGCCTAAGCCCAGGAGTTGGAGGTTGCTGTGAGCTCTGATGCCACGGCACTCTACCAAGGGTAATAAAGTGAGACTCTGTCTTTAAAAAAAATTTTTTTTCTAAATTTATAGATAAAATAATATCTTATTTTAATTTTTATTTCTTCGATTACCTGAGAAGTTGGACTTTTCTGTGTATTTGTCACTTGTCTTTGTTATTGTGACTTAACGCTGTACTCACAGAGAGGCTTCCGCAGTGAGCATGGATAATGGAGCAATCATAGTTCATAACTAACCGCAAACCAGGCCCAAGGACAGCCATTCTTACGGATTCGCTGATTACATCAGTGGTTTTATGTCTACTTAATGCACATCTGTCATAACTTTCTGTGCCTTATTAATTCTTCTCTTGACATTTATTGATTGTGGTGCATAATATAGCTTAGCAAGCCATTAAGAAAACTCTCTGATGGATAGAAAAGTTTTTTTCTAACATGAATTTATGAATTGATTAGTGTCATACTTAAAACTTTTCATTTTTTTGTTAACCAAGTTGAATACTGCTCTCTACTTATCCACTAACTCCCTATTCAAATTCTTTCGCCTGAGGAAGACTGAGAGGTCATCAAGTTCATTTTCCATCCTTAGGCAAAGCCTAACAAAACTAGGCTGGAAGAGACAGTAGAGAAATGTGAAGAATTGCCTCTTCCACCCTAGTTTGACAGTCCTTGACACAGGACAGAAAATGAACTGATACTTCCCTGATTTGAGAGGCTTCTAAAAACCATGATGATAGCAAAAGACCATGAATGTGTCATGATTGTTTTCAGCCTCTCTGACAACGTGCATTATTTGGTACTTGCTCTTGCTATCCTGTAAGTGATCTCATCCTGCCTAATAAGATACTGAGACTAGAAAGTATGGTGCGTTCAGCGGAGCTTCAGAATTGCGAGGAACTTCAGGAGGGACCGCATGCCTTGGGAGGAAGACTGCAGCTTTTCCTCTTGTACCAAACGGAGGCACCCTTTCCTGACAATGTTGAAATGGTGAGGAAGGAAGCCAGGAGGAAATAATCCATTATTTCACACTTGAATTTATAAACAAATAATACATATAAATCAACTTCACTTCATATCTAGACTAACAAGGCACCAGCTATGAAAAAGGCAGATTTCTAGAGCATTCTTCCAACACTGGTTGATGGGCATACCCAGAGAGATGTCAGACATCTCCAGGGTTTCCCAACTCCAGACTCTAATCACGGCAGCTGATGTTTTCCCCCAGCTTCATTCACACAAGTGATATTTAAAAGTTTTCTTTTAGTTGACATTTAAATTTATGAATTTTTAGTTGGGCACTTTAAAATGTATTAAAATATTATAACTGCTCACTTTTTAGAATTTTAGAATTATTTTATTCCACTATAACTTTACAACGTGGCACAATGTCCATTAGTATTACCTGGATTTTTAGCTCTTTTCTTAAAAAGGCATGGTATTATGAAGTTTGATCATAGGTTATAATCAGTATTATAACTCACATTTTTCCATTTAACATTGAATTATAAAATACTTTTCAAATGCACAGAACAGTCTTCATATTGTTAATTGCAACAAAATCATGCTCCATCAAGTGTACATAATTACTTAATCATTCCTATTGTAGGCCATGTCTATAGCTTCTGATCCTGTGGTATTTATTGAAGCTATATTTGTGTTATAACACATGTGTTCATACATGTGTCAAATATTAAAAGTGAAAAGGAGATGTAAGTGGAAGGAAATAGACACAAAACTATGTAGGCATCTCAAACACCCCATTTAGTCATTCTTACATAGTCATGGCTTGGGAGGAAAAAAATAGCATTTTTCTTATTTTATATTTATAAAGGTAAGGATTTGAAGGGTTAGAACTGAAGTCCGCCTTGAAACGGGGAGCTGGAACTGTCACTATTTGGAGTTGGACCCTGGGTAGGGGAGGCACCTTGGTAGGGGAGAGTAGGAGCCTCTTCCCACCAGGCCCTGTGGGCAGACAGCAAGGCTGGGGCAAGATCTGCTTCTAGAAGCAGGTCTCCATCTTTGTGATCCGTCTGATCTTGGCTCACTCTATCTCTCTGAGCTTGTTCTATCTTAGGTAAAAATATAGGCATCAGATCAGATACTGTCTAAGATGCTCATTAACATTTTCTAATTTGTAGACAGCTATCTACTTAGAACTGCCCTGAGTGGTGTGGAATTATGGGGAGTGAACATGATTTACTGGGTGGAAGGAACTTAATTCTGATGAGGGCAGAGATGGACAGAAAGTCCATTGCTTGACGTTGCTTTAAAACATTTTAATGCTGTTTCTAACATTTTGTGTTACTATTAAGACAACATATCTTTCTGAATTGGAAATCTGGCTATAAGTAGAATGCTTTTAGTTCACTGGAAACTCAGGTGATGTCTTGGTGGATGGCTGTGACTTTTGTTTTGCTGGTTTCATTTTATCCTACTGAGAAGTCAACCTTTGGCCACCCAGGACCTGTCACTTGCATTTATAACATTGCTGATGACAGGGGTGTTGATGTGTGAAGCAGACACCTGTGTTGTTAACAAGGTCTCAGAAGCTTGAACTGTAGTTCACAGACCAGCTATTGTATAGACAGCAAGTATTGTTGCCTCTATTTCCAGTTTAGTCTGTGTTTCCAAAGGAAACTTTCCTCATGATATGAAAATATGAACGAATGTGTTTTTTAACCCTCTCAGAACTCATCTCTCTCTAGATAAAACCTCAGTGCCAGTTCCCCTTTCTCCCCCAACTATTGTGTACACACACACACACACACACACACACACACACACATGCACACACACAAGATGCTGATGGCTGGTTGATAACCCTTGGTATAAATGGAGAGAATACTAGATTCATTTCAGGGCAATACCTTATAGGCTCCAATCAACCTCTTACTATCTCTGTAGGGGTTATTAATCCTTATGAGGCTTGGGTAATTTATCAAATACCTGTGTTTTAGCTTCTGAAAAATGAGAACTTTGGCTAGAGAGTCTGCGAGATTCATAAAATTATACTTTCAGAAGAGTAAGGCATGGCACATAAATAAATTAAGCACTGGCCCTGGGCATTCTGATAAAGCAAGACATAGCACTTGTTTGTGAAATCCCTCCTTCCTTTCTTTTATTGTCTACCCGATAAGTGTCTGGCATCGAGTAGACTCTTGCTCCTGGTGACCTGACCCCTTCCAGCAGTCGGTTAGCAGTTGTGTGATGGTTCCTTATCCAGATCTCCCACTTGTCACGTTCAGGTTCTAACCATCTTTCAACCTGGTTGAGCCACAGGTGCTGCCTGACTTACCCTGTTTTTTAAAATCTTGGCATTTGTTACTTTTTTTGTAGACAGAAATATTATTTCCCGCAAGTGTTTTCCCTCTGAGGGCATAATTTGTACCCCAAAACCTGATTTTTTTTTTATAATGTTATAACATGGGTTTATTTTGCCAAAGGCATAAAGGTGAAGATGTAAATAATAAACAATTTAGGAGGAAAAAGTATTTTTTCATGTCTTTAACTATTAAAAGGGAGGCTAAATTGTGTTTCTTCTTACATATTCTCTGCAAAATCCCCATAGCTCATGCAGGCAATGAGGGTGAGATAGTCCTGGGGCAGGGGAGCGAGACCTGGGATGATGTGGGTCCCAGACTCAAATCCTGAGGTCACTTGGCAAAGACATAAACAACAGGTTATGGGGAGGAATCTGCTGAATTAGTGGATGAGTGAATGAACAAATGAATGAGGGAAGGAGTTAGGTAAATTAATTCATTGTATTTCCACTTTGTTCTAGGCCCTCGGTAAATAAATGCTGCTTTTCTCATTACTTCTGTAGGCCCTTTTTCAGATAACCAGCTTCTTAATTTATGATTAATTAAAGTTATTAATGGCTGATAATCTGCTATGTTGCTACTCAAAAAGAAATTTGTATCTGAAGAGCACATTCAAAGGCATGGCTCTCCAGTGGTTTACCTTTCAGGTAATGGACTGGAAGAAGGTTATGGGATGTGCAGACACATGTAGTCAGGGACGGGAGGTTTCATCTACCATGAGGTGACAGCTTCTCAGCCTGTGGAAAGCTGAGCTGAGTTACTTGTATTAACTTTTAATTTATTATGCAAAACCAAAATTCTCCATAGAATACTTAATGTGGCAACGCTGACAGTCAGCTGCCATCCCTTTGTTTCCTGGCAAATATTCTTTCCATTCAATTGCAGTGTTTTAACCTTTACTCCCCGGGCCGTGAATCTAAACTACACTCTAGAAGGAAGACTGACTGAGGTTCTCCCAAACAATGACGATTGGGTTGTTTTAACATCTTTCATAGAATCTTCCTGGAGCACAGCGGGAGTGTATTCAAAGGATCACTTAGATTCACTCTTAAGGATACAATGGTGGTATTTTTTAATGAGACGTGGAATAGAGGGGGCCTCTTGGGACGTCTCTAGTAATGAACCACACACAGGCTTTCTTATCTCTTTGGATTATATGCTGAAAAACCTCATCTCACCCAAACACAGAATTCTCATGGCTCTGCCTCACCTGCCACTGTGCAAGATGGCAGATGGTAAAGAGCAATGCAAATTCTGAAAGCCTTGTTTTATGTGTGTTTGCTCTTTTATTTCAGTTTTTGTGTCGTTTTCTGTGAATTGTATGTGTCATATTTTAGAAGACTGAGTGTATCTTCAAAATTTGTTGTCATGTCCGGCAGAGTATCGTAAGTGAACTTATGATCCAGGAATGGAGGTTTGCAAATACGGCAGCCAAGACTCTAGGGCAGAACTTGCTTACCTTTAACATTTGGCCCCCATAGGAAGTGTCTGGGTGTCTTGGTGGAAGAGGGTCAGTTGTCTGTGTTTATACCGCAAGTGTCTCCTCCCTCCTTTTTTCCTTCTGTCAATCACCTTGCATATATGGGGAAGGAGGCGTTAAAACCTCATCAAATTGGCCACTCATAATGATGTTATTGAAATTATATAGAGGCCATGACCTTGGGTGATTGTGAGTACAGGTAACAGTCTTTGATCTCTCTCCAACTTGTAGTGTGTTTAGAAAAGCAGTCACTTGAGGTTAATAGCTCCAAATCTGTAGTGTTTAATATTTAAAGAATCAATTCAAATGTCTTTTATTCAAAGAAAAATCTTAATGGTCTTTGGTGGTTAATGCATTCCAAGTATACTTAAAATTTAAGGAGTAGACAAAAAGTAAAAGAATTAAATTTCTCATGGTTTAGACTTCTGGTGGTGAAAACATAACCATTTTCTAATGCTCTAATGGTCTTCCTGTGGTGGCTCCAGAATGTATTCGTTATGGTTCTGTGCTGAAAGTACTGGCACAAAGTACTTTAGGTTAGGTCAGTAACCTAACCTGAGCACTTTTACCAAGCCTCTGAGTTGATTTTCATTTGCAGACTCTGCATGTACATGACCACCTACATCTTACAATCTGTCATTTTTGAAAGAACTAGAAAAATAATACTGGTGGTGTTGGAAAGAATAAAATTAGAAAATACTGTAGACCATATAAAGCTTTTTCACCTGGAAAACAGCATGATAATATCTTCATCATAAGAGCTAAATGAGCTAATAACATGTGTGAAGCCACTTTGTAAATTATAAACTGCCTGACAAATGTATTCTATTTTTCCTCATGATAAACTGGAAATGTCCTGTCATCTCCAGTTCTTGTCACTTTGCTTGTTTAGCTAGTAATCACATAAGCATATAGGTGGCACTGAGAAGGTGGCTTTAAAATGACCTATTATGTTGCTATTAGCATCTATGATATTGCATTACTTATTATATTGCTATTAGTATCTATTATATTGACTACTGCCTACTGTTTTCCCGTCTGAATGTGACAAGTCAATGTGGAATTCGTTTGTAGTTTGGCTTGGCTTATAATTATTCAGAGAGATATAGAAACGTGGTTTAGGCCTAGACCCGCTAGTGAAGAGCTGTATGTGTCATCACACCTGTACTGTAGACACAGATGCTGGAGTGTGCTTTTCCATCACTGTACAAAGAAACAGCAGTGTAATGGCAAATACACAAAAGTTTTTTTAGGTTTCTTACCTCAGCCTTCCAGTTTCCGTTTGATTCAGTATTAGAAAGGCCCAGTAAATGAAGGAAAGAGAAGGGCTGTTTTGTGAGGATGTATAACATCAGAAAGAATTGTGCAGGCAGGATACACCCTTACCAATAGGACACATGACCTAAATCTGGAAGATGAGGAAGAGTTGAGGGCTTTTCCAGTGCCTCCAAAAGAGTACTCTTCACAACTGGAAATTGGCATTGGGACTTTGACTCTGTCATCAACTTCATCAAGTCTGAAATCTGGAAGTATTTTTTTGCTAATCATTCTTTTCTGACTCTAGAAGTAGTGTGTTAATTATAGAAACATTGTTGAGCACACTAAAGGAAAAAAGCCTGTAACACCACACCATAGAGGTAATTGGCAACTGTAATCCCACAGTGACCATGAATAGCCATTTAAGCTCTGATTTGTGTGTTTACATCCATGTATCTGTATCTAGTTGTGTGTATAACTTTCGACTTTCAAAATTGAAGTCATGTTGATTTTATTACCTAAATTAAGAACATTTCCTCATTGTCACATACACATGTAAAATACCCCTTATTTAGTTAAACCGTAATTTTTCTGTGTCCTATTTTTGGACACTTAGGTCCTTAAACTACGGCCTGCGGGCCAACATGCGGCCCGCCTAGGACATTAATCCGGCCTGCCGGGTGTTTTTGCCGCTGCTGCCTGTCCTGCTTAACAGGCGACTCATCCCAGGGCTGCAGTCTGGCCCTCCAACGGTCTGAGGGACAGTGAACTGGCCCCCTGTTTAAAAAGTTTGAGGACCCCTGCTAAGGCAATAAAAAGGGCCATGTATATAAAAATTTATGTGAACTTTTCTAGTTATTTTATTATGGACAATGCACAAAAATGGAATATTTGGGTGAAAGGTACCTATAGTTTTAAGGAGTTTTGAAAGACACTGCCAAGTTGCCCCCAGAATAGTTCAGTGAGATCTCCCCTCGTCTTATGAGCTCACCAAGCGCTGTTTACATCAGGCACTTACTCTATAAATTATGTTCCTTTCACTGCCCCAGCTTCAGTTAAAGTCTCATAATTTTTATCTCAGTAGCCTCTGATCTTGACTTTTTCCACAGCATTCCCTCATTTCTGACATGGTCTTTTTCACATGGGAATCTTACCACTTCACGGGCTCCTCTGTCGTCTTTGGATGAAGCCACACATCTTTGAGCCTCCATCTCCACTGAGGACAGAAAATGAAATCTCGTGTTTTTCTTAATCTCCAGTTTGAATAAATACTCAGTTGATTTGAGAGTCTTTCCTTTTGCCTTCTTCCTGAGGGTGACCTTCTGGAGAGGAGTTAGGCATTCCTCTGACATCCATCCATGACATTTCTGTTTAGGTGGAGGATTCCTTGTGATCTGTGGTCCTGCTGACACCTCTGTCTCCTGGGCTCCATCAAGGTCCTACAGATATCTGTGGTTCCTTGGAGCCTGGTCCACCTGCCCCATCTCTCACACTTTAGGAGAAATTCTTAGTGTTCTCTGGCACCTCACAGGAGACTCCAGCACCCGCAAGATGACCTCCACCCATTCCCATGCTTACCATGTGCGGCCAGGGTGCCCAGGGGGTGGTATGCACATTGAGGCATAGTGCATACAGGCACAGGCAGGATACATCTACCCTGGGGACCGTTGCCCCTCCCCCTGGGGACCCTGCTGGGCACGGAGCTTTTCTCAGAGCTGCTGCTTTCCTGGATTTCACAGGCAGCTGCCTAACCCCCCTGGAACTTCTTACCTAAGAATTTATCCCTTATCCACCAGGGCTTGGCTCAGCGTGTGGATGGGGAGAGAAGGGCTCTATTTCCTTCTCAGACACCCACAGCAGCATAATGCAATCATTATTGTATGTGAATTTTCTATTGCTGCCATACATTTTGCAGCATAAAACACCACAAACTTATTACCTCACAGTTCTACAGATTAGAAGTCCAGCTTGACTCCACTGACATCTGTCACGGTTCTACAAGGTCAAAACCAAGGCCTGCTTCCAAGCTCCTTACCCATTGGCTGTGAGAATCCAGTTTCTTGGCCTCATAAGACTGAGATCACTGATTCCTTCCTGGCTGTCAGCTTGGGGCTCTCATCTGCTAGAGGCTATCCCCATTCCATGGCTCACCATTCCCTTTCTCCATCTGCAAAGCCAGCAATAGTGTGTTGAGTCCTCCTCTTGTCGTAAATCTCCCCAGCCTCCTCCTTCTGCCTCATCTTTCGTGCTTTCCTCTTCTGGTTTAAAGAACTCAGTTAATTACATTGAGCCCAACCAGATACTTTCCTTGTCTTAATGTTAACTTGTTAGTAACCTCAATTCTGTCTACAGAGTTCCTTCACCCCAGTACCTTGGTTAATGGTTGATTGAATAACCATGGGACAGGAAGCTTGGAGGTATCCAGTTTGCACACACACACACAGTGAGTATCTTTAGAGACAGTGCGTATCTGCCTGTCACATTCTTATTGCAAACCTCCCATGACTTTCTTTCCTCTGTAAGTGGAGGGATAAACTGGTTAGGGGTATATTCCTCAAAAATCATTGCCTATGCTAGAACCTCAGCTTTTGAACACAAGAATTTTTAAAGGTGCCAAACTATTTTCTCTACCACAGGCCTCAAGATGCTTTTGACATCTAGAATTAAAATACTTTTCTTTGTTACAGCATGTATACTTTATGGGCAGTATGCACTGAAAGGGCTCCAGGTCTCTGCTGGATAGTGTCAGAGGGTAAAGGACCTTCTAACAGCATGCCAGTTCAGTTATTCAAACGTTTATTGGCTATCCTGTAGACAATGCTGTGGGAAATTATGCCCTCAAGGAATTTATTACCTAGTAGGAGTGAATGCCATTTAAATAAATATTTACAATGAGTTCAGAATATGGGAAGGCTATGTGGGAGTATACATGGTGTTGTCAGGGCCCAGAGGAAGAGGCTGGGCCTTCCAGTTAAAAGGTTGAAGTATTAAAAAAAAAAAAAGGCATACAACAAGCTATGGTATATGTATATCATGGAATACTATCCAGCCATTTAAAAAGATGGAGAATTTACATCTTTTGTATTAACCTGGATTGAGTTGGGACACATTCTTCTTAGTAAAGCATCACAAGAATGGAGAAGCAAGAATCTAATGTACTCAACTCTAATATGAAGGCAGTAGATGAGCTAATACAAGGTGGGGGGTAGGGGAATGAGGGAGGGGGGAGAAGGGAGGGGCAAGGGGAGTCGCGGTGTATGGCACAGCTCTTGGAGGCACTGCACAATTACAAAAGGGACTTTACCTAACAATACAATCAGTGTAACCTAATTCTTTGTACCCTCAATGAATCCCAAACAATAAAAACGGCATGCAATCAGGTGGTTTTTGAGAAATAATTTTACATATTAATGGTCAGTCTACACAGTGCTTTATGTACTGAATTTCATTTAGTACTCAGTTACTTTTTGAGTGGGGATTATAGTATTTATGTTATAGATGTGGAAGCTAAGGGTAAAAGACTTGCTCAAAACCACATTCCAGTCATCAACTGAGATTGCACCCAGTTTCCCCAACTCTAGATATAGTACTACTGTGCTTTCCATGATAAGATAAGCAGAGAGAAGTGTGTGAGCAAAGACCGTGAGGCAGGCTAATGCAGTGTGTATGGTAGCTAGCCTCCAAGATGGCTTCCCGTGGTCTGTGGCTACCGGTATTCACACCTTCGTGTAGTACCTACCTAAATTGAATAGGAATAGCCTGCATAACCAATAAGATGTTGCAGAAATATAATGATGTGTGATTCTGAGGCCAGCTCATAATAGACAGTACAGGTGCAGCTTGCTTTGCTGGACTTCTCACTCCCCTAGGGG
>NW_003852427.1:3626425-3634825 GCF_000181295.1 Otolemur garnettii
ATATATATATATATTCTTTTTCTTTTAATTAGTCGGGATCCTCCAGTTTTCAGCATTCCCAGAAGACTAGCATAAGCCTCTGAAAGATAAAATGGCTTGTTTCAAAAGTGTTCCAGGGGCAATCCAGGCTGACGTGTACGTGGCGTATGAGCACGTGATGATTAGATTTCAGCCAACTGTGGACATAGTGGGGCAGAATGTATGGGAGGGAAACTCTTATCTGGAGCTTCCGTTTTCCAGCCTTCTACTGGAGTCAAATTACAAAGAGGACTTGATGGCCAGCAAGACCTTGATCTCAGTTGCTGATAGAGTGATTGTTCATGATTTGCCAGGATACCTGGGGGGAATGATGATGGATTCTAAATCTCTAAGACTGGTAAGTCTTAGAAAACCTCTTCCCGAACCTTGTCATGGAATAGCCATGACCTCTAAACCACACTGTTTTCAGGAGCATGAACTGAGTGGAGTAAATGCTTTCCTTTTAAGTGAAATGAAATTCAGGTTTAGGGGAGGTGATCTAAAGGGCTTTACATCTTCCTATTTTGCTTGAACTTTGTCCAGACTGATAGATCTCCTACAAAAGGTCTCTGAAGATGATCTTTCTATATCATGGGAGCACTTGGTCCTGCAAGGGACCCCAAAGACTGTCGTGCCCGGCTGGCTTTGCCTGGAGTTCAGTGGCAGAACAATATGTTAGTGAGTCTAGAGATGAAAGTGCTCATTCTCACGGCGCCCCTCCCCAGCTGTGTGACCCACACGAGTCATTGACTTCTCCTGGGTCACTGGGTTTTTGCCCATAAAGTGAGGAAGGCTTGCATGCTTTCTAAGCTTCATTGTAATTACAATATCCCACGACTTGTAATTCCTTTTATAGATTATCTTCATCAAAATTAATGTACCACATATCTCTGAGGAAAGTTTAAAGTGATAAGCTGGCTATTTGTAAAGGGAATAGGACCAATATTACAGCCAAAGATATTCCTTGGAAATTTTGTTCACCGTTATTAGACACAATAAATATCTATTTGCTAACTTAGTTTTCCAAGGTTTTTGTGTAAAATGAGTATGCCTTTGTAATTGTAAGAATTATTTCTAAAACTCATAAAGGTGTGGTGGAAAAAATTAGAAAGCCCGCTGTTGGGTGTGTTAATGGTGCCTGAGTAAGAAAGTCTGTGCTGTGGACATTGCTCAGTGTGTTTTGTATTCTGTTTAATAATTGCAATCCCAATCAATTATTATGATTTATGGCATCTTCTTAACACCTTTCAGGGTATTATAATGTGACCTTAGTTTTGGTGCAACATTATTAGTACACGGTCGTGCTCAGGAATTGTGATTTGTACTGATCATAGATTTCCTTTTTGGGATAGTAAGTATCGACAGAGACCCTTACCGACCATTACAGCATAGCTGAAATCCACTGATTAATCCCAAATTCTCTACTTTAGCTTCCACTGTAATTACGTCTCTTCTTTACCAAGCCTGATTATTCTTCCTAGTTTTTTTCCTTCTCCCCAAGGATGAGCAGCAGAGAAGTACACAAATCAAGGTGTAGAGAAAGCGCGACATCAGATCAAACGCAGGTGCTTCCAGGGTGCAGCGGAGTGCGAGGGTGGGGCGGGAGGGGAGGTGGTCACCAGATGGAGCTGCTTGCCCTGTGTGAGCGCCACAGCCACAGCTTCAGAGAAAGTAGGAGCTGGTGCTGGCTGGTGAAAGGGAGGAGCTCTACACCAGGCCTTCCACTGTAGATGCTGTTTGCACACTTCAGTGGGTTTGTTCCCTTCTTTTTCTACACTCCTTTCATTCTAAGAGGATTACATCCTCCATTGCTATCCGTCCATGAATTCTTCAATTCCATCTGAAAGGCACGTGACATTTCTGGTTGAATCAGGAATGGCCAATGTCCCGTGATGGTCTGAGGAATTGTCGGGTTGCTGCGTGACCTGCATCTTGCTCTTACACAGTCAGAGGACCATTGGTAATCTAGGTCACACTGCAGGGCCAGAGGGATACCCAGAGTCTTCAACTAAATCAAACCTTTTTTAAACCCATACTTGAAACAGATGCAAACTGCTGAACATACCGAAGCAAAACTGAGCTGACATTTGAACCTAGGACTCTGGCGTCAGTGCCTGATCTTTCTGGATCTAAGTTTATCTTTTTCTTGAGTTCCTTTGGAACTGAGGATTTTCACCCACCCTCTCACATCATGAAGACCCTCTTTAATTAGACTTCAATATATATATAATGTGTGTATTTGTATATATGAATATATATATATCTGCACACACCCTTCTCTGTTCTTGATTTTTTGCATTATATATTATACTATGTAATATGCATCTTTGTATGCATATTCCTGAAGCAGTTAGAGACAGGGCAGGGAGAACATATAGACCCCATAGTGAACACATACAGATACGCACATTATTCATCCACCCCAAAGCTGGGTTTTCCATCATATCTTACATCAAGTTTAAGCAAATGTCTTTGGAGGCTAAGAACCTATACTGGGTTTCAGCTGTGCCCTTTACTGTTTCCGTAAATGGAGTTGAGACGGCCTTGGCTTACCTTGCCTCCCACCCAGTACCTCTCCATTAAGGTTCTCCAAACTTTACTTCTGGGAAGGGGAGACAGTTGGCAGGTTTGTATCGACATGTTCATCTACTGGAAAACCAGAACAAGCCCAGAGAGTTTTGGGAGTATGTTATATGCTTTGTCCACATTAATGGCAATGCATTTTTTTTTTTCCTTCCAAAAAGAAATAGCTCTTTTTTTCTACTGGGGGAAAATACCTAAAAAAACAAATACACAAATTCTGGCATCTGTTGTTGAAGGCTGCAATGAGACAAGGAGCTGGAATGCAGGAGAAATGGTGATAAGAAGGGAAAAGTGGGGGTTGCAGATACCCCCCGGAACAACATGACTCTGGGAAAATACAAAATCACTTGTTTTTGTTTTGTTTAATTATCAAATAATTTGGCAGAATGTATCAATGAATCTTATCCCATCCCTGAATCTGCTGCCTGGTTAGGTGGTTTGATAGTCGTTACTTTTCCTTTCACTCATGGAATAGGTACAACCTTTACTATCAGCCAATTATAATATGGATGTTTGTTCAAAACTGCAACAACTCAGTTGCTCCTGGGGGGAGTCTCAGTTATGCCAAAGTTATAATAAACTTTGACATTTAATAACATGGATAAAGAATACAAAAGCAATTATTAGAAACCCTGTGCCATCTGCAGCTGAGAATAAGGACCATCGCAGGGGCAAGCATTCTTCCTTCCTCCCTCACGCCGACTAGCACACAGTGACTAATCAGGCAATATTAATGTACTTAGAAGCCTATGACAGCCATACTGGATTTTCCAGTGGGAGGCAGAATGGGTCCATGATTAAGCAGCCAAATCTGCGTATCAATTGATAGTAAATTAAATGCCATTGTGACTTGAAAGGAGAAATCAGAGAATTTAAGTAGCAGAAAGGATACAGACAGTTCTGCCACACAGTGACACAAGTGTTCCGAAAAATCACTGTGCTGTGCAAAGTTGTATAACAAAAACCACAGGTTTTATGGGGAAAATGAGGTTAGTAGCACAACACTTAAAACATCAGTCAAAACAAAAAGAAACCTAACAAAGATGGTGATGGCTGTTTGTTAATATAGTTAAATGGTTAAGGACTATATAAATACAAGGAGTATAGCACTTTTCCTTATAAAAAAATAAGTTTTCTTGTAGAAATAGGCATTGGAAAGATTATGGCTTGGGAGTTATTGTGAACTGGTGGAAAGTGGGTTTTCTGAAATTAGAAGGACGGTTGCAACTGCAGGCAGGACAGGGTGGCTGGTAAGTCTCAGTGAATGAGTAGCAGGCAGGTGTTGGAGGCGTGTGCACCTGCTCTGGCTTTCCTACAGTCACTTAGCATTCTCAGGATGAAATCACTCACAACATTTGCACTAAATTGTTCCTTGATCTATCAATTGCATTGAAACAAATTTGTTTTCAAAATAAACATTGTAGCACAAGTCAGTTCTTAGAGTATGAGTGGCACCCTGATCCCAGCTTTTTTTGTTTTAATATTTGACCATCTATGCAATAAGGAGCCATAAGAAGATAGCTCTTCTATACATATTTATATATCCTTATAACATTTAAAATAATATTAAAAAACTTATAGTGATAAAGTCCCTTCCCAGACTCACAAGACAAACAAATATCAATTATTTTTAGTCCACATAAAAAATAATCTCATGTATCCAAATAGAGTTGTCAAGATGACATGCTCTTACCCCACTCCTGTCATTGAGCTGAGCCAAGTGGGGGCTGAATCACCAAGGGCTGGATGTTGTTCATTTTATCCCTGGTTATTTTCCTGGACTGAGGAGGCAACTGTTGGATTGGTTCTGTATTATTTAGTAAAGTATACACATTTAATGGAGTCCAAATTCATTTGTTTCAGGTCTCAAGGCAGTTCCCAGGATCTTGTTTGCTGTTTTCAGGGTATGGCTATGTGTGCTGGACATTTTTCAGCAGATCCTGCATGCAGAATGTTTAATTCTAGGGCCTTATGGATTTTCTGTCCTTTTTAGTTCCACTTTGGGAAAGAAAGAAAATCTGCATAGAGGAAAAAAAAATACTTCTTTATCTTTGAGCTTACATTTATAAGGGAACCATGTCTAGAAAAAGCAGAGTCAAAGTGATGTCTTTGGAGGGAGTAGTTGGCTATTTTCAACAGGCGGAATCCTTGCCTTCCAATTAGATGTGGCTGCTAGATTCTCATGTGTGCATTCAGGTTGCAAAGAGATGAGCACTGCACCAATTATACATATAACACCCAGCATGATATGAAATAATGAACCACACCACTAAGGTAAATGTAGTAGTATCAGTAGAAGCTTGTAGGAATTTTTTTTTAAAATTTAGATTTAGTAATCGATTATAAAACCCTAGAAGTTAAGGGGAGGAGGAGATCTGGAGAGGATATTTTGTCCCATGCCTCCTCCTACAGAGATGAGGAGATCCCACTAGTTATAATGTAACTTACAAGCACATAACATGCGGATCCTGGCTGTTCTCTCTGCTGCAGAGTGCTGATTTAACTCACTCATTTGACCACTTAGTTGAGATTCCAGACAGCCCCTGTGTTGCTGCTCTCCTTTGCCCCAGCATTTGTCACACCTGCCTGATTTGATTCCCCCGCCAGCCACTGCCATTGTACTTTATCTTTCACAGCTGAGAAGAAAGAGGACAGCTCGTACTCAGGCCACAGTTACTAACAGTTACTTTATTCCTTTGGCTGATGTCCTATCTTACCAGCATGGATAGAAATATGAATAAGAATAATCCATGGATGAGGAGGACAGAAGTGCTAGCCTACTTTGCATGGAGACCCATTTTCTGACAGTTTTGTTTTATGTCATCCGTGAAGCCCTCAGATGTGTTCCTAGAAGGTGAGGAGGGAGGACCTTGGAAAAAAACACTTTGGAAAATTTTATTAAAAAAAAAAATAGAAAATTTTAGGAAAATGATGTTTATCATCTAAAAATTTTTCTTAGAACAAATTGAGGAAAATGGATTATGAAAAATATTTAGGCTCAATGCCCATAGCCCGGTGGTTAGGGCGCCGGCCATATACCCTGGAGCTAGTGGGTTCAAACCCAGCCAGGGCCTGGTAAACAACGATGACAACTACAACAGAAAAATAGTCGGGCGTTGTGGCCTGTAATTCCAGCTACTCGGGAAGCTGAGGCAAGAGACTCACTTATGCCCAAGTGTTTGAGGTTGCTGTGAGCTGTGACAGTGGGCACCTGAAATTCAAAAGTGATTTTATTTCATAAAGCCAAACCGCTAATAAGTTGAGGAGTGGGAAGGCAAAGCCAGGCTCTCTGCTTCCAGCCTTAAACTCCTAGTGAAAAGAAAGGGAGGAATTAGAAGTAGTTCTAATGCTCACTAAGTAGTTCTCTCTCACTAATCAGACAAGAGAGAGCATCTCTCCAGGAAGTTTTGTTATTCATTAAGGAAAACAATACATAGATGTTTTCCCTTTCTTATAGATCTGCCCTGTCAATCTTGGAGGATGGGGGAGGGAAGTGGAGTTTAAACGTCTAGTGGATGCCTGCTACTCCAGCAAGTGTATGTCACATGCATCAGTGGCTGTTGCTGTCCCTGCGATTGTTACGGTGCAGTTCTCAAATTCACTGTTGATGCTACAGCCACTGTCATTTTCAGAAGACAGATTCATTGCCATCTGTTCTCATGTGTGGGTTTTTCTTGTTGCTTGTGTTATTCAACTGATTCAGTGGGGGTGGGGGATTATTTTTAAAGCAATACATGTTATTTGTAGAAAATCTGGGCAAAAGATTTGAACAGGCAGTTTACAAAGGAGGGAATTCAAAAGGCCATCAAGTATTGGAAAAAATACTCCATACCACTAATGAGAGAAATACAAATTAAATCAATAATGATATATTATTGTGAAGCATTTCAGAAAGCCCAATTATACCCCAAGTGTTCCTGGGGGTATAGGGACCCTCATGCTTTGTTAGTAGGAGTTTAAACTGATGATACCACTTTGGAGAACTATTTGGCACCACTGGATTAAAATGGGGCCATGTGTATATTTATGACCCAGCAGTTACACTCTTAGAGATGTATGAAAGTTTCTTTGGGGGGGGGCGTGTGTGTGTATAACACCATAATAGGACATAAAATACTCACACTAAATTATTGTGGTCAGAGGTAGTTGGAGGTAACCTGGGTGCCCTTCATTAAGGAAATAGTTAAAATTCTGTGAAGAAAAAGTACTGTGTAGCAATTAGAAGCAATTGACTATGTGAACACGTATCAACATGGATGGATCTTAAGGGCATAGTGTTGAATGAAAAAGCAACAGCAAACAATGAGACAGTGCAGAAAACACTTTGTCCAAATTAACATACATGCACACAAAAAAAGCACATGCAAAAGAAATACCTGTCAAAGACTTCAAAATGGTTATATGCGGGATGAGGGCGAGAAGTGGGGACCAGTAAAGCTAGAGAACCTTGCAAGAACCAATGATGATAATGTGTTATAAACTGAGGATGATGATTAACTCAACCTCGTAAAAAGAGAAGACAATTAGGAAATATATCAGAAAATAATCCATGATTCTGATTTTACTAAGTGTTAAAATATAAACATATATTGTTCTAGTATTATATATCTATGTGTATCTTATGAATATGAATGTATAAATATATAAATTTGTTTACATAAATAATTAGGGATCATACTGCATTTGCTCTTTTTGTGCCCTGGCTGTGAAGATAACCTAAGTTATCTCTACGATGCCTTCTAATTCAAAGGTACTCTCCCCTCAGGGTGAGTACCGAATCATCAAATTCAAAGTATAAACCGACTTGGATTCCACATAACCCCCAAACATATTTTGCTGAGCCTCTTGATGTCCACAATAAGATACTAGTACATTTCAAGGAAAATATATCTATATTTTGATTTATTTGCCTTTAATTCAAATAGTACTCATTTTGACTTGGTATGGTGGAAATCATTTAAGTGTTTTCAGACCATTTTACAAACTAATAACTTACTCTAAGAATATGGTACAGTGGGCAGTGCCTGTGGCTCAAAGGAGTAGGGCACTGGCCCCATATGCTGGAGGTGGTGGGTTAGAACCCAGCCCCGGCCAAAAAATAAATAAATAAATAAACTGCAAAAAATAAAAAAATAAAAAGAAAGGAATATGATACAGCATCAAAAAAATGTTGGTCCCAAATGAGACAAGTGAGGTTGAAACTTGGTCTGTACTATACCAGGGAACCATCCCACATAGGTTAGATTTGGATGTCTATTCAAACGCAAGTCAATCAGTAAAAGAGTTCTGACCTTTTATTCTGTTTCAGTCTTAACTGTGAACAACCTTTAATAAAGAGTGCATTCTTTTTTGCCAGAGACAAAAAAAAAAAGAACTGCCCAATGAAAGAAAGCAAGTCTATCTGAACCCCTTACAAAAACCAACAGAAACCTCCCAAGGGAGACTCAGATCATTGCGCAGGAGCTGAAAATCACAGCGTGCCATTGGCTGTTGTTGCCATGGTAATTACTGCTGACCTTGCAGGTTCTTCCTAATTATATTATCCTCAACAGGTTCCCTTGTACTGCATTCTCTAAGGTTTGTGTCTTTCTGTATGTCTGTATCTATTAGCTTGTGGCTAAATGGTCATGCTTTACTTTAAATCCAAAGTCAGAGGGCAGGAGTCACCAATGCCTTGCACATAAAGAATGCTGTGTGAATATTTGTGGGTTTGGGCTAGGAAAATATCAGAGGTCTCGATCATTGTCTAAATATCTTTAAAGCCTCTGTTGCTGGCAGGCTGCTTTTTCTCTTGGATGG
>NW_003852427.1:3634970-3687321 GCF_000181295.1 Otolemur garnettii
AGCAGAATGGACTTAACAGGCTTCTCACTAACTAGGCTGTCTGGCTTCTGCAGGTTGGTTGGCCAGTAGTTCCTACATCCAGCTTAGTAATAAGCCTTCCTTTGGGATTTCATGGCCTTCCAAGTGTGAGAACTATTCAACAATACAATCTCAAGACCGTCTTAAAACTTTCCAATCCTTTGATTCCTTCAAACCTAAATTGATATTATAGGTTTTTTCAGATTTTTTGTCTCCAGTGAAAAATTCATCTCTCCCATGTTAATACATATGGTTGTAGAGTACCATAAGCCTTTGAATGCAACTGTTCTTTCCAAGGAGGGAAAACATGTACAATATCCAAAGTTTTGAAGGTAATGTAAATATTTATATTAAGTTTTATGTTGCAAAATACTTTTAGTTGCCTCTCATTTATTCTTACAAGCCTAGCTACCTTATCCCCAATTAACATCTCAAATTTACTGTGAAATAAAAATAATTTACCTTGAGTATTGTCACCACACTTTTGCTCTATTTGACACTGGAAAAATTGCCATCCTAGAACCCAATTAGTTCTCTGTGAAATCACAACAAGGCTGAGAGCTGAAGTACCAGTGGTTCTCTTATCTAGGGTTCTGCTTCCCACATACATAAATGGGTCTGATGCCAGGGTTAGCAGTTCACTGTCGAGCATATAAAAAGGCTTTGTAATTTACTTAGGCCTGTGGCATGGGGACATCACTGCAGACCAAGAGTAGGAAGGGTGGGCTTGATGCTGGGCTCTATTGTTACAGTATGGCCTTAATCATATCGTTAACCTTTCTCCTCAGTAAAATGAAGACCTCGTTCTTCCCTATATCACAGCTGGGTATATTAAACGAGGTAGCATTTGTCAACATTCTTTGCAGTCTCTGAAGTGCTTTGGAAACCAATTAGCTCTGTTCACTGAGGTCTGACGATTGTATGCAGGCTGAAAACGTGTTTCCACAGGTGCTTTTACTGAGTCTGGGAGGTTGTCGGGGCCACTCCGTTTGAGCAAGCTGTCACAGGGTAGGACAGAATAACAGATAGGAGCGGAAAGGAAAACAATACAGCAAAAGAAGGAGGGAAAATAGAGCAGGCACTCCCCTCCACCCACTCTCCTGCTCCATTCAGCACGCTGCCTTCATTCAGGAGTTCTTTCCTGCTTTGTATGCAAAGACTGAGCCTCTCACAATCACTGGATGAACTGTGGAGTATAAACACTCATTTAAAAGTAAATCCAGATGTGGCTGGCTGTAGCCATTGGACAGAACCCCGAATCTCTCTTCAATATATTGCTGTTCATTTGTACCCTCTTAATTCATGGTTAATTTCGCCAGGGTGAGTCTGAAGTTGACATCATTTTAGCTAGGAAGAAAGGACCCACAGAGCAAATGAGTAGTGTAAATAAGCTTTCTGGGGAACGTTAGCCTGCGTGAGAGGAAGGGCTGTTTGGAAATGCCTCACTTGCATCTATTTGCATCCTGACTGTGTACTGATTATGAGTGATTCTGGTCATTAAGTAGTTCTAGGAGGATTTCTACTTCGTGATATTTTATTAGCATTTAAATTGAATTACTCTAGAAAAACTCCATTTAAAAAAAGTTTCTATAATTCAATATTGTCCCACACATCTTCCATCACTAAGACATTATTATAATTAATTACATGCCCCTAAGTTCCTTAGATATCAGCTGGTACGATTACATCCTTTTGAACAAGATTTTCAATTTTCCTTTGGTTTCTTAAGATTGAAATGTCCTGACACTTCCCACTGATGTTCGGACATGGAAGAGCTGCCTATAGGAAACTAATTAGAGAAGTATGTAATTAGTTGTCTCCACTATGATTGGATTTCAGTCCAAGATAGTCTCTAGTTTCTTCCCCTAAAAACTTGGCCAACTTCTGTAACTGTATACAATAGAATTTATTCATAAAACAACTTCAGCAGCATATTTGAGATACAGTGAACCCTAAACACTTAATGAGTTGAAGTCTGAGTGTACATCTTTTGGATTTTCCTTTATCTTTCATATAGACTATCTGTTAATATCAAAAGTCCATGTTATGATAGGAACTGTGCAAGAAGATTATATTTAAAACACTACCTGTGTTCATCCCATCCATCAAGCTACTCATCTTTCAAATAGTTGGGGGACACATGTCATGGACCAGGCAGCCTAAAGGAAAAAGGAGGTTCTTGCCCCATACCTCTCACATTTAGTGTTCAAGCCTCTTACCATTTCAAGTTGCTGTGTCCTTGGCCCAAGACCTATCCCAGCCACCCTCCTGTGGTTACTGCTTTACACCTGTTAGGGCTGCTATAAGGCAGATGCTATGGACATAGTTAATCACTGCTATGTTTGTGCCTAATTTTTTACTTTGTGTTAGAATTGTCTCATCTAGAGTCTCTCTAGCACTAGGCATTCATAGTTTGAAGTAAATAAAATAGCTTTGTAACAAAGGTAAAAATATTTTTTAAAATTTTTATTAAATCATAACTTTGTACATTGATGCATTTATGGGGTTCAGGGTACTGCTTCAATATACAATGTGAAATGTTTACCTTGAACTCAGTAACACATCCATCACAATTATACTCATTTCTTATACATGAAATGTACCATTGCATCATGTACATTAGGTGAGGTCCCCCAAATACCCTCTCTCCTCTCATCTCCCCCCCTTCCCTTCTACTTTCTGGACTATAGCTATGATTTGCCATTCGTATGAGTGTGTAGGTGGTTATATATTGATTTCATAGTAGTATTGAGTACATTGGATACTTTTTTTTTTTTTAGCAGTTTTTGGCTGGGGCTGGGTTTGACCCTGCCACCTCCAGCATATAGGGCTGGCACCCTAATCCTTTGAGCCACAGGCACCACCCCTATATTGAATACTTTTTTTTCAATTCTTGAGATACTTTACTAAGAAGAATATGTTCCAGCTCCATTCAGGTAAACAGATATGAAGTCTCCATCTTTTTTATGGCTGCATAGTATTCCATGATGTACATATACCACAATTTGTTAATCCGTTCATGAGTCAATGGGCATTTGGGCTGTTTCTATGTCTTGGCTATTATGAATTGGGCTACAATAAACATTCTGGTGCAAATGTTTTTGTTATAAAATAATTTTTGATCATCTGGGTATATACCTAGTAGAAGAATTACAGGATCAAACAGTAGGTCTACTTTTAGTTCCTTGAGTGTTCTCCAAACTTCTTTCCAAAAAGGTCATATTAACTTGCATTCCCACCAGCAGTGTAGAAGCATTGCCTTCTCTCTGCATCCAGCCCAACATCTGTAGTTTTGGGATTTTGTGATGTGGGCTAATCTTACTGGAGTTAGATGATATCTCAAAGTGGTTTTGATTTGCATTTCTCTGATTAAGGATGATGAGCATTTTTTCCTGTGTTTGTAGTCCATACGCCTGTCTTCATCAGAGAAGTTTCTGTTCAAGTCTCTTGCCCACATAGAAATGGGGTTATTTATTCTTTTCTTATGGATTAGTTTGAGTTCTCTGTAGTTTCTAGTTATCAGACCTTTTTCAGAAGCATAACCTGCAGAAGTCTTCTTCCATTTTGAAGGTTGTCTGTTTGCTTTACTCACTGTGCTCTTGGCTGTGCAAAAGCTTTTTAGTTTGATCAGATCCCAGTAATGTACTTGTGATGTTGCTTCAATTGCCCAGGGGGTCCTCCTCATAAAATATTCTCCCAGGCCAATTTCTTCAAGTGTTTTTACCTGCACTCTCTTCTAGTATTTTTATAGTTTCATGTCTTAAGTTTAAATCTTTTATCCAGTGAGAATCAATTTTTGTTAATGGTGAAAGGTGGGGATCCAGGTTCAGTCTTCTACAAGTCGCCAGCCACTTCACCCAGCACCATTTGTTAAATATGGAGTCTTTCCCCCACTGAATATTTTTGATAGACTTGTTGACAATCAAATGATGATAAGTGGCTGGGTTCATCTCTTGGTTCTCTATTCTGTTCCATAAACCCACCACTCTGTTTTTGTGCCAGTACCATGCTGTTTTGATCACTATAGATTTATAGTATACCCTGAAGTCTGGTAATGTGATACCTCCTGATTTGTTCTTATTTCTGAATAATGTATTTGCTATTCAAGGTTTTTTCTGATTCCATATAAAACAAAGTACTATTTTTTCAAGTTCTTTAAAGTATGACAATGGTGCTTAAATAGGGATTGCATTAAATCTGTAGATTGCTTTGGGTAGTATGGACATTTTAACATATCATTCTAAAAGTGTGATATGTTTTTCCATTTGTTAACATCTTCAACTATTTCTTTTCTCAGAGTTTCATAGTTCTTTTTATAGAGATCTTTCACATCCTTTGTTTCCCCAGATATTTCATCTTCTTTGGCACTATTGTAAAAGAAATAGAGTCCTTGATTGTTTTTTCAGCTTGACTATTGTTGGTGTTTATAAAAGCTACTGACTTATAAGTATTGATTTTATATCCTGAGATGCTGCTGTATTCCTTGACCACTTCTAGGAGTTTTGAAGTAGAGTCTCTGGGATTTTCCATGTATAGGATCATGTCATCAGTGAAAAGTGAGAGTTTGATCTCCTCTGACCTTATTTGGATACCCTTGATCCCCTTCTCTTGCCTGACTGTGATAGCTAAGGCTTCCATTACTATGTTGAATAGCAGTGGAGACAGTGGGCATCCTTGCCTCATTTCTGATCTGAGTGTAAATGTTTTAAATTTTATACCATTCAATCTGATATTGGCTGTGGGTTTGCTATAGATGGCCTCTATCAGTTTAAGAAATGTCCCTTCTATGCCTGTTTTCTTAAGTGTTCTGATCATGAAAGATGCTGGATATTATCAAAGGCTTTTTCTGTATCAATTGAGAGAATCATATGGTATTTATTTTTTATTTTATTGATGTGATGTATTATATTTATAGATTTGCGTATGTTGAACCAACCCTGTAACCCTGGAATAAAATCAACTTGATCATGGTGTATAATTTTTTTGGATATGTTGTTGAATTCTGTTTGCTAAGATCTTATTGACTTGTTTTTGCATAGACATTCATTAATAATATTGGTCTATAATTTCTTTCTTTCTTGGATCCTTTCCTGGTTTGGGTATCAGGGTGATATTTGCTTCATGGAATGTGTTGGGAAGTATTCCTTCTTTTTCTATGCTTTGGAAAGGTTGTATAATATAGGTACTAGTTCCTCTTGAAAGGTTTTCTAGAATTAGGATGTGAAGCCATGTGGTTCTAGACTTTTCTTTTTAGGGAGATTTTGTATTGTTGATACTATTTCAGTGGTTGATATAGGTCTGTTCAAGATTTCTGATTCTTTCAGGTTGAATCTAGGAAGGTGGCATGCTTCCAGGTATTGGTCCATTTCCTTCAGATTTTCATATTTCTGGGAATAGAGATTTTTGTAATAATCATTGAGAATTTTTTGAATTTCTGAAGTGTCTGTTGTTATTTCTCCTTTATCATTTCTGATAGACAATATTAGAGATTTTAATTTTCTATTTCTGGTTAGGTTGGCCAAAGGTTTATCAATTTTCTTAATCTTTTCAAAAAACCAACTTTTTGTTTTGTTGATCTTCTGAATGATTCTTTTGTTTTCCATTGCATTTAATTCTGCCCTAATTTTGGTTATTTCTTTTCTTCTGCTTTGAAGAAATGTTTTTTCTTTTCCAGTTGCTTGAGATGATCCATTAAGTTGTTGGCTTCCTCTCTTGTTTTCTTGATGAAGTCTTCCAATGCTATAAATTTCCCTCTTAGGACTGCCTTTGCAGTATCTCACACGTTTTGATGATTTGTGTCTTTGTTACCATTTTGTACCAAAAATTTGGTGATTTCCTTCTTAATCTCATCTTTGACCCAACTATCATTCAACCTAAGGTTATTTAGCTTCCATGACTTTGTTTGAGTATGAAGATTCCCATTGCTGTTGAGTTCAACTTTTATTCCATGGTGGTTCCAAGAAGATACAAGAAATAATTTCTATACTTTTAAATTTGCTGAGGTTAGACTTGTGTCCTAGGATAAAAATAATGTTTTCGAGTTTTGTGCTATCTCTGCCAGGCACTCTAATAAGAGTATTTCATTGTATGTTCTGTCATTTAATCCTTACAGCATCCATGAAGTGAGTGTTATTATTATTCCCATTCTATGGGTAAGGAAACCAAGTCACATGTCAATATGTTTGTATAACCAGTTCCAAAAAGACAAACTCTTGTCTTGGTAATAGTATTTTATTGTCTTATATTTTCAAACTGTGTCAATGTATTATCTCAGGTGATCTGATAATTCATCCCCATTTGTTCATGTGGGAGAAATTAGGCAAATAAAGGTGAGTCTGTACTTATGATGGCCGTACAGGAGCCATCTGAATCCTGGCCTAGGACATTTCCTCAAGAAACATGCTACCACCTTTCTGCTTGTCCAACCTACTAGATCCATACCAAAGACATGGGCCCCTCAATCTCCATGAGAGATTTGGAATCTTAGGAACCTTGAACAGTTATCAGAGGAGTGTTACAACATGTTTCATTTATAGGATCTGGAGTATTCCAAATAAACGCCAACAATGAATTAGTTTTTGTGCTCTTTTGTTGAATTAGTATCTAGAATTTGCCCTTGACAGCTCTAGAGCAAAAAGCCAGGTCTATGACCAAAGCATCAATACTAATTGGGAAATAAATCAATTTGCTATAGCTAAAAGAGAAAAACTCCCACAAATTTATCTGTCATTTTGATTCATTCTTTCATCCTTTGTACTACATTTTCAGGGTCTCAGAGAAGCTCATCTATCTATGAAGGTGTTCATGGAAGCACCTTGTTTTACATATGATGAAAATGGAGAGAGCACTTTTGATAGGAAACTTCACTGCTTGTTACTGAAAACCATCACAACAGTCATTATATCTAGTTTTCAAAGTTTTCCTGGAGTTAAGAGAACAGTAGACAGTTAAAATAGCAATGTCAAGAGCATTCTGAGTTTTTATAATATTACCATTGAAATTTTTTTCCAGAATTTATAAGTAAAAATTAGGAATATTTGGGAAACTGAGGATAAGTGAACTTTAATGCCCTCCTTTTTTTTCTTTTTTTTTTTTTTTTAGAGACAGAGTCTCATTCTGTCACCCTCAGTAGAGTGGCGTGGCGTCACAGCTCACAGCAACCTCAAATTCCTGGGCTTAGGCGATTCTCTTGCCTCAGGCTCCCAAGTTGCTGGGACTACAGGTGCCCACCACAATGCCCAGCTATTTTTTTTATTGCAGTTTGGCCAGGGCCAGGTTTGAACCCGCCACCCTCGGTATATTGGGCCAGCTCTCTACCCACTGAGCCACAGGCACCGCCCTGCCCTCCTTTTTTTTTTAATGAAATGTTTTCTCTATCCCTTGGAAACTGAAAAAAGTTTATTTTATACCATGGTTTTCATTTTCTTGTTATTAACTTGTGACTAAGGGCATTCCTCTTCAGCTGTCCCTCTCCACAGGTTAAAATCCTCCAAAAGACACCTTTAGAGCTTTCTGTCTTCTGTTTCATTGATTAAACATCCTTTAGAATTCTTGGATCCAGTTTATTGTTTTTTTTTTTTTCTTTTTATATATTCACAGAGCTTCTGGGGCTTATAATTTCTAATTTAGCAACAAGAGTTATTTCTCTGCTCCCTCCATCTCCCCCCTAAAAACAAACAAACAAACAAACAAACAAAAAACTCAGGCAGTAGGAAAAGGTGTTTATTTTGACATATTTGTTTGTTGTCTAGGACAACAAATATTTGTGCATTTCTGCCATTTTTTTTATCTTAATTTATACAGGCCCTAATATTATATCTTACTTTCTAATAGGATTTGATATACTTACCATGTCCAGTGCATCAGAAGTGCAGGCTTTGTAAACAATGTATGTGAGCCACTGTTCCTCTCACTCGTCACTGGAGCTATGGGTAATTTTAGAGACCCCCTGTAGTAGTTGCATGGGCCAAATAATCTATCTGAGTGCTAGAAATAACCTGCTGTCTGTTTTAAAAATTAATAATACAAAACAATTGTGAATTAACATGTTTTAAAGTATGAGTAGAACATTGCTTATTTTAAAAATTGGCCAACATTTTAAAAAGCTATACAGTGAAAGTAAGTGTCTCTTCCTAATGTCTCATTTCTAAACATTGTTCCTTAAAAATAACCATAGTTAGGTTTGCGCACATCCTTCCAGTAACGTTCTAATGTTCTATTCACATACGAGTGCACACACATATATACACACAGACCAGGCACGTCTGTACTTAGACATGTGTGGATTCTCTTGTGCAACACATTCTCTTAGTGATGTATCTTGGATGTCTGCTCATATCCGTACATGCAGATTCACCTCATTTGTAATGGCTAAATAGTATTTCATTGTGTTGGCCTGCCGTAATTTAATGTATCTCTTATCAACATTTAAGGTTTTCCTGTTTTATCCTGTTGCAAACAATGTTGCGATAGACATATCTTTTTGCATTATCCTACAAATGTATTCGTAGGATATATTTAAAAGCCAGGGAATTACTGGTGAAAGTGTACTTTTAGCATCACTAAATGTTGCCAAATTGTCCTTCAAAGTGACTACACTAATTTATACTTCTATCCACAGTGTATAAAAATGTCATATTTCTCCACATCCTTTTTTTTTTTTTTTTTGAGACAGAGTCTCACTCTGTGGCCCTGGGTAGAGTGCCAGCCATGGTGTCATCATAGCTCACAGCAACCTCTAACTCTTGGGCTCAAGCGATCCTCTTGCCTCAGTTTTTCTATTTTTAGTAAAGGTGGGGTCTTGCTCTTGTTTAGGCTGGTCTCAAACTCTTGAGCATGAGCAATCCACCCACCTTGGCCTCCCAGAGTGCTAGGATTATAGGCGTGAGCCACTGTGCTGACTTCATATTTCTCCACACCCTTGTCAACACTGTATATGACAAAAATTTTAGTTGTGTAAAAATAAAAGCTAAAAATAGTATCTTATTTTAATTGATGTTTTTAGTTGCTGCTGTATCTAAGGTTCAGTGCTTACTGAGTACTTACTATGTATCATCTTTGAAATAGGAACTGGCAATCAAAAATTGTCCTTGTCCTTGACAAGCCATGAAAATGAGTAAGAGGCTTTTTCTTAAGAAGAAATGCAGAAGTTACAGGGATAGAAAAGTAAGTCTTAAGCACCCCACCTGCAAGAAATGGCTGTCTCATAATAGATGGACAGCATCCATCCATGTCTGCTGCTGGTTCTATTCCCAGCCTACACTGGCAACTTCCCCCCTGCCCTTTGCAACAGAGCCTTTGCTTTCCTGTGGAAGACAGCTGGCCACAGCTGGAGGTAGAAATGCTTATCCCTTATCTCCTAGCTTTGTTTTCCTGCATGACCTGGCTTGGTTATCTCACTGGTGACTTTTAGGAGCAAGCACCGACTGATGGCTTCTGTTCTATAAGGGTACCAGGCAAGCCTGGAATTCCATCAACAGAATACCCTGAGAGCTCCATCAACTTTGTCATTGTTCAAGCTTGTCCACCTCTGTGGATTTTCACGAGAAGTATTTCATTTTAGGGCACCCAGATTTGATTATAGACACTTTGAGCATTTCTTTAGAATTCACTGAGAGAGGAAGAATACAGACAACAGCGACAATCCTTTGTGACCATGTTGGATCCTGATACTGAAGTAAACTAAATGAATAAAGAACAATAATACCTTTTGCAACAACCTGTGTAGAACTGGAGACCATTCTCCTACATGAAGTATCACAGGAATGGAAAAACAGACACCGCATGTTGTCACTATAAATGGGAACTAATTGATCAACACTCAAGTGCACATATGAACATAAAACTCAACAGGAATCAAGCAGGTGGGGGAGGGGAGGAGTAAATTCATACCTAATAGGTACAGGGCACGCTATCTTGGTGGTGGGCACACCATCACTTTAGCTCAAACTGTACAAAAGTAATTCATGTAGCCAGAACATTTATATCATAATATTGTGAAATTTTAAAAAATTCAATAATCTATAAGTTAAAATACCTTGTTGCCAGGCTGTTAAATAAAAATAGGAAGGCCTGAAGGCACACAGCCTGATGGAGAGAGAAACTGGCTTTCTGAATGGAGGCAGCTGTTGGTAATTTGACTTCTTTTCTTATAGCTGAAGGGGTGATAGAGCTCTGAGATTCTCTGAGAACTAAAATTCCCCTGGAGATAGTTCAGGGTGAGCCCCCAGAGCTATCCACTTTCGGGCCACTGCCTGGAGCCTGTGGATTTTTTCTTTACCCTGGGGGCAGAGAAGTCTCCATTTTGCCCAACTGCTGTGCGTCCTTCAGGCCAGCACCCAGTGAGGCTGACTTGGCAGCTGCCCTTCCCACAGCAGGAGTGTGTTATAGAAGATAAGCAGGAAAAAGAGCCAACCCCCTTTAGAGGGGCTGGAACAGTAGTTGCTAGGCAAGTTAAAGTAATTCAGTATCCGTGCCAAATGTCTGCCACGCAAATAAGGAACTTTCAGGGAAGGGGAGTGTGGTGGTGGTGTGTGTTGGTTGCCATAGGAATGTTTCCCTGATTGGAACCAGACCACAGAGTGGGGAGAACAAGGCGGCAGCATCTATGGTTCTTTCTGCAGCAGAATGTGAGCCCAGAGCGGGCGGTGGAGCAGAGGGCAAGCCACGGGAGGCGGGAGCAGAGGAGACCCTGCCTGCTATGTGAAGCTGCAAGCAGAGAAGAGAGTAGATTAAGTCAGGAAAATGATCTGAGGAGCTCTTATGCTACTCTGAAGACTGAGCCAGGTTGGAGAATTTACAATTCAGAATTAAGTCAGGGGGAAATCCAAGTAGACTCTGGAACAAACCCAGATTTAAATTAGGTAGAGATCTAAAATAGTGCAATTTAGTGGGAAAAGATACTTAATTTGAAGGTAGGTATTTGTATTTATGTAAGTAATATGCCAGATTATGTATTTTTGTTCATAAAACAAAGGTAGTAATTAAAGGTCTGTTAATGAATTATACTGTTATATTAAGTTCTGATTTACAGGGGGAAAGAAATACAGATGACCAAATTATGTGAAACTTTGGACCTTGAAGAGACCCTCTCTCTGGCTGGCACTTACTGCCCTATTAACAATCATCCCATGTGTCTGGTGGCAGCTTGCAGAATGACAGGTCAGGGTCTGAGTGGAAATAAGTGGGTTTTGACACATGGTGAACTTTGAATGTGGTATTTAACTTCTCAAATCTATTAATTGATTATCCAGCATTGAAAATGGGAGGTGAGAGCTATTCTTTGTGTCATTCAAATAGTGTGAGCATGGATCCCGTTCACATTTGAATACAATTTTGAGGGGTGGGAGTGGTGTAAGATACCAGGGTTCATGTCAGTCCATATGGTTTAGGTCAAAGCTTTTTTGTAGGTCACAGTCTTCAGGGAACTTTTTTAACTGATAAATTTACATACATAAATTTATATATATATGCAAGTATATATAGATTTATCATTTACCATACATTTGATTCATGTTCAGGGAGTATTTAAAATAGTTTCTTTAGAATATATATTGGAATTATGTCACTGTATTTCTTTTTTTTTCTTTTTACATAGTTTCTTTTTTGGGTCATGTAAAAGAAGACTAAAGGGACATGTTATTTATTCTCAAATACTTGAATTCCAGTGATAGATAAAGACAGAGGATGTCATGGGATGTAGACTAGAGGTCACTACATTCTGTTTCAGGGTTTACTCCTTTGGTCATTTCCTTTGGCCTAGAACTTCAAGGTCATTTTTACTTTATAAATGATCACATGCTGGCTAGTTGGCATCAATGAACTAATCTAAGGCAAATTTGTAAACCAAATGCCAAATTTTAATTTATGGAAAGAGTTTAATCAAGACAGACTGTCCTTGGGCTTTTTAGATGGTGTACATTGGTACAATTTTGACAGAGGAGCCAAAACATATATACTGGCTATAATCTTTTTTTTCAAAAACATACAGTAATATTCTTATCTACAAAATCTGGAGTAGCACTGTCCAATATAAATGAAATGTGTGCCTCAAATATGAGCCTCACACATAATTTTAAGTTTTCTAGTAGCCATGCTAAAAATGTATAAGAAAACATGAAATTAATTTTAGCAGTATATTGTATTTAGGCCTTTATATTCAAAATAGTATGTCAAGCCAGGCACAGTGAGTTCACACCTATAATCCTAGCACTTTGGGAGACTGGGGTATGAGGACTGTTTGAGGCCAGCCCATCTCTACAAAAATAGAAATATTAGCCGGATGTGGTGATACATACCTATAGTCTCAGCTACTTGGGAGGCTAGGCAGGATGATCGTTTGAACCTAGGAGTGTGAGGCTGCTGTGAGCTATGATGATGCAACTATGTTGTAGTCCAGACCACAGAGAGACTCTATTTCCAAAAAAAAAAAAAAAAAATTATATATATATATATGCTATTTTATTATATATATTATTTCAATGTGTACTGTTGTCCCTTTGGTTTTGTTTGTTTGTTTATTTATTTTTTTGAGACAGAGTCTCACTTAGTCATCTGTGGTGGTGTCACTCCTCTCAGAAACCTCAAACTCTTGGGGTCTAGCAATTTTCTTGCCTCAGCCTCCCAAGTAGGTGGAAGTACATGTGCCCACCACAATGCCTGGTTATTTTTAGAAATGGAGGTCTCATTCTTGCTCAGGCTAGTTTCAAACTCCTGATCTCAACCAATTCACCCACCTGGGCCTCCCAGAGTGCTGGAATTGTAGGTGTGAGCCACCGTGCCCAGCCTGTCCCTTGGTTTTTGTGGAAGATTGTTTCCTGGACTCCCTTAGGATACCAAAACCTGTGGATATTCAATTCTCTTATATAAAATGGTCTGGTATTTGCCTGTGACCTATGCATATCTTCCCATATACTTTAATGATCTATAGATTACTTATAATACCTAATACAATGTAAATGCTATGCAAATGGTTGATAAACAATATTAGATTTTTACTTGTATTATTTTTCTTTTCTTTTTTTTTTCTTCATATTTTCAGCCCCCAGTCAGTTGAATCTGTAGATGCAGAACTCACAGATATGTAGGGCTGACTGTAACTAGTGGAACTAATTATTAATGAGATATTTTGCATTCTTTTTTGAATGCAAAGTTTAGAAATCTAGCGTACATTTTATATGTACAGCACTTCTCAGTTTGGACACTGAAGTTTCACAAACAAGACTTGGTCTGTATTTGTGTTACACTGTAGAGTTGAAAAGTGGATTCGCATACCCAGTCCATTCCAAACACGCAGATCAACTTTCCAATAACTGAATGAGTGTCCATTTCTAAATTTAAATTTAATTAAAACTAAAGAAAACTTAAAATTCAGTTCCTTGTTGACACTAGTCGTATTTCAAGCACACAGTAACCACATATGGTGTGAATGGCTACCATACTGGACAGCATAGAAAGGGCTGCTTTTCTCTAGCCTTTTTCTTCACTCCCACACATCTCATATTGGGAGACCTATGTGAGAAATCTAATGGAGAGAGAATCTCATTTTGTAAGTGTAGAACTACAAAGAGTTTAGGTTTCTAAAAGGAAATTTCCATTCAAGCTGTATTATAATCTGCCTGGCAAGGAGTTATCTGTCTGATAGACCATACCATCTCCACCCTTGTTCCTAAATACACCCCTCATTGTCTTCCCAGCAGATGAAAAACATGCCAGCATGACAGTTCTCCTCCCCCTGGCCCCCCTTGTGCTGACATCAGGCTGGCTCCTTTCCATTACATCAGCGTATTTCCTGGTTATAGGCCCCCTTTATCTTTCTCATTGTTTCAGTTTCCACATTTGGCTCTAATTTCTGTTACCCTAGTACAGCATTCAAATGTTTAAATTCCAATTTAGTTCTTAATTAAGGTTATGTATATCAAGGTCAGTGTGGTTGATTTATGTTGATTTGAAACAGAAAAAATTCCTTCTTTGAAATTTAGAGCCTCTTGGTCTAGATTTCTAGGTAACTGGGCTGAGAAAACTCCCTTTCCCTTGACATACGGAGGTATCTTTGTCCAAATCAGGGTATAGTCACCCTGCAGTGGATTAGGCAGACCTGTGAACTATGAAGCACTTGTGTGTTCCCTAGACAGGAGGGATTAAGAAGTACTTAGGTGAGCAGGTACGCAGGCAGGAGGTGACTTGGAAGGTCAAGACTCACCTTAGCTTTGCCTGAGTATTTGCTTCCCATCTTGCTTGGATCTGAAACTTGCTTGACACATGGTATAATAGTGGCCACATCACCAGTTTACAAAGCACAGAAATATGTTACCTTCTGTTGGGTACCTGCCACTTTTAAGGGACATCACCAGTGATAAACCTAACCTATATGTTCTAGAACATAACAAGTGAAAAACACTCACATAGCTTTTTCAAGTCTAGAAATGATGGCCTAGGAATGGGCTCATGTCCCAGACAGTAACAAGTCCTCCCTTGGCATGAAAATTATCACAGAAATTGGGAAACATGTTTGACCTATTGAGTCATTTTAAATTAATAGGGATATAAATATATACTATGTCCCTTCCTCACTACCATCAGAATCAAATCGTTTCAGAGCTAGCTAAGGCTTTATGGAATGAGTATCAGTGACAGCCTGTAAACATTAGATGCCAGTCTCAACCTGATCAGCTGTCAGGGCTGTGATACCAGGAAAGCCTCTGAATTGCTCTGGGCCTCACCTCTCCCCTGTCCAGAGCATTAGACCATGTGATCTTGCGGGCTCTCAGCTGTCACATGGTTTGATCATCTAGTCTAATTCCTTGTCTTCTGGGGTGAAGAAACAAAGGCACACACAGTCACTTCTTAAGATCACATAGCAAGTGGGCGGCAGGTGAGCGGTTCTCAGTTACGTGCTTTGTCTACCCCAAGGAGCTTCATCACGTACTCAGAGGCTGAGCTTGAACCAAATAAAGGTATCTAGAAAGATGGCTGTTCCCCTATTCTTCCCAAAGTATCTATTTCATCTGCTCATATTTTGAGGTTGTAGGTCACACCTCTAAAACCCATAGGTTATCTGTTTGTGCCTTCTTAATTTAACTAGTCAGTAATTCAGCTCATATATCTCTTCAGCATAAAGTCTTTCAATAGCAGCCTAGTTTAAAAACACCAAATTGGTTCTTTGCTGGCGAAGATGCATGGTAACAAAGGAAAAAACAGTAACTGGAATGCTAAATTTGCTTAAATACAAGGTTGGACAATTAAGTTCGTGAACTCATCCTAGAAAAAATGCTACATACCTATTTGGTGAATACCACCTACAGTCACCCTTGGGAAGCTATGCATAGACGCCAGTGCCTAGTCCACCCTTCAAAGCAATTTTGGAACTCCCTGGAATGTCCATAAGAGCTGTCATTGTACTAGGTCTGACAATTAAGTTCATGAACTCATCCTAGAAAAAAGTGCTTTGAAAAGGGTGATTAGACACTGGCATCAGTGCACAGCTTCCCAAGGGGAGTCCTTTGAAAATGACTATAGAGATATTTAGTAATGAGGTATGTAGCACTTATTCTAAGAGGAATTCATGAATTTAATTGTGTGACCTGATATATTTTCACCTTAAAACATAAAACAACTGCATAAACAAGCAAAGCAAAACAGAGGGCCCTGATTCTTGTTGAAGTTCCAGTGTAAGTGGGAGGCCCACTTTCAGGTGTTACAGAATCACTCACAAATAAGAGCTGGGCCTGGCTTTCAGGGGAAGGCTTCTTGTATATGGCAAACCCAGGGGCCAGCATACTCCTTTACTCTGTTATTCAGTAAAAAAAGCCCAGGGTACCAAAGAAAGGAAACTTATTGGCTACCTGTTTTGTAGCATGCCTGCAAAGTATTTTATATAGAGTGCCTCATTTAAGTCTGTAGCCACCTTACAAGATAGATAGGTATTAATTCATTAAAAGTGCTCAGCCAACAAATGCAATCAGTGTAACCTAATTCTTTATACCTTCAATGAATCCCAAACAATAAAAAAAAGATAGTGCTCGGCCAAGTTACATAGTTCTTCTCTAAGGTCACACAGTGAGTAGGGATTCTTTTTTAGGTCTACAAACTGATTATTTTCCACCAACATCCAATAGCAGATGATAATATATAGACCCCAGTGATTTCATTGGGGTTCCACTGTTTTTGAGGAGACCTTATGTCACACTGTAGGTACGAACATAAATAGAAACAAAAGAAAGGTAGATATAGTAATGGTGATTAAGTAAATTTTACTGCTAAGTGGAGGTTGTTAACCTGCCTCTCAGAGATCCTTTGGAGATAATAAAAGCAAAAATACAAAATTTTTTTGCAAACAATAGATTTACAAACGTATCCACTAATTGGTATGTTGGTCAGTGGCAAAATATGTATGAATCCAGATTGAATTTAACTTTTTGGGTGGTGCTTCTTTTTAGGTAGGATACTGTGCCATCATTTTGGTTTTTGAGAAACTGCCATTTGGATCAGTGGTTTTCACTCTTTTATCCCTTGCGTAGATAAAGGGATGACATTTGCATTCAGTGTTTTTCCCATAGATATGGCAACTGTTCCAGTTAACTATTGCTACATAACAAACTGCTCCAAGACTTAGTCTCTTAAAGCAACAGCCAGTTTTTTTGGCTCAAGAATCTGCAATCTGGCTAGAACTCAGCAGGGACAACTCAACGTCAGCATCAGCTGCATTGGCTTAGAGGCTGGGGGCTGGAGTCGTCTGAAGCTACCCACTCAGGTGTCTGGAGTCTGGCTGGGAAAATGAGAACAGCTGGGCTCCTCAGGCATCTCTGTTTCTTTGTGGTCTGTCCAGCTCCAGGGCAGCCAGTCTTCTAAACCAGCTCAGTGTTCAGTGCAAGACCCAAGAGAAAGAGAGTCAGACTGGAACCTTGTCTTTTATGACCCACCCTAGGAAATCAGACAGCATCGCTCTGCTGCGTTGTTAATTGAAGCAGCTACAAAGGCCTCTTAGGTTCAGTGGAAGTAGAAAAAGATTCCAGCTCTTGAAAGGGAAGTGGAAATTTTCTGGAAGAACCTTACAGTGGCCTTTTTTGGAAAACACTCACTGCCATTCAGATAAGCCAGTTTCAAGTTATACACTAGTGCCCAACAAGATGTACCACCAGGCCTTTTCCTCCCACCCAAGGGAGCATATTGACAAGCGGTAGAATATAATTATGTATTCCACTGTAATTTAACCTACCATCATTTCCAGTTTTCAAAAAATAAATCATCTCAAAATTTCTGGTACTCTATTGTTAGAAACAAATTACTTGTAAAATACTAGTGGATTAGGTTAATGAAGTGAATAGTTAAGCCTCTAAATTTTCCATCATTTTTGAGTTGATACCTGTTTAATGTTCCTGAATTGACATCAGGTTTCTGCTCTTCTACCTTGTGTGCAGAGGTAAACAGCTGAATATATATGTAAACAGCTTTGCATAGGAACATTTCTATTTAGAACTATAAAGTAAAGATAATATCATTTAGGATTGAGTGTTTCCTCAAGAAGTTGTTCTGGCATTTTATAGTAGCTTCTGGCTTCTCTTTTGGAAATGAAATGATTATTCAAGACACATTTCTCAAAGTTTACAAAATTAGTATTAGGCGTACCTCACTTCATTGAGTGTCACCTTATTGAGCTTTACAGATTTGGCATTGTTTATAAATTGAAGGTTTGTGGCAACTCTGCCTTGAGCAAGTCTATCACTGCCATATTTCCAACAGCATGTTTTCACTTCCTCTCTAATTTCGGTAATTCTAGCAAACTTCAAGTGTTTTCAACATTATGTTTTTTGTGGTGAAGTGTAATCAGTGGCCTTTGATATTACTGTTGTAATTGTTTTGTGGAACTGTGAATTGTTTCCATATAAGACAGTGAACTTGATTAATAAATGTGTGTATGCTGACTTTTCCACTAAACAGCCATTCCCCCATTTCTGTCTCCCTCCTTGGGCCTCCCCATCTCCTGATATGTAACAGTATTGAAATTAGGCAATCAATAATGCTACAGTGGCCTCTGAATATTCAAGTGAAGGGAAGAGTTGCACATCTCTTACTGTAAATCAAAAGCTAGAAATTATGAAGCATCACGAGGAAAGCATGTCAAAGGCCAAGATTGGCCCAAAGCTAGGCCTCACGTACCAAACAGCAAGCCAAGTGGCCAATGCAAAGGAAAAGTTTTAGAAGTAAGCTAAAAGTGCTACTCTGGTATATACACAAATGAAATAGCTTTATGGCTGATAGGAGGAATGTTTCAGTGGTCTGGATAGAAGATCAAACCAGCCACAACATTCCCTTAAGCTGATGCCTAATCCAGGACAAAACCCTAACTCTCTTCAAGTCTGTGAAGGCTGATAAGGGTGAGGCAGCTGCAGAAGAATGTTTGAAGCTAGCAGAGGTTGGCTTATGGGGTTTAAGGAAATAAGCTGTCTCTGTAACATAAAGGTTCAAGGTGTAGAAGCAAGTGCTAGTATAGAAGTTATGGCAAGTTAGCAAGAAGATTTAGCTAACATCATTGTTGAAAATGGCTATACTAAACAAATTTTAATATAGCAGAACAGCCTTCAGTTGGAAGAAGATGTCATCCAGCCCTTTCATAGCTAGAGAAAAAAAGTCTATGCCTGGCTTCCAAGGGAAGGCTGACTCTCTTAGAAGGGCTTTTGCAGCATGTGACTTTAAGTAAAAGCCAATGCTCATTCACCATTTCAGAAATGCTAGGAGCCGAAGAATGATGTTTAATCTACTCTGCCTGTGTTCTGTCAATGGAACAACAAAGCCTGGATGACAGATCATTTGTTTACAGTCTGGTTTACTGAATATTTTAGGCCCACTTTGGAAACCTGCTGCTCAGAATAAAAGATCCCTTTCAATATATTACTGCTCATTGACAATGTACTTGGTTATCCAAGAGCTGTGACGGAAATGTACAAGGAGATTCGTGTTGTTTTTGTGCCTAACACAACATCTGTTTGTCAGCTCATGGATCAAGGAGTAATTTTGATTTTCAGTTCTGGTTATTTAAGAAATATTTTGGACTCAACTACAATAGGGATTTTACCTAACAAATGCAAACATTGTAACTTAATCATTTGTACCCTCACATTACTCTGAAATTAAGGGGAAAAAAGAAATCAATTTTGTAAGGCTATAGCTACCATAGATAGCAATTCTTCTGATGGATCTGGGCAAAGTAAACCGAAATCCTTCTGGAAGGGAGTCACCATTCTAGATGCCATTAAGAACATTTGTGATTCATAGGGAAAGGTCAAAATATCAACATTATCAGAAATTTGGAAGAAGTTGATTCCAACCTTCATGGATGACTTTGAGGGGTTCAGGACTTCAGTGGAGGGAGCCACTACAAATGTGGTAGAAACGGCAAAACAACTGGAGTTAGAAGTAGAGCCTGAAGATGGGACTGAATTGTTGGCAATCTCCTGATAAAACTTGAATGGAGGACGAGTTGCTTTGTATGGATGAGCAAGGAAAGTAGTTTCTTGAGATAGAATCTACTCCTGATGAAGATACTGAGAACACTGTTGAAATGACAGAAAAGGATTTAGAATTGTACATAAACTTAATAGATAGCGGCAGGGTTTGAGATGATTGACTCCAAGCTTGAAGAAGTTCTGCGGTGGGAACATGCTATCAAATAGAATGACACGATACAGAGAAATATCTTTCCTGAAAGGAGGAGTCAATTGAAGCAGCAAACTTCATTGTTGTCTTATTTAAGAAATTCCCACAGCCACCCCAGTTTTCAACTGCCACCCTCATCAGTTACCAGCTGTCAGCACTGAGACCAGACCCTTCATAAGCAAAAAGATTAAATCTTTCTGAAGGCTTCAATGATCACTAGCATTTTTTTTTTTAGCAGTAGAATATTTTTAATTAAAGTATGTACAACGTTCTATTAGACAAAGTGCTACTGTACACTTAATAGACTACCGTGTGGGATAAATATAATGTTTATGTGCACTGGGAAATCAAAAAAATGTATGTGATTCTGTCATTATATTTGCTTTATTGGGTGGTCTGAACCTGAACCCATGACAACTTGGAGGTGTGTCTGCAAGTGAGACGGTGTTTGTCTTTCTGTGTTTACTTATTTCCTTGTCATCATGTGCTTCAAGTTCACCCACATTGTCACGAATGGCAGCCTTTTGGAAGGCTGAGTAGTAGTCTGTTATATAAATATACCATATTTTCTTTATTCTCATCATCTTTAACAAACGTATTTCTAATATTTTATTGCATTATAACAGAATCTGGGTATGTTATTTGGAAATTGATTGATAGCTTAGTCAGGTTTCAGAGCTGCATTCAGTATTCTATAGCTCTAAAAGCTATTAATTATGCTGTTTAAGTCTTTCTTATTCTGTTTTTTGTATCTGCTGAAGCTATCAATTACTAGCAGAGTTGTACTTCAATTGTTCCCTCTAGCAATGGAACAATTCTTTTAGTGGCCATGCATGATATTAGAAATATATATTTGGTCTCTGTGTCCAGGTGCTGACATAGAATTCCTACAATGCTTATAATTTCCCGAGTGCTAGGACTGCTAGCAGCATCTTTTGTTCTAATGTCTGGGCTTTGACCTTGGTTCCTGACGTAGTACTCCTAAAGTCCTTGTAATGTTCTGAGTGATAGTGACAGGAAAGTCTGACATAGAGTTCCTAAAGCCCTGGAAATCTCCTAGGTGATAGAGCTTCTTTTGTTCTAGTGAGGAAACTCTAGGTGGGCTGCTGGGGAGCTTGAGGAGGGGGGGCTACTCATCAGAGAGACCAGGCCGCGATTAGAAACTTGGAATTTTCAGCCCCCTCCCCCAAATTCAGGGAGGGGGAGAGGGCTTGGCGATTAAGTTAATAATTGGGCATGCCTACATAGTGAAGTCCCCATAAAAGTCCCAAAACTATGAAGTTCAGTGAGCTTCCAGGCAGGTGAACACATTGAGGGGCTGGGGTAGGGGCTGGTACATCAAAAGAGAGAGTGGAAGTTTCATGCACATGACCCTGCCCCCATTTCCTCGCCCCGTGCATCTCTTCAGTTTGACTATTCCTGAGTTGTATCCTTTATTATAAACTGGTAAATAAAGTGCTTCCTGAGTTCTGTGAGCCGTTCTAGCAAAGGGTCCAAACGAGTGAATCCCCAGTTCATGTGGATTGGACAGAAGGACAAGTGGAAACCTGGGGCCCATGATGGGCATCTGAAGTGCGGGCAGTCTTTTTGGACTGAGCCCTTTAACTAACTCCAAGTACATAGTGTCAGAATAGAATTGAATGAGAGGATACTCAGTTGTCTGCAGAGGATTGGAGAATTGCTTGAGGTGAAAAAAGCCCAAACATTGGGTTTCAGAGGTGTTGTGAAAGCATAAGAAGCAGCTCTTTTTCCTTTCACCATGTACATTTTATTTTGCATATTTTTAGGTAACAGTCAACGGATAATATAGATTTATAATTGAGTCTTGTATCCCATTTTAGGTATGTCTCTCACAAGCAACATAGCTACATTTTTGTTTATTGAATCTAAAAATCTTTAGTGAATGAACAAAAGGTTCTTCCACTTTGTTGCAGTTAATATTTAGATGCATTCTGTCATTCTTTTATGTATTTTTATTTATTAATGTTTTCATTTCTGTCTTCCTCTCCTCTACCTAGATTTCCCCTCCCTTCTTAGAGTTTGTGTGCCTGGTCTCCACTCCCTGACGAGTTGCTCTTGCTATCTTAACAAGCCTCCTTTTAAAAGTCTATTGCATGAGTATATTACTACTCATGCTCCCCAATTCAAACACTTACACCCTTCTGGCTTTCCAATTTTTCCTCCACAAATTATATACTTTTTTATAGTTTTCAATAATATTTTCTTTTTCCCATCTGTTTACCTTTATCATCTCTTACTGATACTTTCTTCCATCTCAGGGTTTCTATCTCCTATCATTTTTTTTTCTTTCTAAAATATGTACTTTAGCATTTCCTTTAGTGGGTCTTTTTTTAAAAAGAACAAAGAAAAAAAGAAAAAGAGAAAACCCAGGAAACTCCATAAGCATATCAGTGATGTGAAGATAAACACGGTATACTCCCATAAGATATACAATTGCAGTGTAAATTGAGTACAAAATTAGAGGTTAGGACAAAGTGAGAGTGCAGACAGGGGAGTCTAAGTGTAGGGAGTGTGGAGGGCATCTCAGGAACAACCTCGAGTGTATGTGAGATTAAGAAAGGTTATGAGTATCTCATGGAACATTCATCAGCTCAGTGGGCTGGAGCTTAGGCGCGGGTTGGTGCCAGATGGAGCTAGAGAGGTAAGTTTGCTAGATGGTGGGCCGTGAAGAGCTTTAAATGCCAAATTGAATGCAACAGAATTGGGGGAGGTTTTAAGCAGAGGAGTGACATCATTAGATGCATTTTTTTAGGAGTACAATGTGTGACTGCATGGAGGTCCCTAAGTTATAATGGTCACCTGGGAGGAAGCTGGGTAACCAGAGCAAGGCAGAGAAAAGGGAATGAAGAGAAAAGAAGAAATCTGAAAAGACTTTACAAGGTAAAATCCTAATTACAAATTTAAAGCAGAGAGGACTGGAGGACCTACTCCAGGACTTTAGCCTAGAGGACTGGCAAGATTGAAAGAACAGGAAGGGTGTTCATGCTTAGGGGTGGAGGGAAGGTGCCACTGTAGGGGCAGAGGGGGAATGTGTGTTAGTTTGTAACAGGAAACATTGGATGTGTTTTCAGGACTAATGTTGGGTGAGTTTTAGAAGAATTAATATTTAAGATATTAAGAATATGTATGTGCTCAGAACATTTTCTGATTATACTAGGTTGTTGTAGTCATTACTGTTCTTTTACTTTTTGAATTGGAATATAGCTCTGTTTCGGGATGCAAAAAATCATCTATCTACTTTCAGCAATAAGTGTAATTAGTAGTTGGATTTAAATTTTAGGTCTGAAATTTGAAATGCAGTACTGCTCTCACTGCTTTTCTGCGAAAATATTGCTGCTAAGCATTGATTGTGCTTAGCTGGTAGGACCTCTTGTTTCAGATTTGTTCTTATCTTAGCCTTGTTCTCCAGCTGACAGATGTGACTAGAGTGTCCAAGAGGATCTGGCAAGACAGGACAAAGAGGGAAGAAGGAAGACAGGCAGAAGAAGGGAAGAGAGAGGGGAAACATCTTCCATTTAATTAAAAAAGTATTTGCAAGGCTTATGCTTCATACCTGCTGTTTTTAGCTAGCAAGAGCCAATCCTTCCCTGGAGATTGCCTCCTGGCCTCTCGGCTAAGACCAGGGCTTGCTTTTTGATGCATGAGTCATCACAGTGATTCAGTGCCTCATTGTTCACTCACATGTAATAATTGCAGTGGGCACTGCTGAGAGCTGAGAGGAGTGTCTTCCCACCAGGCTGTAAAGCAGCTTTGGAAGCAGGTGTGGCTTGTCAGCCTGAAACCTGAGAAAGGCCGCTCCTTCTACCTGGTGCCTTCATGGAGTTCTCTAGATTTCAGGCAGAATGAGCCTCCCATCCTAGCCAGACATCTCTTGACAGAGGAAAGGGAGCTGGCCAGGGAGTTTGGGGGCGGGGGGGGGGGAAGTAGCAGAAGTGTTTTATTTGGGTGGCTGTACTCTGTCTGGCAGCACCATGATCTGAAATAATTCCTAGCCTTTTTATGTTGCTGGTGGTGGCTGACCCATGGGATCCTGCTGTGTGGATCAGCTGCTGTTAAAATAGTGGATCAAAGAAGTGACTCAGGCAGAGAAGTGTCAGGTAAAAGTTAATCATATCATCCTGGCTGAAAAATAGAATCTGAGTTGTGAAATTGCAGAGTGAGTCCTAAGATTGGTGGTGGTGGTGGTAGAAATTGTAGTTATGATAAAAAGATGTATTCCTGCGTCTGCATGAAACAGCATTTATCCCCATTAGCGTCTGCCTCTGAATTGCATTGGTAAGGCGGAAAGTGAGAGGCAGTGACACTTGAGCACATGAATAAGGGTAGGAATTACCTAAATTGTCTCATCTAGTCTATTGGGTAATAATGGAAATGAGAGGTGCCCAGAGGAGCTGAGGAAACTGTCTGAGGTCACTGAGCAGCTTCAGGTGACTACAGTTCAAACCGGGCATATTTGGTGGCAAAATCCACAGCACGCCACCAGTTGGGCATGTTTCAGACTTTCTCCCATTTGAGAGAACAGATGTGGTTTCCATGATGAATTTTTCTCCTTCGGCTATTTTCCCTTGACAGGGACACCATCCTTGCACGTCTTCCCCAGACTCCCAGCCTGCTATCCCCACATGTTGTTTCCAGGAAGGAAAAGAAAGAAAGAAAGACACTTGAACAAAGGGGCTCACTCCTGTGGAAGCCAGCCCTATTTCATTCTTTACTTTGAACTCCTTTCCTGTCCGTTAGACTATTTGTCAGTAACACTGTTAAACTGTTGATATTTCTGTCTGTCCTTATCACAAAGAGGTGTAAGGTTCTGAGCAGCAAAGATGTCAGCTGTATAAATACAGGGATTTGTTCTTTATTTTTCCTAGTGGTTTAAAGTTGACTAACAGCCGTGGATGAGCCACATGTCAACCCATCGGGAAAGGCAGGAACGTGTAAAGATTCTTAGGAGCAGTTCTTCTTGGTGACAACCTGAAGTGGTTTCCTGCCTTCTACGAAGCTTGGGGGCAAATGGAGTCTTTAATTTACACTATCTATGGTCTCCAGAGAACTTATAACAAGCAGGATTTACAATAAGATGGCTTGAGGACATGACTGGGCAGCTTTTTGTTATGGAAAGAAGTTGTACAGATGTAAATATTAAGTTTTGGATGGCATTGGAACTGGAGCTTATATCTATCTCTTGGTTATTTTCCCTGAGAATTGTAGGTACCCAACCAAAAGAGTACAGTTTTTTAGCACGGGTGGTCACCCACAAAGGAAATAAAATGACTCCCTAGACTCAGGAGTCAGGAGTTATGAAAAAGAGGAACAGAGAGTAAGGGGACCAGCACAGGCAGTGACCATTCATGGGACAGATGTGACCTTCTCTCCAATGGCGAGTTTATGACTTCTCTGAGTACCCATAGGAATGGCTTTCTGGACAGCCCATATTATTTGCTCTTCCTTTAAAAGACTTTTCAGAAGAAAAAGTAGTAAAAGAAAGAGAAGATCGACTACACATAGGACGAATTTGAGGAAGTTCATACGTGTTTGGTACATGTAGTGCAAATGTAGCTGAGCAATTTTGTTAATTTTATGCCACGTTTTTGCAGGTAAATGTTTTTGACAAAGTTGAGGTAGCCATTTGGACTAACTCCTGGTAATTACTGGCTAACATTTTAGAACCTCATGTCCTTAAAGTACTCATTTTCCCACCTGTGTAATAAAGGAGGTAATGTTGATGACCTGAAATGTTATCTGATTTGTGACCATGGCAGGTAGCTATAAATGAATTCAGTTATCATTTGCCATCCTAGATGCACAGTGACTAGGGTAAAATCAGCCCAGGACAAGTAGCTCCCTGGAGCCCCCTCTGCTGCCTCCTGAGCATGCGCAGCCTCGAACATGTGCCCAGCATTATGGACCTTTAGGAGGAATAAAGGGAATCTTTGAAAGTCTCTGTTTTTTCCTTCCCTGGATTCCCCTATTTGATTTCTGGCTTGTCTGCCATTTTGTGCTTGTCCTAACCCAACGTCAAGACCTAGGCTAGCCCTGATGTTAGCCTTTCCTGACTATTTACCACTGAAATCTCTCATGTTTCTGGCAGTGTCCTGGGCATGAAGTTTTACACACTTTGTCTCAAATAAAGTCAGCCCCCTTCAGTGGGGCAGCAGAGCTTCCAGTCCTCATAGTCCTCCTGATCTTCTGGGATAGGGGTAAGACTTTCACGTAATGGAGCTGAGGTGGGAGCAGTCTTCTGTCTAAAATGTTACAGACTCCCACTGTTGGGATATTCTGTAGGTATTTTTGAATAAATCCTCAATTTGTTATATGCCTTTGGTCAGTTTCCAAACTCTTTAAATGACTGTTTTTGACAAGTTCCCCCAGTTTTATTATTGCCTTTTGGGGAAAATATTTGCTGAGTTCATCACTCAGCTGGCCCAGAAATCCCACCACTTCTTCATTTATTTATAAATTTTCTTCAAAATCTATTTTACAGTTCTATGACTTCAAATTAGCACATGGACACCATAATAGTTGTAAACATCTTGAGTCCATTCAGTTACCTCTTACCAGCCCTACAGGTGCAGTTTACCATGACGTGGCCCTCAACCATATGGTTTTAATGAACATAACTGGCTGTGTATATTCTCTCATGATCTATTAGTAATGTGAAAGATCATATCACTAGGCTCTATTATCCTGTGGATAGTAAGAAAACCGTAAATTTTTCAATTCAGAAGATAAGCTGATTAGAAAGAATATATTCTTCTGGGCAATTTTGTACTTCTTAAATTTTTTTTCTTTCTTTTTACTTTATTTTTTTTTATTAAGTCAAATACATATAGATCATGACTACATTCATGCATATGTGGGTTACAATGTGCTGATGTTGATTTCTTTTTAATACAATCTGACGTGGTTACATTAAACTACTCAACATAGCTTTCACCTCATTTACTTGATTATTGTGCTAAAACACCTATGTTCTACACTTCTGGATTCATTTGGTACTTTAATAACTCTGACAAGTTTGTAGGTTTTTTGGTTTTGAGAAAAAAGTCTAAGCAGGATACAGTGAAGGAGTGTTAAAGAATCTTTTAAAAGCATCCTGACAAAGTAGAATTTTGGTGCACAATTGATTGCTGTGATCTCAGGATGCTCCTTTTACTTGTCCTCTTCTACTTTCTGTACTTCATAAAAAATCTTGAACTTTAATCACAACTGAGTGATGGAAACACATTCTAATACCAGGAGACAGAAAATTAAAATGAAATCTGGCTCTGAGAATGGGACAGCAGCTTATTATAATTCCAGACTAAAGTTATTTTCCTATTTTCCTATAATCATTACACATGCATTGTGATTTAAAAAATTTTAAACTGTTTGCATATGTCCCTCCCCAATTTTCCAAGTGTCAGTCATGGGCCTCTGTCTTAGCAGTGAAATGTCTACACATGCCACAGAGGACTACGGGAAGGGGTACTAACTACAGGGTTCACTCCTAAAGTGGTACTGCTCAAATCATCTTTGAATCTAAAATTATCTAAAATAAAGATTAAAATAATACCCTCTGAGGGGGCAAAGTTGATATCAATGAGAGAGGTAGTCTCGCCTATTGAGGGAGTAGGCACAGACCTCTCTTAATGATCAGGCTGGTTTTGTGGTGCCAGCAGGGCTATGTGGTTGAAGCATCCTGACGGCCAGCATCTGGGATACTAAGGGCAGGGCCCATCCTCTGAACAGCTGAGCCTGCTGGGAATTGAGGCAGAGGATGAGGCCTGAACTATGGAGTTTTGGGAACCTGGACCTAAAGCTCATTCATGGGTACTAGATGAACACAGAATGTGGGAGGGTTGGTAAGAGAAGGCTGCAAGGAGGTAGACAGCCAGCCAGCGGGAGTCACTCCAGCCCCCTTAGATATACCTGGGCAAGAACAGCAAAGTCAACCTCACACTCTACCTGTCCACGAGGCAGGCTGTTAATATCGAGATAAATAAAATAGGAAGGACCTGCTGAAAGAGAAAGGCCTTTGGAGCATGCAGCTGGATAAAGTGGAAGGGAGGGACTGACCTATCTGGTCTTCTTGGTGCTCCGGAGATGTCGTCGTCTTTATTCCTAGTGAGAATTAACAATCACCATTACTGGGGCTGTAGGAATGGCACCAATACCATAAGGCCCAAATAATACAAAGACAAAATACCCCCTCTGATGTTCATGGTTATAATTGCTATTAACAAAATGAAGGGGACCCTGTGTTAGTGATCGTGACCCTATAGTAGAAATTGAGACTTTGTACTTAGCCCCACTGAGATACATGTATTATAGAAAAACTGCAATTGGAAGGAATCTCATTTTTCCACTGCCCTGGGTACTGTTGGGTAAGGTTCTTCAACCCCGGTATAATAAACATTTTAGACCAGATAATTCTTTGGTGTGGGGGAGGTGGGTAGATCGTTTCATACATTGTAGGTTGTTTTGTGACATCTCTGTTCTCTACCCACCAGATCCCAGTAGCACCCCCTTTCTCCATCATGGCAACCAAAAATGTCTTCAGACGTTGCCAAATATCCCCTGGAGGCAGGTTTGTCCCCCAGTGAGAACCGTTGCTAAAAAGATACAAAAGAAGCCTATGTGAGAAGCAGCTCTGTCCTCAGGGAATTGATATTTCCAGTTGGGTGAACTGGATAGTGTGGTAAAGGTTAAGTGTGGAAGAGTCAACCTCTCAGCAGACATGCAAAGACAGTTAAAAGCAAACTATGAGACTGATCTCGGGAAAGGTGCTGAAGAGCAGCCAGGACAGCACTCAACATGTGCAGGGGAGTTGGGCAGAGAGCCCAGCCAGTGGGGCAAGTGCAAGTCTACTTGTCGGGGACTGTGAGAACGTTCCCTGCTCAGAGAGGTGTGTGCTGGGAGGTGGGGAGAGGAGGCTGGGTCAGGGAGCCACTGTCCTAGAGCAGAGTCCCACACCCCATCTAACCCTGTGTCCTAAAGTCACATCCCAAGCATGAAGATCATTCTGGAAAACAGGCTCTATAGTAATTCAGTGTGATTCTACTTTTCCCCTCTCCTCATGTGATGAAATATGAAAAATATCTGCCAATACTTTAAACTCACAACCTGTGCTCCCTCGCTAGGAATTCTACCTGATAAGATTATTAGTGTGTTATAACTAAGGCCTACTGAGTTCTCACCATGCTCCAGGCACTGTTCTAAACACTTTACACCTGTCAATCCATTTATTTTCATAACAGCCCTACTGGGGGTGTGTTGCCATCTTCTCAATTTTACATATGAAGAAACTGAGGCTTGGAAGGTACACATTGAATGTGCCCAACATCATGCCCCTGATAAGTATCATGGACAGGATTTGAATCCAGATGGTCTGGCTCCAGAGTCTGTGCTTTTACCCATACTACCATTCTGCCCATAGTTGACAGAATTGTATGCGACCATAGATAGCAAAGAACTACATGGAAAAGAAACAAGTGTGTGGTGCTGAAAGGATCATTACTACTTGCTGGTACTGTTACTATTTCCTATCACTACTGCTATTGCTGCTGGTTCCTACCCAGAGTTTCTGGCCTCTGGGAAATCCCAAACTTGTACCTGAGGCCTGGGCTTATCTTCCTGGAGTTTACATTCCAGGGCTGAACTGAAAAGTTCAGTATTTGGGATTACTGTCACAAAAACTACTGGATATTTGTATATTAGGACTATGTCTTGCTTAGTCTGAATCTTCTTTAAATGGGATCTTTTGAGTATTTCCTATTTCCAGATTTTGTAGATTAATGTATTCAGTTCATACTCTCTGTGACAGTAAAGTACAGCGCATTCATCTGGAGCTGTTTAAAAAAAATGCCTTTGTTTGCATAGGTCAATTTCAATTGCATCATTTAATTTTATCCTCATAACAGCTCCAGAAGCAAAACTGATGATGAGGCAGGGGAGTTTACGTTAATCTTTTCATACCTTTACTTTGTATTTTTGCCTCGTGTGGCAAAAAAGACATAATCCTGTTTTACAGATGAGGAAACAGATATGAAGAGATGAAGCCAATTACCCAAGGAGGCAGAAGCGGGTTCAGGGGTGTCATTCTCCTCAGACCCCTGGGTGGATCCTAAATCTGTGGCACAGCAGTGGGGAAGGTGGGGGAGGCCAGACAGCCAATACGGTGCTGCTGCCGGGGCCTCCATGCTCTGCCTGGACCAGGCTGGAGCCCTGCCAGCCCCAGCGTGTGCCCTGCTCTGCCTTCACTCGACCGTTTCCCCGGCCTGCAGCGCTTCCTCCCCTCGGATATTCTGAGTTAGGAACATTTTCAAGGGAGAAGGAGGCTCACCTCAGGCCAGTGTCTTAGATTCCGGCAACTTCTGAGCATCCTTGGAGCCTCGGTTTTCTCATCTGTAAAAATGTCAGGACACCCTACTACCTACTTCTGAGAAGATTTTGTCTGAAGAAAATAACATTGCAGTATTTTCCCCTCTAGTCGGATCTAAGACTTGCCTGCTTTGAGAATCTTCTCTTTGGTTAAAATCTTTCTCTGATGAGGTGGCGCCTGTGGCTCAAAGGAGTAAGGCGCTGGCCCCATATGCCGGAGGTGGTGGGTTGAAACCCAGTCCCCAACCTAAAAACTGGAAAAAAAAAAAAAAAAAAAATCTTTCTCTGATTAAAATTCTCCTGCTCTGAGTGCTTGAATGAATCCTGTGTTGCTGGATTACAAGTTAGAGATACCAACATGAACTCTCATTTATATTAATGTCTATATGGATAAACATATATACAGAATAAACATAAACAGAAATAAATATAAATATTTGTGTATACCTAGATTTTATATATATGTGTATATATATATATAAACACACACACACACGTGTATATATATATATTTACAGTTCTATCCCTGTAGCAATGAGCTACCTAGTATTGAGGTCTTAATTTCTGAATATAATTTTCCAATAAAATGAACCAGGGCTCCTTGGAGAAATGGCTGATTCTAGGGCTGTGAGAGAACATAAGATGAACCTAGAAACCTTGTAGTGCTAGAACATAAGGAAATGCTCAAGAAGAAAAAATGAACATGTCAGAAGGACACAGCCAGTCTGAAAGGACTTCCAAAGGCCAAAGCCAGAGTAAATTTAGCAACAAAATAAGTCAATATAGTGTTGGATCACAATGCAAAGAATACAGTAAATATCCTGGAGAGCCTATCAGTGTAAGTAAGAGAGGGATATATATTCCTTATGGGAGAGTTCCAGTTATTAAATATAGAGGAATGAGCAAAATAGAAAATCATCATTAGAATACCACAGTATAATAAAGTGCTACAGACGAGGTTCATTGATGAATGCTAAAATTAGGCAAAACTTAGAGAAATGGTATATTTCCACAGATTCAAAGGATCCCTCCCAAAATAGTTATCAATGTAGTGTTTTAACATATGTTGGCAAATTCTTTAGATCTTCTCCCTTGTTAGTGAAGTTTAATTCCCTTTCCTTTCAGCGTGGTGACTCACTTCTAATAAATAGAGAAACTTCAGTGGAGTTTCTGTAGGTAGTGGAGAAACCCAGCAGGCACTGCCTCAACCAGGTGAGGGAGGCGAACCCACCAAGTCATGTTTGTATTATGTATCCCTTGAAATGATTCAGAGAGGATACTTCACCTCTGTGGTTTCTTCCCAAAATTCATCACTCCCAATCAAGGAAGGGTCTTCAAAATGCCCTACCAGTATTCCTCAGAAGTCATGAAAGGGTGAAAGTGGAGAGAGACTGTTAGGGATTGCAGGAGAATAAGGAGACATGATGACCAAATGCTGTGCGAGACTCAGAAAAAGAACAGTAGTGGAAAAAATGGGGAACCTCAGAGTCTGCAGTTGCTATTACCCCAGTGTTAATTTCTTAGATCCTAATTATACCATGGCTAGGTAAGACCGTAGCTTTAGGGGAATCTGGATGACGGGTATACTTTGCAACTGTACCATACTATCTTTGCAATGCTTCTGTAAACCTAAAATTATTTCAAAATCATTTTCAAAATTCCCTTCTGTATTTTTTGTTATGCATTTCTACATCACTTGCATTTGTAGACTCCAAGGGCCACAGTGCGCTTTAACTACATACATAGGTGTGTTGCCCCAGTTACTACATAAACACTGCAAAGAAAAAAAAAATCTACGTTTCTCTAATCTCCTGGTTCTAAGTAAAATTCTCATAAAATATGTATATTCTCAAATGAACAGAAAATGATTGAGGAAACAAACATTTTTAAAATATATGCAGTTAATATCTAATATGTACAGGTTTGAGAGTTCTTATTTTTTGAAGGATTTCTCAAATAATCATGCCTTTGACAATGAGTTAGGCTCTTTGGTAGGTGGTTTTTAAGCAAGCAGGGCACCATTTTCTCAACCACGATCACAGACGACAGAACAGCGTCCTCAAGGACTGTGTCTTGGAAAGGTGGGGGGCATAGTTTATACGGATTATGTCGCAACAGATAAAAATAAGCTTTTAAAAAGGAAAATTTCAAAATTGTCCTAAAACAATCAAAATATAAAATGAAAATAGGATCTAGCACAGGGGTCCTCAAACTTTTTAAACAGGGGGCCAGTTCACTGTCCCTCAAACCGTTGGAGGGCCGGACGGTGGGCCCCAGGACGAGTTGGCTGCTAAGCAGGACAGGCAGTGGTAGCAATAACACCCAGCTGCCCGGATAAATGTCCTAGGCGGGCTGCATGTGGCCCGCAGGCCGTAGTTTGAGGATACCTGATCTAGCATTTGCCCATGTTTCCCTAACTTTAAAAGGACTCAAGATCTTTTAAGTTTGAAAGAGCCATTACATACATGGCCTGTTTGAATTTCTAGCCAAACGTTTCCCAGGTCATGAAGTTCAACCTCATATGCAGTAATTAAATTGTGCCTGTAGGACGTACATTACCTGAAAAGTTTGTGACCGTTAGTTTTCAGGGAATCTCTAAAGGCTGTTAAAGTCTGTGTAATAGATGTTTTTCCTGGCAGTTGGGAGATGCACAAGCTAACTTAGAAGCCAAAGCCTCTGGTTTTGTTGTGGTAGGACTGTCCTTTTGTTTCTAGGGGCATTCTTTTTATTTATTTATTTTTTAACAAAACATCTTCCTTGCATCATATCATTATGATATCATATCATATATGCTTGCATCCTATCATTATGCTTTTAATTAGATGATGCTAACACTGGAAGAAGTCAAGGTGTCGTTGAAATGTGTTCTGTGTGTTCACAGTACAAATCCATATTACTAACAGGGCTTCATCAGAATATGTCTTAAATTATGTTCTTGTGGAAATAATTCAAAAGGGCTTCTTAGCTTCAAATACACTTGTAAATTTGAAAAGAAAGAAACTCAGCTTCTATAATAAGAGAAGAAGATGTCTAAATTAGTCAAGTTAGACTTCACTTCTGATGTCGCCAGGCAGAGGACGACCAGCAGGAACCTACGTTCAGCTCTTGGTGCCTCATAGGCCTTCAGATAAAACAGCTCACCTTTCTGCCTCCCCAGCTTTATTGAGCTATAAATGACAAATAAAATGGTATATGTTTAATGTGTACACTGTGATGTTTGGTATTTGGATACATTGTGAAGTGATTACTAATCAGGCTGATTAACACATGGATCACCTCATATACTAACCATCTTTGCACGTGTGGTAAGAATACTTGGAATCTTTAGCAAATTGCAAGTGTACATGATTATTAACTGTCATTACCATGCTGCACATTTGATCTCCAAAATTTATTTTTCTTATAACTGCAAAGTGTATCCTTTGCCCTAAATCCCTCTCTTCCCCATTTTGCTCAGCCCCAGGCCTTGGCAACCACCATTCTACTGTTTCTGTGAGTTCATCTTTTTTAGACAACACATGTGAGACCCTGCAGTATTTGCCTGTCTGTGTCTCACATTCTTGATGTTCTCGGAGTTCATTTGTGCTGCTGCAAATGGAAGGGTTTGCTTGCTTTTATTTTGGTTCAGACAGGATCTCACTCTGTTACCCAGGCTAGAGTGCAGTGGCATCATCATAGCTCCCTGCAACCTCTATCTCCTGGCCTCAAGTGATCTTCCTGCCTCGGTCTCCCAAAGTACTGGGATTATAGGCATGAGCCACTGCACCCAACCAGGATTTCCTTCTTTTTAAAGGCCGAATAATATTCCAGGGTGTGTATGCATCACATTATCTTTACTCATTCTTCCATTAATCGATATTTAAGTTGTTTCTGTATCTTGGGATATTATGAATAATGTTGCAGTGAACATGGGCGTGCATGTATCTCTTTGACATACTGATTCCAGTTCCTCTGGATGTATATCCAGAAATGGGATTGCTGTATTATAGGGTAGTTCTATCTTTAGTGTTTTGGGAAACCTCCATACTCCTTTCCATAATGGCTCTACCAATTTACATCCCCCCAACAATGTACTGGCGTTCCCTTTTCTTCATATCCTCCATCACTTGTTATCTTTTGACTTTTTGATAATCGCCATCCTAACACCTGTGAAATGATATTATTGTGGTTTTGATTTTAATTCCCTTGATGATTAGAAAGGTTGAGCACCCTTTCACATACATGTGAGCCACTCATATATCTTCTTTGGAAAAATACCTCCTTCTCCTCCGGTCTTTTGCCCATTTTTAAAATCAGGCTATTGTTATTTCTTTTTGTGATCGAGTTGTATGAAGTCCTTATATATTTTGAATATTACCCTCCTATTAGATATGTGGTTTGCAGATATTTTCTCCCATTCTATAGGTTGTCGTTCCATTTGTTGTTTCCTTTGCTATATGGAAGCTTTTTAATTTGATGTAGTCCTACTTGTTTATTTTTGCTTTTTTTGCCTGTGGTTTTGGGGTCATATCCATAAAAATCACAGTTCACCTTTTTTTTGTTTATTTGTTTGTTTTTCATTAACACTGAAAATTGTACTGGGGCAAGCTTATTTAGAAATACATTGTTATTTCTTTTTGATGAGGTTAACAAGGCCCTTCAATGGAGGACATTAATATCTTTCTAGCCAATGAAGTTTAAACAACTGGATATCCACTGGGCAGGGGGAGGGAATGAATCTTGACTTTTACTTCACAGTGCGCAAAAAAACGGCTAATAATAATTTGAGATAAATTCTGAAAGTAAAAACTGAAAGCATTAACCTACTACTAAAATAAAATAAAAACACATCGCACACGTGAGCAAATATACACAGTGAAAATGTCTTTGCGACTTGAGTACCATTCACCTTTTATAACTTCTGTTTATGTACCTGAATAATAACAATAATTAGAGCTTTAAAGTCCCTTCTAGATCAAGAATATAACAGATACTCAGCTTTTTTTAAACAAAAATGTTATTTTATACCAAAAAAAAGGAGCTGGTCAGTGGTTGTAAAATGTCTGAAATAGTTTCTAAAGTGGAGTGGGGTCACAGTGATGTTATCTATGAGGATAGGTGGTTAGATGGCACAGTGAGCATCACTCCAGCACATGCACGATGGCACAGGGACCAAGCCACAGTCCAAGAACATCCCCTTCCACCTTCTTCTCCAAAACCCTTTAATCCTGCTTTCATACGTGTAGGATAAAGTCAAGCAGCTTCACCTGGCTTACACAGCCTTTCATGATTTGGCTTCCATTTACCTCTCTTGACCCCAGTGTCCCAACTGTGTTCTCCACTTGTCATTCCCTTTCTTTTCCTGGCCTGTGTCTCTGCTACTCCCTGTTCCCAGAATCCTTCCTTCCTATTTCACCTCTTCTATTTCATTACCATTTTCCCAGGAATCTGGGGCTGGGCATTCACCCTCCCTTATCATTGGTACCAGACATGCTGCATTGTGTTTGGCCTTTAGGACCATAAGCCTGAGGGAGGGAAACGTGATTGTTGTGTTGTATCCCTAGCCCCTAACCCAGTCCATGGCCCCAGGTTGTTCAATGAATACTTATTGAAAGAATGGACAAACAAGTGCACGATTAAATGAGCAATATGAAATCTGAGCTAGATCACTGAGCAAACTTTCCAAAGTCCACTCCAGGGCGCTTTAGTGGGAAAACAGGATGGAAATCAAATTACATTCCACCTTGGCTGTGAAACATAAATTTTCTTTCTTTTTTTAAATTTTATTTTGTTGCTTATTTTTTCTTTTCTTTTCTTTTCTTTCTTTCTTTTTTTTTTTTTTGTCGAGACAGAGTCCCACCCTGTGCCCCTGAGGAGAGTGCAGCGGCTTGGTAATTCACTGCAACCTCAGACTCCTGGTTTGTGGGCATCCCGCTGCCTCAGCCTCTGGAAGCCGCTGGGATTACAGGCGCTCACCATGGCCCCCGGCTGGGTTTTTCCATTTTTTTCATGAGTCGGGGTCTCACTTTCACTCAGGTGAGTCTCGAACTCCTGAGCTCCAGCGATTCTCCCTCCTCAGCCTCCCACAGTGCTGGGATTACAGGCATGAGCCACCGTGCCCGGCTGAAACATAAATTTTCTTTGTGGGATCTTTTTATCACTTATATCCCAAAACACCCTGTGAACAGTAGACATAGTCTAATAGAAACTTGGGAAGAAAATCATTTGCATTAAACCTGGAATTTTAATCCCAGAAATAACAGTAACAGAAAGGGTATCATAACAAACCAGGTTTATAGCTTTTCACCTAATTTAATCAAGCATTTGGTAGACTTTATTTGGTATTTATACTTGAATTGCAGTAGAGCAATTATGTAGAGTTCCTAAATCTTTTTAATTGCGGATTGTCATTAAATTTGTGGTGTCTTGTCACTTTAAGTAGAGGTTTATTTGTATAAATACTTCGTAAGTGCCTCACTCATCAGCGGTCTCTTTCAGTGGCAGAGTAGAAGAGGGGCCCCCTTTTCTAAAAGGGGTAAGAGAGTGGAGAGTTGAACGTCATGGTTGTTGCCAACCAGAGTAGACCAGGTTGTCCCATCTACAGTTGACCTGTACGAACAGAGTGGTGAAGTGTTTATTTGCTTGTTTGAGACTTACATGACCAAAACAGCAGCTGACTTAACTCCATGGGCAAGCTTTGTCTGTTGGGTGCTTTTAAAATGCAGTTAGAACATTCCTTTAATCAGGATCTCAGGTCACACTTCAGATACAAGGGGAAGAAGAAGGTATTTAGCTCTTCATCCACAATGCCTTTGAAGAACAGCATTGGTTGCTAAGGAACAGCAATAGCATATTCTTGTGCAAACAATTGGTCTGCTGGGAATTCACATTACTGTTTTAACCAGATTCTTTCTCCCCAGAAGAGGCAATATCTTTTGTTTGCCAATGTAGTGGCAGCAAGCTGACTCCAGTTCACTGTATCTATTTTGGTGAAAAGGTACCTCAGGTGAACCTTCATAAGGGCAGAAGAGAAGCTAGGATGGCACACCTGCTCTCGCCTGGATAATGATGTGATCCTAGATGGAAAGAATGAAAAGAAGAAATCCATTTTTTAAATTAACAGACAGGATCTGCCTCTGTCACCCAGCTGGAGCACAGTGGTGTGATCATAGCTCAATGCAGACTCGAACTCTGGGGCTCAAATGATCCTACTTCAGCCTCTTGAGTAGCTGGGACAGCAGTCATTGCCCTACTATGCCTGGATAATTTCTTTATTTTTTGTAGATACAGGGACTCACCATGTTGCCCCGGGTTGCTCCCGAACTTTTGGCCTCCAGTGACCCTCCCACTTGAGCCTTGCAAAGTGTTAGGATTATAGGCAGGAGCCAGAGCCAGGAAATCCATATAGTTGTTTTGGAACTTGCCACCAGGTATTTGGGTAAGGCTTTTGTCACATGATCCCTTCATATCACCCCTAGGCTTGGGGGTCATGAATATAACTTTGTAGAGTCTGGCACACCTGCAGACATACTGGAATTTCTAGACCCTTATTACCTGGAAAAACGCTTTTTAAGCTGTTTTTCTGAAATGCCCTTATCTAAGCCTTTTACAAGAGAACCAATTCAAATTTTTTCACTTTAAAGTACACTGGAACACAGCACGCATTTCCGCTAGCTCTTAAAATTCATTCAGTGTAGCAGTTAAGGGCGACTTAATTAAAAAACAACTGACAATATCATTAAGCTGGTGAGCAAAATAGAACTAATTTCAGACTGGAGCCTACCTCTAGGCTGCAAAGAGCTTTGATTCAGTATTTGGGCTTGTTTCCTTTTGTGCTCAGGCCAGAATTTAACAGTGATGGGGGTTAGTTATGTATGGTGTGCTTAAATAGATGGATTTTCAGAAGAAATCAATACTAACCAAAGAAAATCAACCTTGATCTGTGTGAAATCAAGTAGATATTGTGTCAAACACCACTGCAAATAAGATGTTTCCACTAGACATAAAATTATATGAGGCTAGCAGTCAGCAAACCCAGTGCCATCTTGGCTCCATTATAAATTGTGTGATGCCAGGCAAATGCCTTGAATTTCTCTGGGGTAAGTGGCTTCCAAAGTCCTTCCAGGTCTAAAATTCCATTCTACGTTAATAGCTGAACTCAGCTGTCTCAAGTGGAAACATTTGGCAAAATTCAAAAGAAGCAATAACTATAACATGTAGTGAATGCTTACCATGTATTAGGCAGTTTCTGAGTGTTTTTATGCATTCTTGGTTTAATCCTCACAACAACATTATGAAATAAGTACCATTATTACACCAAGAGGGGAGTGAGGAAGTTAAGTAGCGTGCCCCAGGCAAGTTTAGGGATTAGGGAACCAATTCCACCATCAGCTCCTCTCCTTTTGATTCAGACTCTCATGTTGATCAACCACTTTGGCTTCTGAGTCTTGCCCTGTGCAGGAGCACTGAATTCGTTCTAGTGTTTTCAGATGGATTTCTGTTTTTGGAGACCAGTGGAAATGACCATTAGTGAATTCACAAAGAGGAAATTTTGGTGGCAAAGGCAAACAGAAATCTGCACGTCTATAGCACTTGTGTGTGGTAAGAATGATGCATTGTCTGGAGTGTGTGGCATGATGTGAAGTGATGAAAAGGGGAGCTCGGGATTGTCAAGTCACACTTCACATCCATCCGTAAAACCTTGTATCTGTAAAGGCAGGTGGCACCTGGAGGACATCTCCAAATGCAACAGGCTTAAGTTCTCCCTAACAATAAAGTAGTAGTCTCTATCTAGTTGACCTCATTCTCCTGAGATGCTTAAATCAGAGCCTCGGTTCAGGGAACAGTGATTTTCCAGATGTTTTACAAGTTACCCAAGACAAATTTATAAATATTTTTCCTTTTATGACTCTGTACTGGCTGAGACGCTGTGGAGAATGCAAAGAACCATTTGGCAGTACGTCTTCAGGAAGCACAGAAGTGAGTTAAGAGTACATAATGTGTATGATGCACGTGAAGAGATGAGGGACGTCAGAAATGTGTTCACTGAATGGTGTAAATTAATACCAAGTGGGAGTGTGCTTCGAATTTTATGTGCAAAGATTTGTACCTCAATAGCCTGACTGAAGGTTAGAATGTGGAGCTCTAAAAGCTATGTGATTTAAGCAAGTCAGTTATCCTCTGTGAGCCTTGGGTATTTTCCTTTGCAAAATGGGATACTGACAGAACCCAAAGTGCAACGATGAGTAGAAAGGAGTTAACCAACATGAAGGAATTTTGCAAAATTCTATAACGTCGTTTGTAAAAGCTATGATGTTTGCCAGAACTGTCCAGCTCTGTGCCTTTTAGACGTGTAGTAGAATCATATTACTTTGCCCCCTGGCAGTTAGGTATGGCATTGTCACTCTGGACAATGAAATGTAGACCTTTGTTGCTTCTAGGTGGAAGCTTTTAGGAGCAACGTTGAGCCTTAGTCAACCTGGGATCCTTTGGCCATGAAGAGCACAGCCCCCAGCTAACTGATGTTGAATATGTGGCATGAGCAAGAAACAAACTTATGTCATGTGACATTAGTAAGATTTAAGGTTGTTTGTTGCTGCAGAATAATCTCCTAGATTATGTTCTAGCCTAGAAAATTCTGGATGACTGTATGTCATTCAGCCTTGATATTACTTCAGGCCCTGCATATTCAGTTTCTAGACACATCATGTTGGTCATGACTGCTGCATATTGGAGTTGTTCATATCTTTGCCACCCTTTTAAACTCCACTTTTCCAAAAAAGTTGTTGGCCTCAAACATGTATTTTTCTCATCTTTCCTATCAAGTATTTAAGGTACTTACAGATACCCATCTTAAGAATAGAATGGGGCTTTTCTGTTTAATTCTAATTTTTTTTTCTTTTGAGACAGAGCCTCAAGCTGTCACCCTGAGTAGAGTGCTGTGGTGTCACAGCTCACAGCAACCTCCAATTCCTGGGCTCAAGTGATTCTCTTGCCTTAGCCTCCCATGTAGCTGGGACTGCAGGTATTAATTTGCACCATTCAGTGAACACATTTCTGATGTCCCTCATCTCTTCACGTGCATCATACACATTATGTACTCTTAACTCACTTCTGTGCTTCCTGAAGACCTACTGTCAAATGGTTCTTTGCACTCTCCACAGCGTCTCAGCCAGTACAGAGTCATAAAAGGAAAAATATTGGTAAATTTGTCTTGGGTAACTTGTAAAACATCTGGAAAATCACTGTTCCCTGAACCAAGGCTCTGATTTAAGCATCTCAGGAGAATGAGGTCAACTAGATAGAGACTACTACTTTAGTACTTTCTAGCTCAATACCCAGCTATTTTTTGGTTGTAGTTGTCATTGTTGTTTGGCAGGCCTGGGCTGGATTTGAATCCTCCAGCTCTGCTGTATGTGGCTGGCACCTTAGCCACTTGAGCTACAAGGTGCTGAGCCTAATTCTAAGTTTTAAAAGGTTACTTGAAGTGAAAAGTTCTTGGTCTGATCAAAATTGCTATGCAGATCATAACAATATTTGGAAATGTTGTTGAATATAACCAAAGACAAGCCATCTTTATCATATATGTTTATTTCTGGGTTTTTTTGTTTGTTTTGTTTTTACTAGTCTGCAGTAACTATAACAAAATTATACCTAGGTCTTATAATTTTTTGCATAATAAACTGTGGCTCAGGTTTTAAATTCACACACAGCTTGACACACTTTTCTCCCTTAGAGAAAATTGGAACCATTTTAAAACATGTGACTATAAACCTCTGCTTGGTAGCCATGCAAGCAAGGATGGCATTCTAAACAAGAGTACATTTAAGACCATTCAAGGTGACAGGTTCTCTTGGTTGGTATCCGAGACAGAACTACTTTAGGGAGACTCTCTTATGCATTAAATAATATAGTAAACATTCAGTATTATAGTCGCTAATGCTGATGATCCAAGTCTTCTATTAGAATGAGGATTCACATGTTTCCCACTGGTTATAGATCTCTCTAGGTGTGTGCTAGCCAGGCAAATGAGGCCCCCTTTGTTCTGGATAATGATTAGCCCAGTCGGACTCTGTTAGAAAGCTGGCCGGTGCCAGCTGGAGATTGTAATGTGAGCCTTTGTAGTATTTAGTCTCTTTAGACTGAACAGATTAACCCATCTTTTTTTGAGGCAAAGCCTACGTGCCATATGCCAGGTACTGGACAAATGGGTCATCTCCTTTAAGCCTCAAACCATCCTGTGACTCCCGACAAAAACAAACGCAGAACCCCAGGTGAGGTGCGCCCTCCTATTTATTTCTATTGTACTTCATGTATCTTGCAAATGGGTTAGATGTGAAACAGATTGATTTAGGAAGCAAATCCTTTAGTTCTTTTTTAACATCCCAAAAGTGACATGTTTTTTGTAGAAAATGGAAAAATGCTGAAGTGAAGTCAAAAGGAGAGAAATTACCCATAATTCAGCCATGTGTGGGGAACTATTATTGATGCGTTGGGAAGCAGTCCCCTTCCTGAGCCCGCGTGTGTGCGGTGTTCCTGGAGGGAAATAGAGACCACTTTCCTTCTTCCAGAAAGACTTAGAGAATGAAGTTTCCTAAGCATGAGGGGCAAGAGAATTAATTGAGTAAATAGGCAGTCATGAGGGAAGTTGTCACAGGCTGGTGTGCCTGGTTCCTGTTGTCGACCTTTCCCATAGCTGGCTCACGTCTGCCAGCTGCTAATCAAAGCTTATGAAAAGTTGGCTAACACAGCAGAGTAGCAGCTCAGCCATAGATGTGTTTACCACGCTGTAAGAATTCTGCCAGCCTTTCCCAGAGAGGCAAAGTAGTATAGGCACGCTATATCTGTTGGTGCCTGTGATGAATCACCCAGAAAAGGGCAGCAGAAACGCAGACTTGCCATATAAAAAGGGAGAGCATAGCAGTTGTTGTCTCTCTGGATCTTCGCTGCCGACACCCACTATTTCTGATAGATTTTCCTCTGATTTCCCCTATTTAAACAAGGTGTGCCAGGAACTGTACATGTCACTTATGATGCCAGTGGACAGTGAGCAGGAACTCATCATTAAGACAGATTTTATGGTTTTCCACCTGGAAACTGTTTTTATTCTAGTTTTACTAATTAGGTAAATCCCCACAGCTCGTTTTCCTGGAATTTAGGTATTTTAAAACATTTCTACACCTGTGCATCTCTCTTTGTTGTCTTTGGCTGCATTTAGCTATGCTTTAAGTGGCTAATTCATTTTCCTCCATCTGCTCCAGAGGAGCCCCTTCAGCTACTTGATTTTTGACCACACGTTCTTATTAACTTAATTCTCACACCCTATGAGCAGGTATTGTTGTTATCCCCATTTTGCAGACGAGGAAGCTGAGTCACATTATAAGTAATTTGCCCAAGGCCACACAGCTGACAGTGGCAGAGGTGGGACTCAAATGCAGGGAATATAGTCTAGAGGCATAGTCTAGGGCCTCTTTCCCTTAACGGTTACCCTGGGCATCCTGGTTACCCTGTATCTTTCATTCTACTTCCATTTTCACTTTTTTTTTTAAACTCTTTTTCCAAGTGAGGTCTCTATCTCATTTGGCTCTATTTAAGGGAAAGGCACGGACAGAATATAATGGTTTCACTCCTGACTTCACTGCAAGTTAGAATCCACATTGAGAAGCCTGAGGAGAGGCAGGAATCAAAGAGAACGTGCCTGGCCCACAGCCGCCTTCTTTGTCGAGGACTACAGTGATGTCCTGTGATATGTTTGTGAGGGGACCGGCCACTCTCTGCCAGGCTGAGGCGGAAGGCCTCCTCCAGGTTAGGTGGGCTTCCTTTATGGCCAATTTGCTCCCCAGGAGTGTCACTTACCTTCAGTCAAAGTCTTCAGTACAGTCAGACCTTGGGAGAGTCTGAGAGGCAGGAACTCATTGTATGTGTTGGCCGAGCTCAGAGGTCCTCAGGCTCCATGATGAAAGTGAAGCTCATTCTAGAAAGCAGCACTGGTGGGAGAAGAGGAGCTGACACCATCAGTGGAATCATGTCAATAACCAACAACCGTTTGCTTAGTCAATAGTTCTAGGTGTGAGACTGAGAATGTGTTTGTGTTCCCAGTTCTCAAGCCATAGCTACACCTGAAGAGGTGGTCTTGGGTCTAAATGAGGCTCTTTGTTCTGCCATGAGAAGCTGGACAAAGCCTCACTTCCATACTGTGTTCCTAGACGTCACCCAGCCCTGCGATTCATTCCCAAGATACTGAATGCTGCTCCTTCAGGTGTAGGTTAGAAGTATTTTAGCTGTGGACCTTGGAGCCAGGACTCTTAAAATGGGCCATAGATGAACTAGCTGTCTCGGGGTGCCACCCTCAAAAGCTTTCCATTTACAGGAAAACTGACAGAGCTTCTCCTAGGGAAGATAGAACCAGTCGACCAGGCCTGATGTCCCTGTCCACCTGACTGTGCCTTCAAACTTCTGTTGGCTTTGATGTAAAAAAGGACTGAAATGATGTCATTTGCAACAATGTGGAGTGAACGAGAGACCATTATCCTAAGATTCTCAGGAATGGAAAATCCTGAGGTTTTTCCCTATTAATAAGATTTTTACTTATTAATTCTCACTAATAAGTGGGAGCTACGAGATGGGTACAAAGACACAAAGCGATACAAAGGGCATGAGAAGCCAAGTATAGGGGAGAGCGGTGTGGCAGAAAACTTACCTGTTGGGTACAGTGAATGCTGTTCTGTTGATGAGCACACCAGATACCCTGCCTTAGGCACTATGCAAGACCACTTGTACCACCTTAATTACTATTTTAAAATAAAACACTCTGTTGGCTTTGAGGACCTGTGTGCCTGCACTTCTCTAGTCACTTGGCCCAGCCACCCCACCCCACCCCACTTCTTATGTATCTGGGTCAGTCCAGCACTGTCTTATGCCAAGTGCTCATCCTTGTGCCATTTCCTATACCTCTCTGGGGGACCGTTAGAGGATTTGATGCAAAGCAGGCATCCGAAATTAATGTTACACTGGCACTTGAGCTCTTATAACGGCCTCCTCTCTGGCTTTTCTTTCTTACCCACCTCTCAAAGCAACTTTCCACATGATAACCAGTAAGAATGTTCACAAATGAAAATTCTACCATATCATGTCCTTGCTTAAAATCCTCCAGAGGCTTCTCGGTTTTTACCATATTGAACAAACCCAAGCTCCTCACCCATACCTCACATGATCTGGTCCTGACCTCCAGCTGGGATGTCGTTTTGTACCTCTTGCCCTTCTGAGTCAACCAAACCGACCTTCTTCTGTTTTAGCACTTTAAGTCCCTGCACAGGCACATTCTGCTTCCCAGAATGCGCGTCCCCTGATCTTTGCGTGGCTGGCCTCTTCACATCATCAGATCTCAGCTGAATGCTCTCCACGATGTTTCATCACTCAGTCTAGGAACCACCCAGCCACCCTCTATGCCTCTCGTTTATCTTTCTGTTACCTCTTATTAGAAAATATGCTTTTTGGCTTGCCACTTATAGCTCAGCAGCTAGGGTGCCAGCAACATACACTGGAGATGGTGGGTTCGAATCCAGCCCAGGCCAACTACGACCAAAGAAAAATAGCTGGGTGTTGTGGTGGGTGCCTTTAGCAGTTTAGGAGGCTGAGGCAAGAGAATTGCTTAAGCCCAAGAGTTTGAGGTTGCTGTGACCTGTGACACCATGGCACTTTACTGAGGGTGACACAATAAGACTCTGTATCAAAGAAAAAAAGAAAAGAAAATATGCTTCACGAGGCAGGGACCTCTCATGTTCTGTTCTGTTTTATCCCCAGTGCCTAGAGCATAGTTGGTGTTCAGTTAATAGTTATTAAATGAATGACATGTGGTAAGTACTCAATAAATATTAGCTATTGATTATATTAGATAAGAACAGAAACGGGTAAAATCTTAGTATAACAACTAGTGTCCCATTTAGTCCTGATTCTATGCCGTGATATGTTCAAAGAAACAGCTGTCTGGGGGAAATATATGATTAAAAGCAGCTATCATCTTTACTTAGTCCCTAAAGAAAATGCTGACAGTGGGAGGGAGAGGGTATATTTTTTACCCATGACAAAGTGTGTTAATATCTCTGCTGTTGACAGAATCCAACACACACCGCAGCTCCACTAAGTTTATGTTTCTGTATCTGCTGACTCCCAACCAAAGAAGTCTCCCCCCAGACCTGTAGACTGCTGTGTTGCTGTGTGCCTTCAGATGTTACCTTCACCTTGGGGAGGGCAATTTCTAAATCAGCAAACAAAAGGTCAGGAGTCAAACAGGCACTCTTGGGACCTACAGAGAAGCTGGGTGGTGGAGGTAAGGCTGGAGATACTCACATTGGCAGGTTTTGTACCTGGCAGACACACAATGAATAAAGGGAAACTAAGTAAAGATTTCCATGACTTCTGAGCTGAATGGTACTTTGGTAAGACTATACCAGGTGTAATTGTGGAACATTGGATCCCAGGCATTTATCCAGATATACAGAAGGTAAATCTCTTAATTCTAGGTATTCTACAAAGCTATGAACCCAGGATAGGAGATCGCTACCATCACAAAGCTTAGGCCGTAACACCATTGTGTTTACCCCACAGTCCTCACTTAGGACCTTATTGACTCTGAATAAATGTAGTTATTTATTATTTTATTTTTATTTTTTTCCCCAGGGACAAGGAAAGACTTCTGTAGAGGGGAAAAGGAAAATAGAGACTAAGTGTCAGCTCTGCTCCCCGCAGTTGCAAAAGGGGTTTTATTAGCCTCGTCAGTATTATTATTTTGTTTTTAATTACTGCAGATTATAAACCAAAAATGGAAAAGGAACCATTGAGACTGAGAAAAGAACATGATACCATTTGGCCCGTGTGAGCAGACCAATATGAAAAAGTGATCTCACTACACAGTTGTAACAGGGACACTGATTCCTGAAGTTGGGTCAGGTCAAAGGTGGGAGAATGTCCCAGTCATGTTTTACTTCAGAATTGTTTCTCCAGTAGTGGATTCGGATTTCCAGAGCCATCAATGTTCTCTGTTCAGCTCCCTTATGTCTGGCACACATTTGTGAGACAGACCCTTAAGATTACAGGATGTGGTCTGGGGAAAGCAGGCCTTTACTCTGCAGAATCTCCAGGTCTGCCAGAGCATCTTTTCTGAGCTCTTGGCTTCCTTAGCACACTGGTCCAACCAGCTGACCTCAACTGACTCATCAGGTTATAAACGGAGTTGGGAATAGAAATTATTTCCCCTGGGGGATCCCAGTTGTATAATAGCTATCATTTGTATGCAGTTAAATCTTTTTCAGAATAGCATAGCTCAGAGCTCCCAGCTGCATTCTGTCTGTTTATTTCTGGAAGCATATGAAACACTTTGCCAGGAATCAGGAATATGGTTTCCAAAAGGTAGCATGGGCATGATAGTAACATCTGGGGTGGGGGTTTCTGCCACACCATATGGATTTTAGTTAGGAGGTCTGCTTCCTAGGTACCTGGGTTTAATGTTGTTGCTTGCTTTCTAATCACATGCCTATCAGTTCTCCCTTTTACCTGCCACAGTCTTGAACCTTTCAGCCACCATCCCCCAGAAAGTACCACAGGAAAGAGCTAGACATAAATATTCATGAGGGAAAGAGAGATTCAGAAGACAGAGGATGGTCAGGGAACCCTTCCCCTCCCCCCATAGGCTCCTGGCTTCTTGCCTTGCATTTTTTTCCTCCTCACCCATCCCCACTATACTAAATTGACATAAAAAATGGCCTGTTATTTTCTCCATCCAGTGGGGAAGAAGCAGGACAATGTGGAAGGGAAGAGCCAAAGAGATGCAGGATCCATACATGTTCCCCTGGGATGGCATGGTGTTTACCAGCCCAACTTATATCACTGATGGGGACATTGTCCAAACTCTCCTCCAGGAGTCAAGCAGGGTGGGATAGGAGAACAAAGAATTGCAGGTGGCAGTGGCTGTCATGGTTGGCAGTGGAGGGGTAGGAGAAGAAAAGGATGCTCCTCTTTGCCCTCGCCAGACTACTGGGTCATTCAGGGCCTTGCATTATCTTTTTGCACCAGAAAATCAGATTAAATGAATGCTAGCGGGACCCTTGACAGCTCTGGAGAAGGGAAGGATGTTTCAGCCCTGTGCCTCACTGAAGGGTGGGAGGTTAGATGCTCAGTGGCCTACATCTGTGAGTCTTCAGGGAATTTTGCTTATGGGTGGAACATTCCCCTCTACTCTCGTCGTTCTCCTCCTGCTGCACTGAACTCAGCACTGGCCACTGGGTTTCCCACAGTGGAGGCCACTGGCAAAGGCCCCAGTTTATTACACACCAGGGATTTGTTCTCTGACAGCTACATGCGTCAATCTCAAGTTTCTGATTTTCAGGTTTTCTCACTATTCCAAGTTATCTTGCCTATTTCTAGCTACCCTTGCATAGGTTTTATCTTATAACTTCCAATTAGAGGTACACAGTTCGTTTGTAATACCTTTTCCCTTTCTCAGCTGTAGAGCTGGTCTCTTAACTCAGATTAACTTATGCAAACAAGGACCATTTTAGTGCCTTTTTCTATCATATACCAAGAATAATTTGTATTAATCTCAGCAGATAAGAGCAAGTATCAAGTCATAGCAAGGTGATGAAACCAGGATCTCTCCCTGACTTGGCCAAATACCTACCTGTAAGGTTAGTTCTTTGAGTGGAACACACACTAATGCTTTAACACATGCTTTGTCCACCCTGTCTCCTGAGCCTAGTACCTTGAATAAATGGGGAGTAACTGAGCTGTACACAGAGCACACAGTAGCCTGTGATTGGTGGGAATAATGAAAAGCTTTGTAGTGGAGCTGAGTGGCCAGCAGGAGGCAGTGTAATAGAGAGGAAGGAGCACTACACTTGTGAGAGTCCTGGTTTGGGAGCATTCTCTGCTGACTTAAGGCCACATGGCATTCTCAAGGTGCTCAACCTGATACTGTTCAGCTGTTTTCAGTCCTGTGTCCCAGGCACTGTGCTGGCATTGCTGAAGGTAACAAGGTCTTGCAGTTAAGTATGACAACCCTGGCTGTGTTAGGGGTGTCTTGTGGGGCTTGAATGAGATAATGGAAGTCACTGCTTTTGTGACCTTTAAGTGTTCGCAGTACAGATATCATTTTATTGAAAATAACATTAGTACCATTTACAACATTAGTACCATTTAATGGCCCTGTGGGAGAGCATAAGTGTATCCAACCAGGGTGCCATGTTGAACAAAGTACATAGCTACGTAGATGGAGAGTGCACATATATATGTATACAATAGCAAAGTGTGAAAACACTGCTGCCATTGACACAGGAATGTAAAGCGCTTATTCAAAATAAGTTATATGAACATCTGCTTGATGAACCTGAGAAGACTTCAGGCTTATAAAGAAACTGCTTTATTTACATGTTTCTGTATCCCTCTGGAAAAGGTCAAAAGAGCAGCAGAGTGGCTAAAAGGGATGGATTGAGGACGGTCTTCAGACCCCCTTTCATGAAGAAGGAGGGACTTGGGAAGAGTTATTTTTTCCTATTGAGCCCAAAAGGCAGCCCTTGAGACCCCTCGAGGGACTAAATACCAAAAGGAGCTTAGGCCTGGGCAGTCTTAGATGCACTACAATTCAGGGTGACGGAGAGGAGCATTTTAAAGTCATTTGTTGGAACATGGTTAACAAATCAACAAAAAGACAGGATCCCATTCAGACTCTTCATGACATATTAGTAAGCGGGGGGGATAAAGGAGACTATTGACTGTTTTATATGTATCTCACTTTTGGGGAAAAGTATTTGCAGATGTGTCTTACTTAGTGTGTTTTATGTTGCTATAGCAGTAAAGGAAAAATTTTAATAGTTCTGGAGACTGGGAAGTCCAAAGTTGAAGGGACTGCCTCTGATGAGGGGCTTCTTGCTGCATCATCCCATGACAAAAATGAGAGAGCAAGACAGAGAAGGAAGGGAACCAAACTCTGTCCTTGATCAGGAACCCAATCTTGCAATCAAAGCATCAATCCGTTCATGCCTCCTGTCCTAATCACCTCTTACGTTCCCATCTCTCCACAGGGTTGCACCGAGGATTTAGTTCCCAGCACATGAACTTGGGGGACGTGTTCAAACCGTAGCAGTATGCAATGTCAACTGTGGTTACCATTGAATGCTACGGTTCTGCACTCGTCTTTGGATTTTCTATATTTTCCAAGCTTTATTTCTAGTGTTGGGACTGTGCATTAGGATCACCTACCAGAACCTGTAAACCATATAGATTTTTGAACCTCACCCCTGGAGATGCTGACTTAGTTGGTCTGGTAGAAGATGAGGCTGCCAAGGAAAGAGGAAGCAGATTCTATACTAAATCATACTAAGGAGTATTATTATCATTTCCCATATTAATTCCAGGTTCATTATAACCTGGGACAAAGTCCATACTGCAGTGGAAACCTTACTGCTCTAAACTGCCCTCCGCCTTGGCTCCACTTGTTGCTTTACCTGGGAAGAATGCATCTAGTTCAGCCCCTGAAATGCCCTTCAGGCTCTTAGGACTTGGAAAAAGCAATCATCTATCAAATACCAGATGGCTGTGTAGATTAGCCCCAATAAGTAAAAACACAGTGATGGGAACAAGAGATGGTGATTAGCTGGTTGAATAACAACAGACCATCTCAGCGCAGATGTACTGGAAACAAGGGCAAGATCAGATACTAACGTTTTTATTTTCTTTGGTTCATTAACAATGCATTCATTATTTCAATACTGCTCTGATGTTAACAGTGAAGAGATTAGGAGTGAAGGCTAGCTTTTAGACATAGTGTTCTCATCTTTATTAAAATAACTCTTTTTCTTAAAATCTGGTGGTAAGAGATGACTTAACGTTGTTTTCGATCTGGTTGTAAAGTATAGTAATGTGTGCTTCCAAGGAGGTTTTTTGTCTGCTTGCTTGTTTTGTTTTGTTTTTTTTGGTGGTTTTTGTTTGTTTTTTTAAGAATTTCAAACTGAGCATTTTTAGCTCAGTTTATATGCCTGCTATGGAAAAACTAATGCTTACACTGTCCACATATTGCATACAGTTTCATGGTATCTAAATATGACAATTGAGCCCCCGAGATGTTTTAGGCCACCATTTCAGTTCTGCTCAGTTGAAAAAGAATAGGAAGTTTCTAGGATGCTGCCTACTTAAAACCCTGCTCTAAACTCTAGGATCTCCCAACTCTCAGTTCACTAAGGGATGGGTGAAGAGATGAAAGATCACAGATAATTTAAAGCGTAGTTAGACCAAAACTGGTAAAATGTGGTATCAGTTTTTTTTTGCTTTTGAGACAGAGTCTCATAATGTCAACCCAGCTGGAGTGCAATGGTGTCATCATAGTTCACTGCAATCTCAAATTCCTAGGCTCAAAGGAGCCTCCTGCCTTAGCTTCCTGAATAACTGGGACTACAAGCATGTACCACCATGCCTGGCTAATTTTTCTATTTTTTGTAGAGATGGGCTCTTGCTCTTGCCCAGGCTAGTCTCAAATTCCTGAGCTCAAGCAATCTAGCTTCCTCAACCTCCCAGAGTGCCAGGATTACAAGCATGATTCACTGCTCCCAACCCCCAAATTTTATTTTTTTTATTTATTTATAGACACAGTCTCACTATGTAGCCCTCGGTAGAGTACCATGGTATGACAGCTCACAGCAACCTCATACTCTTGGGCTTAAGTGATTGTCTTGTCTCAGCCTCCTAAGTAGCTGGGACTACAGGCACCCATCATAATGCCTGGCTACTTTTTGTTGTTGTTATAGTTGTCATTGTTGTTTAGCAGGCCCAGGATGGGTTCAAACCTGCCATCCCCAGTGTATGTGGCTGTCACCCTAGCTGCTGAGCTACAGGCACTAAGCCCCAAATTTTAATTGTAAAAATACTTAGTTTAAAACATAGCCAATATTTAGAAACACATTAACATTCTAACACATCATTCAAAAGCAGTTTTAGGGACTCATAATGTGCAAGCAATAAAATCATCTTACTTCACCAACAACTAAATGGTAAAAATATTAAAATCAGTTTGAAAAAATCAAATTCTATTGAAATGTACTTTTCTATAGAGGAAAAGAAATACCTCCAAGGTATAGTAAGAAATCACATCACAATATATTTCCAGTAATAGGATGCCTTCAAAGACACAGATATTGTTGCTGCATCATGGTAGTTTTATTTTTTTGACAAATGTATTATCTGTGCATACCTCTCGGGTATGATCGATCTGATTCTTCTACCCCTAGATCAATGCTTTTCAACCTTTTTTTAGCTCATGGCATACTTGAACCTATTGTTAAACTTCTGTGACACACTGACTCATGGAGAGTTAAGTAATTTTCCCAAGGGCATGTTTAAGTTACGTTGATTAAAAAAGAAGAGTAAAGAAAAGAATATACTTACTATGCTTTGAACTGCTTTTGAAAATAATTTAATTAATGATCTTTAAAAATTTTTATGGAACACCTGAGATTCTCTCATGGCACACTAGTGTACCGTGACGCACCGATTGAAAATCAGCACCCTAGATAAGCAACAGGTAAACTCCCTGTCAACCTGGCCCATATTACTGCCAGTCAGGCAAGTGATGAAGATTAGGCCCCTGGAAGCAGTACGTGTTACTGGCAAGACGCAGCACTGTAAGGCAAGGTGGTCATCAGGAGGTGTTGTTTCATTATCTTATTTGTTCACTTGTGAGCCTGACTTTGTTGTTTAATTTCCTCCACATTGTAGTCTGTCTGCCATTATTAGATATAGGGAAGAAGTTAACAAAGCTGTAGTATAAACAGGTAAGTGTGATTGATGTCCTTTCCCAAAGCATCAATTTTACTTGAGGATATTGAAGGCAAAATAATATATACATTTGGTTGTATATAATTTTAACATTTTTATACTAAAGTCATATTTTATATATTACGGAATATAAAGCAAAATATGCACAGTTTTTAAAGACAAAACAAGAAATTTCAAGGGAATTTTCTGCATAGAGAGGCCATTTTCCACTATACCTCCAAACTCTAGAATGTAGGATTAGGGTCGAAGTGGGGTGATATATATTAATTACTTCACTCTCATCTTTTATTAGAGGTTCTTTCATGAAAAGATTTGAGAAGCACTGCATAGGGACATGAAGAAAAAAAATAGCATAAAATTTGGTTAAATAGATGTCTGTCTAATTACAGTTATGAAGAGACTTTATTCAGTTACACTTTTTTTTAGAAAAAAAAAAGCCTAACTCTTAAATAAGCCAGGCATAGATCAGCAATTACCCTATTTCTGAGGATTCAGCATTTATTTT
>NW_003852427.1:3687635-3688204 GCF_000181295.1 Otolemur garnettii
GTATTGATGAGTATTACATATTTTTTTCTTCCGTTCTTCAGATACTTTACTAAGTAGGATATGTTCCAGCTCCATCCATGTAAACGTAAAAGAGATAAAATCTCCATCTTTTTTAAGGCTGCATAATATTCCATGGTATACATATATCACAATTTATTAATCCATTCATAGGTTGATGGGCACTTGGGCTTCTTCAGTGATTTGGCAATTATGAATTGAGCTGAATGAATAATCTGGTGCAAATATCTTTGTTATAAAGTGATTTTCGGTCTTTTGGATATACACTTAGTAGAGGAATTGCAGGATCAAATGGCAGGTCTACTTTTAGATCCCTGAGTATTCTCCATACGTCTTTCCAAAAGGGACATATTAGCTTGCACTCTCACCAGCAGTGCAGAAGTGTTCCTTTTTCTCCACATCCATGCCAACATCTGTAGTTTTGGGAGGGATTCAGCATTTAGAGAATAGTTTAAGGAAATGCCAATGGCTAGATTCTCATAATTTTCCTAGTAGAAAACTATGAGTTTCCTCGTGTATCCATTGCAGTGTCTCATTTATGACTTTTGGTG
>NW_003852427.1:3688257-3705373 GCF_000181295.1 Otolemur garnettii
AGGCTGCTTTAGGATTTTTGCATTTCACACTCTCAGCAACCCTGTGAAACACTGTTACCTCCATTTCCCCATTTTCCAGATGAGGAAATTGACTCACTGGGAGTTAAGTAATTTTCCCAAGAGCAGGTATCTTACAAATGGCAAGAGCAAGATTGGACCCTGGGCAATCCGGCTCTAGAGTCCTCCCCTTAAACATTACCTTTTCCTAGATAAAATTGCTTCTTATCATAGAAATTATTAAACACTTATTGCTTACAAGGCCAGTATTCATGAAATTATTTGGAAATGATGCTTAAACCACATGAGCAGCTATTAACCAATGATGTAGGATTAAACAGGAATGACAGAGTAGATGCCATTTGGCTAATAAAAGACTAAAATGAAGCCCTGAAATATATTTTTAAAATGATTTTTGTTATGATTATGCTATGAACATCTTGTGCGAAATAAAGGGTATTGTTTGGTGCTATTGGGCAGTTTTGTCCAAACATCCTCCCTCCAAAAAGTACTTGATTTATTTTTTATTTGGAGAATTAGTGACCTTTCCTCAATTGTCTTCAGGTAAAGATAACCTATATTAGATAAATTGTATGCTTGAAAGTTATTATTTTTGTCTTGGTCTTGATACAGGAAGCTGGGCAGTTATAGGAAATTGGTGGTGCCAGGGTCAGTAAAGTGTATAAGGGAGGCTCAGCTGTGATCACGTGCCCTGTCCCAGAAAAGAAGAGGCTCAGTGGTCTCCGTAGGCCCCATCACTCCTGATTTTGTTGTCTTCATTTTAAGAAAAGAAAGAACCCTCTCCTAGCAATAACTTGGGCTACATTATTCCTTGTGACCACCCTAAATTTCTTTTCCATATTCGGAAAATGCATGTAAATATTTGTTTAATTTCCCTCTAGTTGATAGCTTCCTTTCTTAGTCCTATGCCTTTTGAAGACAAAATCTGTATGGTTTTTAAATCGTACCAAATGTTTAGGGTCACTTTTTTTTTAATTAAATCATAGCTGGTTTTATATACAATTCGAAATACTTATAACAAACTGGTTAACCTAGCCTTTGCCGCACTTTCTTAATTATTGTGTTAAGACGTTTATACTCTACACTTAGTAGATTTGACATGTACCCTCGTAAAAAGGGTCACTTCTTCATCACTAGAGTTTGCCTCCTCTTAGTCCAGACCCAGACAGAGATTGCATTCTTATGAGGAGACCCTATTGCAAAGAAACAAACATTTTGGGGCACAAATAAGTGGAATATATAGAAATGAAAAATAAAAGATGATTATGCTCCATGATATTAAGATTTCATCAGAATAAATACAGAAACACAAATATTTTAATGAAATGAATGAAGGGTGGTTTTTCATTGCCACCGTATTAATCTTGGACTTCATTAATTAGAATAGACAGGATCCAGCTAGCCAGTTTCAAGTAGTTCTGAGAATAGTTTTGGGAAATTCTATTACCAAATATCTTGACAGTGATCAAAATTAAGCTTCAGCTTTTATGCTTTAGGCCCCGAAAATTTGAAGGTGGTTGATATTGAACCAATCTAAATATTCGGAGAGGTCTCTTCACCCAGAGCCTTGAGTCACAGATATTTTAAGCCACAATGGGCTTTTGCCATTAAACTCCTCTGTCTCCCATTCAGTAGTCCACCTTGTATATCTCAGCCTGTCTGGGAAACCCCACCTGGCTTGATCTCCTACTAAGCTATCATTTTTCTGTCAAACGTATCAAGATCTAATAGTTTCTACATGCTGGCTTTTCATTCCAATTTTAATGGAAGCAGAGTCCTTTCTTCCCAGCAGTAGATCAATTAACCAAAGTGCACTGAAGTCAGGGAAGGTTAACTTTTGCCTTCAGGACAGATAGTCCTAAGTAGAGTATAAAAGATGAAATTTTGCTTTTATCTAGGAAAATGTATTGGTTAGATTTCTCCCCAGAGAGCCTCTCTGAGTTTAAATGTGAGAAATCTCCTTTAAAAGACCTGCTGAGGCTTATCCTTTGGGGATAACAGCCCGTGTTTCCAGTATGGGTTTATCACTGGGCACATCTAAGCATTAGCAAAACATGAGAAGGGATTCTTGGGAATCCCATGGTCATTAGGTAGTAGTATTCTATTATCAAGTGGAGATTTTTATGTTTGTTGGTTTAAAGGTTCATGATAAAACATTTTCCTTGTGTTTTAAGAGTACTATAGCCTTAAACACTGCCTGCTGTTTTTATTTGCCTATTATGTGCAGAACAAACTGCTGCAGCCCCCAAACCTTCATCCTCTCATTGTCCTGCAAGCTTAGGGCCACACTAAAGGTGTGGAGGAATCTGGCTGTCCTTTCAGTGAAGTCTGAAGTCCAAGGAAGCTGCCTCTTGTGTAGTAACATTGATACCTCTCAGGTAGTGACAGCACCCACCTGAAAGTATGTCTTGACAAGATGGAATTTCTGCCAAAGGTGCATGTAACTTAGTTTTGTCCTCCCTGCCACCAGCATCTTCACCGCACCCTCCAGTGCAGACATCTATATATGATGGTAGCACGTATTAATCTTACCTAGAGAGGTCAAGGAGACTTTATAGTAACAAAAGTGTTAAATGATGAGGTTAAGTGTCTTATCTGAAATGCTTGGGACCAAAAGTGTTTCAGATTTGGGTTTTTTCCACATTTTGAAATATTCACATATACATAACCAGTTGAGCTTCCTTGCTCTGAAATCCAAATGCTACAATGAGTATTTCCTTTGCGTGTCATGTCAGCACACAAACAGTTTCAGATTTTGGAGCATTTTGGATTTTAGATTTTCAGATTAGAGATGCTCAACCTGTATTTGGAAATGTTTAACCCCTCATTCTGGAATGATAAATGAATAGAAATGAAAATAAATATATATGTTCATGGATATTAAATCAATGCGTCAAATAAATATATGTGTTCATGGATATTAAATCAATGCATCTCCCCTCTTCTCTTTCCACCTTGTTCCTGAGAGACAAGATTCCCAAGGCCCAGTAGATTTACCATTGCAGTGTAGGAGACTGGTGAGACAGTAGCCCTGAGGAGTGACAAGGCTTATTAAATGCCTGTATGATCTTCTCCTCTGAAGGAAGACAAGCCGGGAGAGCCTGTCCCACAGGGTTCTCTACAGTGTGGAGAAGATTGCAGGCAGGAAGAAGGATGATGTGATTTAAGAGAAATAAGAGAAAGGCCTGCCTGTGTCCTGGCCAGGCTGAAGATGGGGAGGAAGGAGAAAGAGAATAGTGTGGAAGATACAAGTGGGTGCCAGGGGCACTTCTAGAGTTCTCCGTGAGGTTTGCTGTTGGGAAACTGAGGAGTTCAGGGAGCCACAGGAGCACAGGATCCACCCTGCACTCCTGTGGGGACTTGGAGCAGACAAGAGCACTGTGCAGAGGCCCTTCAAGTCACCAAAAGAGCGTGGCTGAAGTGAGTGAGCAGCTGCATCATAAGAGATGTTGGGAAAGACCACTGGGCCGGGAGCTGAAGGGTGTTTGGGCACAGACTTCAGGGTCCGCAGCCCGCCTCAGCTGAGGGAAAGCTGACCCAGCCAAGGGGAGGTGGCCAAACCTATCTTGTATTCCTGAAAATAAAGAAAGGGCCCGCCTGGTACTTTACCATCAGAGGCCAGAAGGGTAGCAAGGGATCAAAGGGTGGTACTGCAGACCAGCAGGGTCCACGCAGTACATGTGAAAGGAATGGCACAATGGCTGACATCCCCACCTCCCCTGCAGATACTGTGAGGTTGGGATGCCATTCTAGGAAGAAGGCAGTCTGTCAGGGAGTCTGAAGATTTCCTACGGCACTGCTTTAATCGCTGGACTACATTTAAGACTGAGTTAGACGCTTACAGTAAAAGCTATTTCATCAGGTGTGATTAGAGCCAATTTTTAAAAAAAGTGATTAAAACAGAATCATAAATAACTTATATCTTAAACATTTATTTTAATTTAATATAAATGTATGTTAATAATCTTTTAATGCAGGACCAAGACCTTTTCTCTGAATATTTGGTGTTTTTTATATTGTTGTTATTCTTAGAAAATTTCATTGATGCTATCTATGCACAGGGTTTTCCTGAAACACCAGGGTGGCCCTGGCATATCTTTATCCTTTCTCAAAGGAAACCATCATACTGTAAACTAACTGCTCTTCAGCCACTAATTGTACATTCATTTCTCCATTCATTCCTCTCTTCTGTAAAAAAGAGAAAAATTTGTGAATGCCTACAGGATTCGGAAGCCAAATCTGATGAAAATCTTAGGTCATTATCTTGGTGTATTCTGATAGTTTGCTATGTCTGCTATAACAAAGTACCACAGCATAAATGACTTAAAAACAGACATTTATTTTCTCACACTTCTGGAGGCCAGAGTCTAAGATCAGGTGTTGCTAGACTTGGTTTCTTCTGAGGCCTCTCTCCTGCGTTTTCAGATGTGCACCTTCTCACCTTGTCCTCACACGTTCTTTTCTCCATGCCTGTGCGTCCCTGGGACTGTGCTGTTTTGAGTACTATAGCTGTGCAGTAGATTTTGAAATCAGATAGTGTGATACCTCTGTTTTGTTATTTTTGCTAAAAATCACTACAACTCTTTGGAGTCTTTTCCCCTTTCATACAAATTTTGAGATTGGTTTTTCCATTTCTGTGAAAATGAAATTTTCATTGAAATTTTGATAGAAATTGCATCGAATCTGTAGGTTGCTTCAGGAAGCATAAACATTTTAACAATATTAATTCTTTTAATCTATGAGCACATAGTATTCCTTTATATCTTCTTCAGTTTCTTTCATCAATTTTGTATAGTTTTTTTTTCTTGTTTTTGAGATGGAGCCTCAAGCTGTTTCCCTGGGTAGAGAGCTGTGATATCACAGCTCACAGCAACCTCCAACTCCTGGCCTTAAGTGATTCTTCTGTCTCCTTCTCCCAAGTAGCTGGGACTACAGGTATCTGCCACAACGCCTGGCTATTTTTATTTGGTTGCAGCCATCGTTGTTTGGTGGGCTCAGGCTGGATTCAAACCTACCAGCTCAGGTGTATGTGGCTGGCACCTTAGCTGCTTGAGCCACAGGTGCTGAGCCTGTATAGTTTTCAATATATAGATCTATCACCTCCTTGGTTAAATTTGTTCTTAAATATTTCTTTGTAGCTATTGTAAGTGGTATTTATTATTTCCAGAATATTATGGGGGTACATGTTTTGTTTACATAATTTGCTTTAGTCCATTTTACATCAAAGTTATAAGTGTGCCCTTTACCCAGAAAGCATGCATTGGGTGTGAATTTGCCCATCCCCTTCTCCCCCCACCTACTTTTTCTGTAGAGTTTTACTTCCCTATCTGCACATAAATGTTGATCAACTAGTTCCAATTTGGTATTGAGTACATGTGGTAATTTTTTTTCCATTTTGCAATGATTCCTTTAGAAGAATGGTCTCCATTTCCATCCAGGTTGTTATAAGGAATACTAAATAACCATTTTTATGGCTAAGTAGTATTCCATGGTATCCATATATCACATTTTATTAATCCACCTATGTATTAACGAGTACTTGGGTTGATTCTGCATCTTTGTAATTGTGAGTTGTGCTGCAATAAATATTTGAGTGCAAGTATATTTTTGATAAAATTTCTTTTTTTACTTTGGGTAAATAACTGGTAGTGGGATTACTAGATCAAATGGTAGGTCCACTTTTAGTTCTTTGAGGAATTTCCGTACTGTTTAACATAAAGGTTGTATTAGTTTGTGGTCCTATCATCAGCGTGTAAATGTTCCTTTCTCTCTGCATCCTCTTTTTCATCTGTTATTTTGGGACATTTTAGTAAGAGCCATGCTCACTGGAATGAGGTATCTCCAAATCTCTGGTGCTGCATTTGGACCCCAAGATTCTACTCCAGAGCCTCCACTACCACAGTATAGCCATAGATCTGCTTGAAAGTTAAGAGCCCTTCCAGAGACCCCTTCCCCAGCCTCAAACTGCCAGCTCACTGAGACCTCATTAGAGCAAAGGCACACAGCTAGGAGAACCTACAAAACTCACAGCCAGCTGCTGCTGTTGTTACTGTTACTAGAGTGCCATATAATCTCCTCCTCTTACTCAAATTAAGCAGGAGGGTTTCCAGCAAGGAACTGAGATCCTCCAGACTTTTTAACTCTGAGCTGAGAAATGAAGTCATAGATGAGAAGAAACCAGCAAAATAACCCTGGCATCATGAAAAATCAAAACAGATCAACATTCCCAAAGGATCACAATAGAGCTATAGCAAGGAACTCCAAATATAAAGAAATTTGTGAAAAGACAGAAATGGAATTCAGAATATGGATGGTAAATAAGGTGAATGAAATTGAAGAGAAAGTTGAAAACCATCAAAAACATGCCCCCAGCATATTTCAGGAAATTATTTAAAAAGTCACTAAAGAACTAGATAAAATTAGGAAAGATATAATGGAACTTAAAGACATGGAAGAGTCATTCAGAGAGTTTCAGAACATAGCAGCTTTCAGCAACAGATTAAACCAAGGAGAAGAAAGAATCTCAGAGCTTGAAGACAAGAGTCTTGCGCTAACCCAATCATTTAAAGAGGTAGAGAAGAAAAGAATAAAGACAGAGCAATCACTTGGATCTACGCTATGCAAAGCAAACAAACAGGCACAAGAATAAAGAGATAAAAACATGGAAAATCTATTTGAAATTATTGTTGAAGAAAAGTTCCTTAGTATCACCAAAGATCCAGACGTCCAGATATAAGATGGCCATCAAATTTCAGGAAGATTCAAAGCAAGTAGAACATCTCTAAGACACATAGTAATTAACCTAGCCAAAGTCTAGCTGCCTGTCTACAAGCAGCTAGACGTTAGTAATGACTGACCAACAAGGCAAAACCCATCAGGATAAAAGCAGAGTTCTCAGTGGAAACCTTCCAAGCCAGAAGGAAGTGGACCCCTATCCTCAATCTTCTTAAACAGAACAACTGCCAGCCTAGAATTTTGTATCCTTCAAAACTAGTTTCACATTTGATGGAGAAATTAAGTCTTTTCCTGACAAGTAAACATTGAAGAGCTATGTCATACTAAATCTGCTCTGTGGGAAAGATCTATATTATACATGGATCAGCACAATAGACACACACCAGTGTAAAACTACCCAGAAGCTAGAAGTCAAAGCCTAGATATCATAATGGCCCAGGAGGTAAAACAAAGCAATAAAGTTCTACACAACAGGATGAACAGAATCCACCCCACTTGTCACTTCTCTCATAAAATGGTCTGAACTCTCCACTGAAGAGACATAGGCTGGATGAATGGATCAAAAAATATAAGCCAAGTATCTGCTTTCTCTCACAAATGGATCTAATTCACAGGGACTCTGATTAAGACTCAAGCTGAAGGGATAGAAAAGGATATTTTGTTCAAGTGAAACCAAAAGAAAGCTGGCATAGCCGTTCTCATAGCAGATAGCATAGACTTAAATGAAAGTAGTGAAGGGCAAAGATGGCCCTTATAGTATGTTGGTGAAGGGAGCAATTCAATGAGAAGACTTAACATTACTAAATATTTATGCCCCCAACACAGGTACACCCAGATGTATAAGGCAAACACTACTTGATGTAAACAAAGTGATAAACAGCAGCATCCTAAAAGCTTGGGTTTTCAACACCCCACTGACAGAACAGGACAGATTCTCCAACCAGAAAATAAAGAAACAACGGTCATCTCTAAGGTAAAGTCCAAGTTGTAATGAGCTCTTCACCTGAGGGTCATGGTGAACACCCTCTCATTTTGTGCATTAGGTGAGATTCTGCCAATTGCCCTCCCTCCTCCTGCCAGTCATCCGCAATAAGTTTTAAAGAAAAATCTAATACTTCATATGCTACTTTTCTCCAGAGCCATTAAGCTGTATAGAATTTTGCATATTTGGTACATAAATCACCCCTCTAATGCATCATTTATTCATTTACAATTTCTAGTTATATTTTCTTTAGTAGGCCAAGAACTCTTTAAAATACATGCAGGCTTGGTGTTTGTAGCACAGTGGTTATGGTGCCAGCCACACGCACTGAGGCTGGTGGATTCGAGCCCAGCCCTAGCCAGCTAAACATCAATGACAATCACAACAAAAAAATAGCCAGGTGTTGTGGCGGACGCCTGTAGTCCCAGCTACTTAGGAGGCTGAGGCAAGAGAATTGTTTAAACCCAAGAGTTTGAGGTTGCTGTGAGCTGTGATGTCATGGCACTCTACCCAGGGTGACATAGTGAGACTCTGTTTCAAAAATATAAATAAATAAATAATAAAATACATGCAAAGAAATTTGAATGTAGAGTCTTAGATTTCCGCTATTAAAAACATTTTTACTGGGGCCTCAACCCCTAACTGAAAATGTTGTTCAAAGAAACTTGCCTTAATTAAGTCTATTCAAAGCATTCAATTTAGTTTTTATACAGACAATTCTCTCTTTAGTCATTTTTTTCTCATTTTGCGTATATTAAATTATATGATTAAAATAACAAATAAAATGGACATAAGCAGACTTGGAAATGAAACTGACTCTTGAATGCAGACACTGTGAAGACAGCCCCAAGGGAAACCTATTGCCTGTGAATTCTCACTGCATCAGGGGGAATCAGTCAGTGGGATGTAGGAAGGAATGGGGAATATGGTTAATTCAGCAAGTCAGTTAAACGGAGATCAGTTTAAGAGTGTAAATTGTGTAACATTTTCTCTCTAACACAGTGGTTCTCAACCTGTGGGTTGTGACCCCTTTGTAACAATGAAAATACATCCTGCATATCAGGTATTTACATTACGATTCAAATTTTATAGTAGCAAAATTATAGTTATGAAGTAGCAACGAAAATAATTTTGTGGTTGGGGGTCACCACAACATGAGGAACTGTATTAAAGGGTCGCAGCATTAGGAAGGTTGAGAACCACTGCTCTAACAACAGATTAGGGCTCAAAAGGAAAGTCAAGTTATAGGTGACATTTAAAAATTGTGCAGTAGAGCCTTCATAGTTGGCCACCTCCTTACATTAACTACCTCCTTAAGTCAACCTAATTTTCATAGACTGAGCATGCACCACATGTACTCCGTAGGAGTTCCTTATGTTGACCAGCTCCATACGTTGCCTAGTTTGTTACATTCTCTTGGGTGGTCAACTTACAGAGATTCTACTGTATTTAGTTAAATGTACTAAACCCTCTTTACAAACCTTCTACATATATTCTATGGCTTTCTTCCTCTGACTCTGTCTATATTTCTCTATCTGCATCCTATATTTCTCTATGTGCATCCTCTTTTAATGCAATGACTGCATTGATAATGGGAAGAGACCAGGAACTTTCTAATTGGGGTCCAAGCTACAAATGATTGTTTCCCCATTGAATGTCTATATGGGTGCTCTTGGTGTAAAGATCACATTTCTCTCTGCTCCTTACCCTACCTCCTCTCCTGCCTATCTCCAGCGGTGCTCCTGTTTAAACATTCCATGTTCAGTGCCATGCAGCCTCCTCCTGCTCCATGTTCAGGCACTATTTACCTATATGGTAGCCTAATCCCAGCTTTGTGTGGCCACTGAATCCACAGTGGAGTGGGCTGAGGAGAGAGTTGGCAAGTTCTTCCTTGACATTCTGCCTGTGTGTGTGTTCACGTTCAGGTTTGCAGAGCCAAAATTCTATAGGCCAACCTTTGGCCATGGAACAGGGAGCAGAAATTCAGTGAGAGCTCATAGCTTTCTCCAGCTGTAAGAAAACTTTGCCCTAATAAGGACAGGTACCTTTACTAGCTTTGGCTAGTAAATTGAGGACTTGGCATTTCTAATCGGTCAGATGATTAAGTCTCTCTAGAACAGAGTTCACATCCTATGTGGTTTTTGTTTTGTTTTGGTATTGTTTCCTCTAGAGCCAACACTATTCACTTCATTACGGACCGTAATGTGCCTTCCTAGTATTGGTTACTGTTTGTGATCCATTTGTGGCACATTTTTGAATCTTCCAAAATATCGAAGGAAGAAGTAAACTTCCCCCAAACCTCTTGAACTTACATTATTGTTCTATCCTACCTTAAACAGAACTTGTAATTTATGTCCTTACTGTCCTAGCACTGAACTGTGCCTTCTACAGGGTTACATAATATAAACTAATTTTAAAAGACACAGCATATTAGCTGCTGTGCAGGGGTCAATTTTTAATATCCTGAAAAGGCTTAGGAATCAAACCAGTTTAAAGCTAAGCCCGTTCTATTTGTAAATAGAAATAGAAATGTCAGTCTGAGAGTATAGTGTGACAAATCTCTGGGCAATGTGTCTTCCACTGATTTGTGCAGTTATCCCTGGAAAGAGCATGTAAGGAAATTAGTCTTCCCAATCCAAATTTCCTTTTGATAAAAGCTTGGCAGAAGCTTTTCTAATCCTAGGTGTCAAGTCTTTAAGAATAATTTTGCTGGATGGTACATGCCTTAAGGATATGATATTTCAAATATCATCATACTGCTTGCAGTCCTCGGCGGTTTTAGCATGCAAATTAGTATGTATCATTTCTCGTCTCCCTCCCTATACATGTGTGAATATGTATGTGTGTTCTGTTACATCAAAACAGTCAGTGGTATCAGAGAACCAGACCTTGTGCAAATCACTTAACCTTTCCCAGCCTGTCTTCTCACACTGTAACACGAAGGGATTGTACTACATTTTATTTTAAGCCCTTCACAGTTACAGCCTTCTTTTATTCTACTGGGAAAGAATTTGGTGTCCACATGCTTATGTGTGCCCTGCATATGAAGATAACATAGACTAAAGTTTTGTTTCTGAGAGCCTAGAATAATACGATTCATATATGCACAAGGATTCTTCTCCTTTTTACATTTTAATATATATAAGCCGAAGGGAGGGATTTTGAAAAGATTAAAATCTTTTTGGACTAAATATGGCATCTACATCTAAATTTCACCATCACCTCACCAGGATCAATTTTAGTGTGTGGAAACCATGGGCAGGAAGTCATTTGATAGAACAGTGTGACATGGAACTCCTGCAGGGTTGAGAGGTAGGGGAGAGAAATTCTGGATCTAGGAATCTGCAGCTGTCACTAAGTCATTAGCCTGAGGGGTCTTGATTGTCACCCAACAGGATGATGTGGTGGGTTTCCCAGTTCCCACCCACTTTCAGGAGAATGTCCTTTTAGCTCACTTTAGGCTTTATAGATGTGTGTATGTGCGCGTGTGTGTGTGTGTGTGTGTACATCTCATATATGTACATGAGAACACCAGTTGCTAGAAAAGGCAAAAGGCAAGAACAAATAATCAATAGGCTTTTAAAAGAAAATCTGATACCTCACCTGCTACTTTGCCTCAGAGCCATTAAGGGCTGTCTTTTAGACGTAATTCTTCATTTCTGCCCTGCTAAGATGAAAACCACAGCTAGCCCTTGCCTCTTTTCTTGATTCTCACACCCCATTAAGATGGAAGCTAATTTGTCACATTGACACTGAGGAATGTTATTATTCAAAGCTGAATTAAAAAGGGAATTTATAGAGAACAAAACCAATAAGCCAAGCAGCCCTGACATTTAATTTTCTTGGAAACCTTTCCCATCAAGCCAGGCGAGTCTGCACACTACGCATTTGCAAAATGAAAAGTGGTGCTGTGGTAGGATTACCTCCTCCTAGAAATGATGAGTGAATAATTGGAAAGAGATGGGTTGCTATAGATGGTCCTTTCTCCTTCCCTTGTCCTCACCCACCCCACCCTGAAATGACATTTAGGAGTTTCAGCTTTTAGAGACAGTGCATTAGATCTTATTTTATTTTTCAAAGGAATGGAGTGTTCAGGGAAGCATTTGGAGAGAATTTTTATTTATGTTTTTGGCCATCTTTCCAGTTTTGTACTATTAAGAGCATTTCTTCCTTGGTCCTTGAGTCCAGAAGGTAAATAAACATTGTGCATCTATCAAAGATTGCTTTAAAATACTAGTATGAATTATTTAGATTTAGTCTAGGACTCTGTTTAACTCCTTAAGATGCAGTAAGCTTGCGGAAGGAGCAATATTTCAGGATTTATTTAGCTCCCTGTTTTAGTCAGGTTGGGTAATGCTAGTTGCTTTAACAAAGAGCCAAAGAGACAAGATCTCATTGATTTGGCGATAAAAATTTGTTGTTCACATCCTGTCTCAAGACAGGTTGACAGGTGACCTGGAGAGGGGTCTTGGTCTGTATAGGTCTGCCATCTTCTAAAATCAGCCTTCCTGGACTGAGTTGGTGTCTACCTGACAGAGAAATGAGAAGGATTATAGAGGCCCATGCAGGATAGAGATAGGTGGGCTTACGTCCAGGCTATGAACAGTGGTTCTCATCCTTCCTAATGCTGTGACCCTTTAATACAGTTCCTCATGTTGTGATCACCCCCAACTATAAAATTATTTTCATTGCTACTTCATAACTGTAATTTTGCTACTGTTATGAATATGAATCGTAATGTAAATATCTGACATGCAGGATGTATTTTCATTGTTACAAAGGGGTCACGATTCACAGGTTGAGAACTGCTGGACTAGAAAGTAGTCACATGGCCCCACCTAACTGCGAGGGACCTTTGGAAATGTAGTTTATTTAGCTCTGCGACCTGGAGAAGAAGCAGCAAGTTTGGTCGACACACCCTCCCATCTCTGCCTTGGTTCCCTTTCTTCTCTTTACCCATATGTGTTTATGCAGGCACAGTCCTTGGATAATCTGCCGGTGATGTCACAAAAGTGCATCTAATTTGACTAATCTAGAAGTTAGGCTCATATCTACCTGTTTCTATTGTATTCTATTTGCTTTTCTATGAAGAAGGTGACCTTTACTCCTGTCAAGGGTAAACACATGTAAACACAGACCCTGCTTAAGTTAGCATATTTTCAAAGTGGAGTTCTACGGGGAGTGGATGCTGACTGTTCAGCATTTACATGCAACAGGCCACAGAGGTATCATCCATTCATCTGGTATACTAGGGAAACTTTTGAATGTTTGTTCCTCTCTACCGAGCTGTTTCTCTGCAGAGAGGAAGAGAGAATTCTAGGGCTTCAAGATAACCAAATGATTAAAAAAGAAATGCCAAAAAGATTTTACCTTAAACGATAATGGAATAAAGTTTCTCCAAGACATCTAGTAACAGACGTTTATTTGATAATTAGAGACACAGTGTCCTAAAGAGATTCATTTATGCCCTCTAACTTTATTCCAAAATTCAGGGTCTAGAGAATTATTAACTCAAGTTGGTTCTTGGTTAAGAAGACATCTAGACATAGAAAGGACTTACCAGAGGAAACCAAAAGAAGTAGAGAGGCATATCGATAAGGAATCGATAGTAGCCGATGATTGAATGTTTCACATACATGTGAGTTCTGGACTTGTATGTACATGCTTTCAGCAAATCCTTTAGCAAAGCGTGGTAAAGGCATAGACTGAGTATGCAAGTATTTCTCAGAGACATTTTATCCATGAGCATTTGGGGCCCATCAGATTTGATTTTATATGCTTTTGCTTGGAAGTATTACTTTCTTATTGATTATAGTACTGACTTCTTCTGCCAAGAAAAGGCCAGCACTGCAAGAAAAAAAGTCTCATCTCCATAGCAACAGAAATCTTAACTTTATGTCACATGAAAAGGAAATTATTTTTTCTCTAGTCTTAAGGATCACAGTTTTGCAAATATGGGAGTGACCTTTGGTAACACGGCTTTGTTAGAGCATCTAGGCCAAAGGGTTACTGTCCAGGCGAAGGCCGTTAGGACTTCTTTTATGTCAACCCTGATTTTATTTTTATCCGGGAAAAAACTGATGTTTAGACCAGGAAAGATACCATTTTCCTACCAAAAAATGAATTATTTTTGTTCTAGAGGTATCTCAAGGGTAGAAGCATAAGAAATTTCATTTGTTGAACTTCCCTGAATATTGCCAGACCCCTAGACATGAGGGGAATGAGAAGCTAATTGAGTCAATCTCCTTCGGATGTTACTGTCTTCTTTTCCCGCTAAGTCAGTGGTCTCCTTCTGCTGTCATTAAACTCCTAAGACAGTGGAACCAGTGCTGTAAATGACCCTGGATCACCCTGGTCTAGAAAACTGAGCTCTAAAAGTAGAGCTGTGGAGAAATCACTTGCTGTCTCTATTTTAAAACCTTAAAATGACAGTAAGTCTGATGAGCATATCTCTTCAGCAGAGAGGCAGAGTGGGGGCTGGCGAGAGAAAAGTCCTAATGTTTATTGGTCACACTCTCTGCGGGGCACTGCATTCGCTGCTTGAAGTACTCAGAGACCATAGTGTGCACCTGCTTTCTTGCTCCTGTGAACGAAGGGGGGCATTGGCTGACACTGTGTGTAGGAGGCAGTCACTTCTATATGAGGATCTAAAATAACAGTCCCATATATTCTGTAACCGTTGGTGCCAGATACGTTGATTTAGTCAGAATTGTCGAAGGAGCTGCTATTTCAATTAAACAGTAGTTCTTTGCAAAGAAATATAAGTCTCAAAAGTGCCAATCTGGTTTATTTTTATTCTTGATGATCAAAAACATATGCTGTTTCAATAATTAATTGAAGGGAGTGACAATATATTTTTGAAAGAAGCTTTGTGGTTCTTTTAAGAAAAATTTGTGTTAAGACATTTATGTTCTATACTTGATAGGTTTGACTTGTACCCTTGCAATATGCTCCATAGGTGTGGTCCCACCATTTACCCTCCCTCTATCAAACATAATAATCAAGTAAATGAGGCAAAAGCCATTAATTAGTTCGATGTAAGCACCCCAATTGTATTTAAAAAACCACATTGTACCCCACATGTGCATAAATGTATTCATGAGCTATGCGTGTATGACGTAATAAAAGGGAAAAAAATGGAAGGTTATATGCCAAGTGTTAACAGATAGATTCCGAATTAAAAAAAAAAAAATTCTATGCTTCCTAACTTATACAATAAATGAACTTTAATTAAAAGAAAAAAAGAAAAGAAAGAAAACTTTGTGTGGGATGCAAACTCGGAGAAGGGTAACCATTTTGATGAAGCAGTTCAGCTCCCTCCGGAGCCTTAACAACTAGATTTTAAATTCACCAGCGTTTTCTCTCTCCCTGCGAACTTTCACCTATGTCAGTATGAAATAGGCCTCTTCTCTGTCGGAGTTTTGAGAAATGTTTATAAAATTTACTACCGTTATCTGTCGGGACAGACTGATCAGTGCTACGGTAACAAACAACCACAAAAAGGCAGTGGATGATAGTCACGCAGTGTACTTCTCACTCAGTCTAGATGCCAGCCAGGGTGAGCTACAGCTCTGCTTGATGTCATCTGCACTGTGAGACCTGGGTGAATGATGTCACCTCTCTCTGGATCTCTGCCTGCTTTGTGGTACAGAGAAGGAAAATTTCCTCCTGTTAATTGTGCACTGGCTATTAAAGTTTCCTTCTCACCTTTCTGCTTCTGGGCAAGATTCAGACTTTGTTGTTGCCCTGTGGGAAGCCACTGAAAGAATTTGAAGTATGGTAGTGCAGGGATCAGATTGGATTTTTAGAAACTTTAAGAAGTCAGGAAAACCATTGGGAGGCTAGTATAGCTGCCCGCTGCTGGATGTAGGCTGGCTGTGAATGAACTGATGGGGTGAAATCATGCTGCTGCCACTCTGTTATTTAGAACCTGATTACTGATGGGCTCAGACTGCTTGAACGTGTCTTTGTGGTCCTGACGTGCCAGAGTGGCCCGGCCTCTCAAGATCAGTCTTTCCCATCAGGTTGGTTTCCTGGCCCCACCCCTCTCCCACCCTGCACCTGCTGCTTTCTCTTCCCACCTGGCTATTTTGCTGAGACACCTGCCTGTCCGGTGGTCAAAGCTTCACAAGCTCTGACAGAATGAAGAACCAGTGCTTGTACAGAAGACTTAGAGGAAGCCATTACAATAGCCAAGGAAGGATACATTGAGGTGTGTTACCTGGTAAGATGCAGAGGGTAAGAGTTTCAGCCTGTCTTGTTGAAAGAATAAACCATTACCAAGAGAACTCAAGGTGGTTAAAGTATGTTTTAAAACTAGTTTATTAATCTTATTTTGGATACATTGGGTTAGAGGTTTGAGCAGGACTTCTCTGAGGAGCTGCCCAGCAGGCCAGTGGGAAGTCAGGAAAGTGTCCACAGTTACCACATCACTTTGCAGAGGCAACTAAAATGCAGGTTGGAGGGATTTGCCTAGGGAGAAAGTTTAGAGGAAGAAGAGCATGGAGAGGCCGGAATAGGCAGGGATGGCCACTGATGAGGTCACAGAGGAAGAAAAGATAGAAAAGTGAACTAAAGGACTCAAGACAGCACAGTGCCACAGAAACAGAGTCCCTGTTTCATATCTATGGGTAGGATTGATCCCTCAGTGGATGGTGCCACTGCCCACTAGGACAAAGTTCCCATAGACTTTAAAACATCTCCACAGAAGCACTTTCTGCCCTGTCTCGTGGCCAGGTAGCGAGGTGATATGTGTTAGATCTTTTGTACTGTATGTTCTCAACTGAGAGGACTTTCCCCCAAGGGGCTGGGAATTGATTTGCCGGGCAGGAGGGGGAGAATTAAAAGAAAAACATGTGCACTTTGTAATCATTTACATTTAACCTTTAACCTTTTCTACCATGATGAATTCCACCACCACCACCACCCCCTTTTGACCAATTTTCATCATTATCAAAGACTCTTACATCATGGTGGGAATTAAAATAGATGCACTTGAAGGCCCCATACAAGTCTGTGGTTTTTAGGTGTGAAGAATATATGTGCGATTTGGGGGAGGTGTCAGCTGAGGAAGACTTTACAGCAGGAAAAGAGTTTTGGAAGAGCAACGTTTTGCATGAAATATGTTTGAATTGCCAGAGGAAAGGAAAGGGGACATTCCTTGTAGGGGAGTCACACTGAAGTGAACATGAGCAGTGCAGGCTCACGTGTGAGTGTGCATGGAAGGAAGTGGGGCAGGAGGCTGGCCTCCTGAGAGGAAGAGTGTGTTGGAAACAGTAAAAGATGAGGGGACGTTTGATATATTAGACAAAAGGAGACCTGTATGGGTTCTTGAAAAGAAAGCTTGTGCCGTGTGTGTGTGTGTGTGTGTGTGTGTGTGTG
>NW_003852427.1:3705393-3706806 GCF_000181295.1 Otolemur garnettii
GAGAGAGAGAGAGAGAGATTCATTTCAGAAAAAAAGTCAGTTTCAGCAGGAAGGTAGAAAAATCAGTGAGAAGTCCTTTTCAGGAACCCATAACCTGAAGTGTTATTTCATTTCATCTAGGAATCTAGGACCGTAGCACATTCCTGAAGTAGTAAAGAAGACTCTAGAAAGGTTTGGAGCATTGCTTTACAAAGCAATATTTCCTGTATTACAAAGGGAGCAGAAATGTGTGGGTTTGGTCTCCAGTGTAGTGGGCTCAAGAAGAGGTAAAATTTTGTGTTTAAATCAAAGATAAAAGGGCATTTGAACACTTGTTCTTGCCCCTCAATTTAAAAATATATACATGTATATGAGAAAAAATGCCCTTTTAGCCACTTTTTTAGAGGTCTGAAAGAAAGAAATCTTCAGAGATAATTCAGTGAATTAAAACCATTTATTAGGAGACCATGTAACGTGGGTGTTTGGTAGGTGTGGGTTTTCAAAGCTAACTTTTAAGAAATATTGTGTATGTTTTTATCAAGAAGCAAGGAGCAGCATCATTGGATTGGATAGAAGGGCAGTGAACTCAGCAAATTCCTGAGTTGGAGTCATGGCTTTGCCACCAGCTGGCTTTCCAAGACCACCAACACCTGCGTTATGAGTCTCATGTGAGGCTGTCAGTAACACAGGCCCCTCTGGCATCTTGCTGGGCATGTAGTCATTGTACAATAAATGTTGGATTTCCTTTGCTTTTACCTACAGTTGCAACATGATGCCCAAATGAATGTTAGGGCCTCGGCATACACCTTCAGATCCATTTCTCAGATTACTGATCAGCTAAAAGAAGGAGATGATCATGGTCTTCACATAATTAAACTTCTGTATAAAATTGAGTTTATTATTATACTGGTTAAATATAAGCATTAGCTGGAATCAATCATATTTATAACATATTTAATCATGAAGTGTAATGAAATATGAATGATTAGGAACAGTAGGAACACTAATCCTTAAATCATATCAGCCTCTACTTAATATAATAGTCTCAGTTTTTTTACCATGAATACTGAATATAATAATCTCACCTTGTTATCATGAATTAGTAATATAAGTAATTCCACTGGGTACTTCCTTGAGATTCTGACTTTCCTAGAGTATGTTTATGACAGTTTTTCTGTGGGCACTTGTGAATTTATTAGTACTAATTTTCTAAATTAAATCTCTTTAATGGCTTATTCCAAACTAGATAAAGACAAATAAGTTGCCTTTTCTGGCATATATTTTTTTAAATCAACTTCCTGAATGTTCACATTTATCCGCATCAAAAAAAATAAGTAAAAACCCCATGATGTTTTTTCATTGTGAAACCCCATAATTTTTTTTCTGTCATCAGGGAAACTAACTCACTTTTTCCAAGGTTCTTTTTTTTTTTTT
>NW_003852427.1:3706960-3708629 GCF_000181295.1 Otolemur garnettii
GCTACTTTTTTTGGTTGCAGCCATCATTGTTGTTTGGCGGGCCCGGGCTGGATTCGAACCCGCCACCTTGGGTGTACATGGCTGGCACCTTAGCCACTTGAGCCACAGGCACTGAGCCAAGTTCCTTCATCTCTACTGACCAGAGAGTCTCCCTGGGCATATGTGAACAGTACAGGGTTGGGACTAACTTCCTTTCTCATTTGGAGCAAGCAGCTTTCTTATGTTAAAGGCTTTAGATCTTCCTGTTTATAAATTCAACCTCACAAAATTGTAACTTCTTTAATCCTATATAACATAGCCCAAATCATAAGAATAGAAAATACTTAATTACATACACAGACCTATTTGTATATGGCATAATATGAATCCTTACTACACACTGGCATAGTAAGGTACAGTATCTGACCCCAGGGCACTAACACTTGATGTGTATGTACATATGTGTGTCTCAAAAGCCAATGGGTGGCAACTATGTAACAATCTGCTGTATAAAGTACATATAATCTTAAATCTAGGAAGAACAAACTTGTCAATCATACTCTGAACTTTCCCACCTTTGAATTTTTACTCCTGTTTACTATACATGGGAGAATACCAAAACAATTATAAGAATAGACAACTAAGTATATCTCTTTATAATTTATAGGATACTTCCACATGTATTATCTAATTTAATATGTGCGATGAGCAATCTCTGAAGGGTGAAACTGTTTCTCATCTTTAAAGGTAAACAAACTGAGCCTTACACAATTTAGCATGTGTAGGATCTCCTAGACCTGTAAGAGAGACTTGGGTAAGATCTAAGATCTCCTAATTTTGCACCTACCACATTTATTGCATTTCGCATCTGAACATTCCTCTTGACGTCCTTCCCTTTGATGTTTAGCTCAGCTGCCCAGGTGTCCTTTCTGGAGGAAATTCTTCCTGTTTTCAACTCTTAAAATGACACATACAGTATTTCTGTTTTTCTGTTCTGTTAATCTAAAGTGACTTTGTGTTGTCATTATTACTTTATGTGTCACTCCCGGATGGTAAGTTCTTTGAGTCCTGGGGCGTCGTGCACCACGTGCTGGTAGTAGGCATGCAGGAGAAGTGTGAGTGGGGGAGCAAGTGAATTAATACCAATAAACGAGTGAGCAATGTTCTAAGGGTCTTTGGTATGAAACAGCGTCACAGTGACTTCCTTAGCCAAGGAACTTAGAGTTGCCAATAAAGAGGGGCCAGGGGGACACAAGCTCAGATTTAATCTGAAGCTGAGCTTTGAACATAGAGACATATGCGTGACAAACCTTGGTGGGTTCACCTGCTTGCTTGTGGTTTTCTCTTTACCATTGTTTCTTTAATTTTCCTTTTCATGTTTATAATCTTACAGGCCATGGTAGCTCTAAAGCAATCAGATAGAAATGTCCTACCTTGTTCTTTTGTTATCTAATAGTTCTCCTTTACTTTGGAATGAGGAGGGGACTTTATGGCCTTTCCCTCCACCTTTTGCAGATACAGCAGATCCTTCACCTGACAGTCCATCGGCCATACTGGTCTCCCTGTCATCTTCTTATCTCCCTGACCACTGTAGACTAGCTGGAGCAGTGAGAGCATTCTCTCTGAAGGTCACGCTGTGATTGTCTTCATTGCTGGTGAGGCAATCACTGTAGGGATTTTTTTTTTTTTT
>NW_003852427.1:3709403-3741637 GCF_000181295.1 Otolemur garnettii
GAGAAAAGGACCAATAGGACAGGCAAAACTTATCTAGAAATCCCAAGGAGACTTCTGTTCATTTCTCATTAGCCAGAATTATGTCTTCCCTAACTTCAAGGGAGACTAGGAAATTAAGAGCTGTGTCAGGTACATTGTCAGGTTGACCAAAATTGTCTTTTGTTAATAAGGGAAATTGAGAGAATGGCTGTTGGCAAAACCACTAGTGATATCTTCCCTAGAAATCAATGCCCTGATGATAGCAAAAGTAAAAAAATGGAGACATGCCCAATATGTATATCCCATTCACAGAGTAACAGATTAATAAAATGTTGTAATGTGAATACTGTTATATAACTACAGTATATTAGTCATAGTTTGATCAGAAAAATGGAAGTCATTCTAGGTCTGAAGAGTAGGCAACATTTTAATAGAGGGAATTAAAGGTTTGTACAACCTCTGGAGGGCTGGAGGAGTGAAGATTGGAAAGGGCTAGAACAGGTCTTAGGTTGGATGGTCCCAAAGCAGAGCCCAAGGCAAGAGAGTTTATTTGGGAGCTGATGTTAGGAATCAGCAGTGGTAGAGTGCGGAAAGAGGAACGGCCAATGGAGGGGGTGTTAGAGAGGTCACATTAGGGAAGTAGGAGGTTGATTCTATTAGAATCTACGGAGACTCATACAGAGTACCTTCCAGAACTGTCCCTCCAAAGTTTGGAAAGTAAAAGGATTTATCTATTGGCTCCTAAGAGTTTCCCCAAGGATATTAATTCTCTGTGATTCTGAGCTGCACATATTATGTGGACCAAGATAACTCTGGTGGTACTTGCAACGCTTGGAGGCACCCTACAAGAGAAAGTGGAAATGCGTAGCCTGCACTTCAGGGAGGATGTTGCCATCATGATGTGAGTTGAAGCCTGGGCGGAGCTGTCATGCAGTCATGGCTAAAATCAGAGGTGAAGCCAAAAGGATATGAACAAGGGTACCATGGTATCTACTGCAGCAAATTTCAGAAACTCAGACATGAAGGACCCATAGGGAAGTGGCCATTAAGGATCTTACCTTCTCATGGCATTCAAATGGGTGGTTCTCTTAGAAGCTTCTGGAAAAACCTTTCATCTCTTATCTATCACTGTTCAATAGCTGCTACTTAAGAGTAACAGCTTCTCTTCCCTATCATCTTTCAATGTCTCGCAAGTGTCTTTGGTGGGATCTAATGGGAATGTTGACAACAAAGCTGTTAAAACATGGCATTTTCAGGCTTCATGGTCCTAAGGTACAAGGGAACTTGCAGAAGGATAGGAGTTGTCCTACGTATAGATAAATGGTATCTGGTTCATCAGCAATTGGTAAATTATTTATGAGAGTTTATAAAAACGCACACGTATAATTCCTTTTAATCACCTCTAGTTCACCCCATTGATGAGGGAGGGATTTCTGCCCTAAGGTGACAAGGATTGTGGAATGGGCAAACACAACACCCAACACTGAATAAATGAGGTCAACAGTGGTTCATTAGTCACATACAGTCATAGCTTAGAGAGGAGGATGCTGAACACCATTCAGGCCACCCGTAATTGCACTTGTGAACAGTATGAGAAACCAGGGGCTGTGGGAGTCAGGTTTTATGGTATCAAGAGGATAGGGTGTCCCCTGGTTCCCTCAGGAGGATCTGATTGTTTTTAAATTTTTCATGGAACTGCACAGCAGTACCAAGGATAAGCAGGAACTGTGCCTGGTCCCTTTGGTGAGAAGGATTGTTTGGCAGGGTGATTTTATCCTTAGGAATAGAGTGGAGAGGAGAACTTGAGAAGTTAGGCCATTTGAGGCCCTCCGGATTTTGTCAGATGTCACAGGAGTGCATAATACTAAGCTGTCATTGTAGGCCTCGTATCACATAAATGACAACAGTCTTCCTTCCCTAGGTTGAGTAGAGGAAAAAGGGCACATCTTTTTAAGCTAAGGTTAAATGGCGCATTTAGTCATTTCATTTTGCAAAGCAGCACTTTCTTCCTAGCATTTCTTCTATTTTGAGGTAAGCCTATTCCTCAAGGCCCAACTCAATCCCTGAGGGTCAGTCCTTGGTGCAGTGTCCCCTGAGAAAGGAAAATTTAAAAAACCGGGCTGGCACTTAGCGTTGGAAAATATGAGAATAAATGAAGGCCTGAGCCAGAAAGCAAGCTCAGACAAGAGCGAGGTCCTGAGCACCTCGGTGCTTTTCCTTCTGTAAGCAGCTGTCATCCCTGCCTGTCCTGCATTCACTTTCCTGCCAGCCGTGATGTCCAGGGGTTCAACACCACCTTGTTCCTGGTGGGAGAGGAATGCAGACTCTTCTCCCGGAATCTGAAACTCAGTCTTCCCTGCCTCAGCGGCTGCCGCCACAGCCTTTTATGGATCAAAGGGAAAACAAAAGGAATTCAGAGGCTAGGAAACATTGGCCACCCAATTCTACTCTTCCATGAGCCAATTCACAGGTCAGAAATTACAGACAAGTTTTCTGTATTGCCCACTCATTGCTTTCACTTTCTTTTGTTGCCCTGCCCCCCCAACACACATAATTTCTCCAGCCTGTATTAACTGTGCTGTCCAACATGGTAGCCATTAGCCACATGTAGCTATTTAAATGTAATTATAATTTAAAATTCAGTTCCCCAGTTAAACTAGCCATGTTTTAAATAAATGCTCAGTAGGCACCTGTAGTTAGTAGCTCCTGTTTTAGTACAATTTATAGAACATTTCTTTCATCACAGAAAATTTCTACTGGATAGCACCACCTATGTCAATTTTGCAGGATCCTTCAGGCTTTGATTTAACCAGTAGATTGAAGAACGGTTTGTGTGTCTGGCCTTATTCGAAGCATAAGGAATGCCACACGTTTCTACAGAACTTACATTTTAATTTACAAAGCTTGCCTCTGAGTCTCCTTGTGTATCAACAGCTTAAGGAGGGACAGCACTGGAAAACAGATGGCTAATCGTTTATTAAACTCCAGGCTTATCCCCAGTCTTATTTCTTTGAGGTGTAACTCAATTTTCTTCAACTTTTAGACTTCTGAATTTTAGACCTCATTTGGGCTAATTCGCAAGGCAGCAATGGCTTACATGTTTGAATTACCTTTAAGTATTGGCTGTCATCGTTAAATCTTTTAGGTTCTGGATGAGAGGTTTATTTAAAAGTAGTTATTCCAGGATTTAATCATTTAAATCAACTCTGGCTGTCTGCATTTAGAATTTTAATTCAGTGAAAAGTCTGGTTCTTACTGGTTGTCTGTAACAACAACAAAGACGAGAAGTGCATTGCAATTATTCTGTTCATTTTCTGCTCACAAAGCCCATGCTTTAATACCCCCCCACCCCCATGAAGGTTACTCATAGATGATCGTTTCCAGCCTAAGAAGCCAAACAATGGAGATAGGTACCATTTCTAAATTAGCCGTTAAAACCAAAACACACCACAGTAAGTGCTCTCAACAAGAGCCATGAATGCCAACACCAATACATTTGAAATAATGAAATGTAAACATTTCCCCCACTGGTGATTTGATGAATTATAGTCTGTTATAATTGAAAGGGATCTTGGAGATAGGTCTTTCTGCTCCAGCTACGTCTTTCTTCATTTTATCGATCCTCTAGAGATGGAAATTATTTGTCCAATGTCGCAGTTGTAGGGTAAAACTCTGCCATAGCAGAGGTGTGAAGCAGGGGTTCGCACACTGTAGCACACTCATCCTACAGGGCTTACAGAAGCCCAGATTGGTGGGCCCCACCCTGGAGTTTCTGATTTGGTAGTTTTGTTATTTCTATCAAGTTTCTGGGTGCTGCTGTGGTCTGAGGATGCCCCTGCTGGACCCAAATCTGCCCAGCTTTAAACTTGGGTTTGGCACCACCTAGTGGTGGCCATATAATGCTACGTGAACACTGATGGGGCATGAAGCTGGCTGGGGCTTCCAGGACAGTGACTCTCCAGCTACCTTGTGATTGGTGGGCATTTATTTAATTATACTGATCTGGGGAGATTAAGTTTTAGGGACCCAACCTCCATTTCAGCTTTGTCCTTTGCCGAGTATGTCCTTCCCTCCCACGGATGATAGGAACTTTGTTCCACCTCTGAGAGAGCCAACCATGCTATATCCAAAATTGCATTGTTGTAGAATTTTACAGCAGCCAGTAAGTAGGGGCCTTCTATTGTGTCATTTACTGATTTTCAAACTCTAGCTTCACTGTCCTACTTAGGGCCTTTGCATTTTTCCTTCTTTTCCTACCCAAATCCTTCTTAACCTTCAAGGTTGATTCATATTCCACTTCTTTCAAAAACCTTGTCCTGCTACTCTCTGAAGGACATTATTTTTCATTCTTCTGAAGAGGTAGGATATGTTTCTTGTACTTCTGTGTTCCAGACTCTATGTGGATGTGTTATGTCATTTTATTCTCAAAATAACCTTACAATGTAGGTACCACACCTGTTTTACAGTTAGGGACATTGCGACTCAAGAAGGGTAAGACATTTTCTAACTTGTTATAATGTAAGTTGTCCAATACACCCACTAGAGGCAAAGCTAGATATAGTGATTTTTAACAAGATAGTCCTTTCTCCTGCTAAACTGCAAGATGCTTGAGGACAAGGAGCACGTCTCATTTGTTTTTATTCTCAGCTCTAACCTCTGCTACTAGCCTAGTACTTGTTAAGTTATGGCACTCAGTATTTTTTGGAGAAATGGATCTCCTGGCTCCCTGCTGTGTATACTGTATCTTCTTGTCTTGTTTTCTCTGTACAATTTGCCGTGGTCCCTGGCACAGAGGGAGGTACCTTCAGTGAAGTCTCTCTCCCATTCCTCCCACTCAGAATTTGCAGCCTCACCTCCTTTATTCCCTCTGTAGAGTCAGTCTTTAGAAAAGGGGAATGCTCTCTCCACCCAGGGAATCCGAGGTTTGGAGATGAGGCTTGTTTCAGCCTCATGCCGAGCTCTCAGTCTGTGTGTGGCTTCCCACTCCCTCTGGACCTCACTTGTCACCCTTACAGTCATTGTTGCCTCATTCTTCCAGACATCCCAGTGAAGCAAGGAGCAGGGACAAGTGAGATCAGCTTTATTGAAGTCAGAGATTGAGTGAAAGAGCACCAAAAGCTCATGTGCCTAAAACTTGAATTGCATGAAAGGCAGGGGATCCAAATATTTAAGAAACACTGACTCACTCCTTTTCTGTTTTGAATATAACTTGCAAATGTGCTTTCATTTATCATCCCACTTCTTTCATCTCCCATAAAGCTGCCACTTTCAGGAAAGAGGATAAATGGGCCTGGCCTTGCCATGGTTCTAGTATTCTCTGAGGCTGGGGCTAGGATCCCTGGTTCTTGACCCAGCTGTATAGTAGAATCACTTCGGAGCTTTCCTGATTCCTTCAGGCAATCCAAAATGTCTTTGATCTGAGATGAGGCAAGTCACAGGCTTGGCGTGTTTCTCCCTTGTACTGATGTTCATTCAGAGTTAAGAACTGGTAGATTAGGTTCTTAGTTTTCAAGCCTGGCTGATTGTGACGGCCATATTGGGAACCTTTTTAAATTGCCTCCTTCTACAACCTGGGGATTAGAATTCCTAAGGAAAAGGCCTAGAAGTTAATTTAAAATAGAGTCTGCCCATAATCTCATTTGGGGAACCACCAATCTTGGCATTTCCAGATACATCTACCCCTTCCAGTCATCAAAGCAAAGTAGAATTGTCAACATAATCATATAAAGCTATGTAACTACCTCACAGGTGAGTTTAAGCACATTGCTTTATTCATGCTCCCTGGAGCAAGGCATAAAAATGAAACTCATCAGAAGTGCTTGGAATATTATGAACTTCACTGTGGGAGTAGTCAAGTTTAAATAGTGACCTGAGGTCCATATTTTTCAGGTGATGTTTGTGTCTATTTTTATGTTGGCCCAAACCAGTCTTGTCCACGTATGTTTTCATTTCATTATGATTTTTATTCCAGCCATATTTTCAATGGACTGTTTATCCTGCAGAACCACTTGACATGAATGATGAAGTTTGAAAGATTGAACTGGAACCACATGTAAAAACTGTCTTCTGGGGCGGTGCCTGTGGCTCAATGAGTAGAGCGCCGGCCCCATATACTGAGGGTGGTGAGTTCAAACCCCTCCCTGGCCAAACTGCAACAACAACAAAAAAAAAAGCCAGGCATTGTGGCGGGCACCTGTAGTCCCAGCTACTCAGGTGGCTGAGGCAGGAGAATCGCCTAAGCCCAGGAGCTAGAGGTTGCTGTGAGCTATGATGCCACAGCACTCTACCGAGGGTGACAAAGTGAGACTCTGTCTCTAAAAAAAAAAGAAAAAAAAACTGTCTTCATACTGGCTCAAGAATTTAAAAAGTTTTTGTGTAGATTCAAGTGGAATGAGAAGAGATAAAGAAGGGGAATGGAGAGGGAAAGAATTTGAGATTAGAGGTAAAAATTAAAATGTATTTATTTATATTACCAACATACCACTTAGTAACACAAACATAACATTTATATATGAGTATGGTGAATAATTTCATACTGAAATATCTTGCTTCTTCAAAATACGCCTTTGGGGTTTAAATGTGCTTCCCACCTGTAAGACACTGTGGTAAGAGTTTTGTCTATTTCGTATGGACTTGCTTCCCTTTCCACTGTAAAAACATCAGCATATCTTTTAGGACAAATGCCTGCTGGCCAAACAAACTACACATATTTTTTAGGTCCTTAAATTCAATTTCTGAAGATGTTTTTCAGGCACTAGAAAAGGAAAAAGAAAAATGAATAGTTTGCTGTAGACAAGAAATAATCTTTCTCATAAGCAGTGCAGTCAGAATGATAGAACATACTCCTTTAGCGTTTGGCATCTCAACAAGATCATTTAATTCCCTGACCTCAATATTCAGTCTTTAACACCACAGCCATAAAAAGGGAAGTGTGATACTTATTCTTCACCTCACACAAGCACCTTCCTGTCTCCTCAGATGAGATAAATAGGCTTAATACACTTTAATGCCGGAAGAAGGAGGTCTGTGTCATTCTAATAAGCATCAAACTCCTGGTACTATTTTTACCCTGTTGCTGACTTCCGTGGCGCAGACAGCAGAACACCCACCCTTGACACATGCAAATCGACTCCAGCTGCCCTTCTTGAGGAGCACTCCGGCAATTACTGCTGAGTCCTCCAGCCGAATTCACATTAATTGGTTTCGTTTTGTAGGTTTTTCCTTAGCAGGAGATGAACAATCTTTCCCTTTTGTTTGGGATTTAGCCTCTCTTTTATTTTTCAGAAAAGGAAATATGAAAGGGAAGAGAAGGGAAGGAGCTCTGTTGAAGGCCATTTTTGGTTTATTTTACCTTTAATGCATACTGAGTGACAGCCTTGGCACCAGCCCAAAGCTGGAGGGCTCCGGGAACGTAGGGGTCTGCTCTGGCTTCCCCTCAGGTCAGTGCTCTCCTGGAACAGGCGCTCTCCTCTTCAGCTTGCTAGAGAAGTGTCCACCAGGCTGTGCATTAGGAAAGCTTCTATCAATCAGAACTCACAGTCCACTTTCCCTTGGCTTGTAATCTTGACCCACATGAATTAATTGCCAGTATTTTTTGAAATAGAGAGATTCCATCTAAGTGTCTGGATTTCTGGTTTCTCTTGAGAATTTAGGGAAGAATTTTTAAGGCAATTATCTATCTTAAAAATGTATAAGAAAAAAAGACCTGTTTTGCTGCTAACAGTTGGCTGGAGCCAAAATCCCTCATTCTCTTTGGCTTTCTAGTTCACTGTATTCCCCACTTCTCCATATAAGTTCCCAGAACTAAGACAGAGACAGTCGCTGTAATTGTGCTCACACTGTCGATCACAGTTCAGGGGAGAGTGAAATAGTTCTTGTACAAAAGTGCAAAAATTTGAAACGATATCCTAAGAGTAGTACCATATGTATTTCTCTGCAGAAGTGTATGCCCGAATTTAATCATCATATCCAAAGAATTTGACTAAAAACACCATTATGACCCCAACCCAGCCCTGTGGACACATGTACGCATTTGTGATTTATGCTGTTGGTGAGCCTGCGAACCCTCCTGTTTGCCTTCCTGAGTCATCCATTGCTCTCTGACAGGGCAAAGTGCTGAGGCCCTGGGGTAACTTCAGAATATCCCTTCCTTCTGTTTTCCCCAAATAACCAAAAGCAGCCTGTCTGTACCCCATTAGCGCAGGAGAAAGGCACACAGTAGGTGCTTTACTTCATGTAACTCTCTAAGCAATCCTCTGATTGAGATGTCAGTATCATTTATCAATGGGAAAGCTGAAGCCCAGAAAAATTAACTCACCTGGGTCACATAGAACACCCGCTTAGTGGCAGGCCTGCCTCATTCTTTCCCTCCACCATGGTGCTGGGCTACTCAGTGAAATGCTTTTCCTAAATTACTACCGAACATAATGGCCTTAGTTTTTATTTTATGTTGATAAATAATAGCCATAACAAGAATGTTCATATTCTGTGAAACTGCTGAGGAGGATACTAAGGCTTACCAAAAATATGTCTAATGGTCTTTTCTTAGAGGCTGGTGGCAGAAAAGACGACAAAATAAAAAAATGTACTTCTGTTTATGCATCAAGAAATACACGACACTAACATTTGGCCTTTTTCAGGAAGTTCCTAGGGAAATGTATTGTCCCATTTCATTTTACAGTGAAATTAATTCCCACTTTGGTCACGTTATTTTGAATCTTTCTGAAGTCATTATTGTGCTTTGACTTGTTAATAATTCTGTTGTACCAGATGAATCTAGTTGAAATCTTCCTCAGATTCCTTTTAAAGGTGACAGAGGTAAATCATAAATACTACTAAGAATCTTAAAATTCAATTTAAACCCCCTAAGAGTACCTTATAAATCTAATTTAAATAAAAACACTAGATTTAACAAAAGGGGCTAAATCTTTGGTTCGTTTCTGGATTTGGGGACGCAAAACTCAGAGAGAGGTGGAGCATTCTGGCCTTTCATATCTTACATTCTCCCTTGGTTGACAGCTGCTTATTTGCCTTGAGCACTCACTGTACACCAGGCCCTGGGCCAAAAACTTTTCTTGCTTTGTCTCAATCTTTGCAGCAAGTACACCTGGCACCATTCTCACCCCTGATACAAATAAGACATTCAAGGATCAGAGAAGTTAAGAAACTAGCTCAAGGGCAAGCGCCTTGTCTTCATGGGGTTTACAGCCCTCTGTTCATGTAAAACAGAGACATACATAGGTTCTTTTCCCGACATTATCATAGGTCTGTAATGTTGTTACTTCTGGAAGTAACAACAGGGAGGTTTGTATTCTCTGTGTCAACCCTCCTGGTCTCCTCCCCCAACATTCTTTTCCCTGAGGGGACTCTAAGGCATGTTGGCCACCAGCTTAATCACATCTTCTCTCATCAGAAAGCTATTGTTCTGTTCTGTGTAAGCTGTACTGCTGGCCTGGACTTTTAGTTATCCTCATTCTTTCCTCACAGGATACTGTAAATCTCAATTCAAATAGAATCAACTCTTGTCATTCACAGAATTAGGTTCTGTAAAGTCTCCATGAACACTGAATTAGGGAACATGGAACCATTTTTCCACAGGATGCGTTCCTGTGAGCCTCCCACAATATTTTTGTCCACTGATCAATACATAACCTTGTTTTATGTGCCTTTCAGTTGAAAGACACGTTGTTTAATAGATGTTGATTCATTAACATTGAACTCAGAACTAACAGCACTATAACTCATGCCTGAATGAAGCTCATTTAACACCCTCATTTTCTGTGTAAGCCACATCACAGCTGCCTTGTGCTTGGGACCACTAGGCAGCATTTCAACATGATGCTTCAGAGCCATTTTTAACAGGAAAATCAAAAAGCCACATGAATTGAAAAAATAAGTCACTAAATAGTCTGTGGAAAGGACATTTGTTTACAGTGTGAAAGCTGAAACTAAAAGGTAGAGAGTGTGGCCTTTCATCCTCAGCTGGGAACATATGCTTTGGTATTAGTCTCTACATGCCCACGAATGACCACAAGAGCTTTGTGCATTGATTTGGAAATTACAAAGAAACTGTAGAAAAAATTAAAAAAAAAAGAAGAAGAAATTTTGGGGATATTAACCTTTTTGCCTGTTGAATATTTTCTGGTTTTTCATTTGTATTTTTACTTTGTATTTTATTAAATGTAGAAAACTTTTGTGTGATAAAATTTATCAGTCTTTTTCCTTATTGCTTTAGATTTTGATTCAAAATTAGCAAAGCTTCTCTACTAGAAAGTAATAGAAGAATTGACCTGTGGTTTTTTCTGTCACTTGGGTGCTTAATTTTTTTACATTTAAATCTGATGCAGTTGGAATTTGTGCTGGTGTATGGTATTTGGAATGAGTACAATCTTACCTTTTTCCATATTGCTCAGCAATTATTTCAGCACTTGTCAAAATGTTCATCTTTTTTGGCTCGGCACCTGTGGCTCAAGCGGCTAAGGCGCCAGCCACATACACCTGAGCTGGTGAGTTCCAATCCTGCCCGGGCCCCACCAAACAACAATGATGGCTGCGACCAAAAAATAGCTGGGTGTTGTGGCGGGTGCGTGTAGTCCCAGCCACTTGGAAGGTGGAGGCAGGGGAATCACGTGAGCCCAGGAGTTGGAGGGTGTGATCTGTGATGCCAAGGTACTCTACCCAGGGCAACAGCCTGAGGCTCTGTCTCAAAAAAAAAAAAAAAATGTTCCTCTTTTTCCCCACTGATTCAATATGCTGCCTTTGTCCTAAGTTTCCGTATTATCATTGGGTCTATTCATGTGCCAATTTCAAATATTTTGAATTGTGTAGGCTTTCTAGTATGTCTCCATGTTTGATAGGGCCAGCAGTCCCCTCCCCCAAATCTATCTTCTTTCATTTTCCCCACTAGAGATTTCCAGGCTATTCTTCCTTATTTAGTCTCCATAAACTTGTCATTTCAAGTCAATTTGCATATCAAATAGAGTTTTTTCATTTGAGCTCTTCGTTGCTATTTTCTTACTACATAGACATTTCTAATTGGAACATTTTTAGGGTTCTGAGAAAGTGAGGAGCATTCCTTCTAAATGCAAGTGGTATGACTGCCCCACTTGAACTCAAGGGAGAGGGAAGGTTCTGTCAGGCTCACTGTTCTTATCAGTAAGGTCCCCCAACTTGGACACCATCTCTATATGTTTGGTTAGATGTTTTCACCATCTTCCTTTCTCCTTTTTCTTTTTTTCTCTTAAAAAAATTTTTTTATTTGACAAAAACTATATATATTTATTACATACAATGTTATGTTTTGAAATATGTGTTCATTATGGAATGGCTAAATTGAGCTAATTAGCATGCGCATTGCCCCACATTATGTTTTTGGTAAGAGCACGTAAAATCTATGCTTAGTGATTTTCAAGACTGCGATACATTGTTGTTAACTATACTCACTATGTTGTACAATAGATCTCTTGAAATAATTCCTCCTGTCTAACTGAAACTTGTATCCTTCCAATAAACTCTCCCAGTTCCCCCCGCCCTAGGTAATGACCCTTCTCCTCTTTGCTTCTATTAGTTCAGCTTTTTTAGATTCCACATATAGGCCAGATTATTAAGAATTTGCCTTTCTGCTCTTGGTTTCTTTCACTTAACATAGTATTCTACAGGTTTATCCACATTGTCATAAATGACAAATTTCCTTCTTTTCTACGTCTGAGTAGTATTCTATTATGTATGTATATCACATTTTCCTTGTCCATGCAGCCACTGTGAACACTGAGATTGATTCCATAGCCTGGCTATTGTGAATATTGCTACAATAAACATGAAAGTGCAGGTACTTCTTTGACATACTGACTTTCTTTCCTTTGTCTATGCCTGCTAGTGGGATTGCTGGATTATATGGTAGTTCTAGTTTTCATTTTGTGAGGAACTGCCCTGTTGTTTTCATAATAGTTGTGCTAATTTACATTCTCACCACCACAGTGTATAATTCTCTTTTCTTCACATCTTTACCAGCACTTACCTTTTGTCTTTTTGATGATAAGCCATTCTAACAAGTATGAAGTCATATTTCATTGTGGTTGTAATTTGCATTTTCCTGATGTGTTGAACATTTTTTTTTCATGTACCTGTTAGTTATGTGCATGTCTTCAATTAAGAAATGTCTATTCATATCTTTTGCCCATTTGGGGGGCTTTTTGTTTCCTTGCTGTTGAGCTGTTCAAGTGCTTTATATATTGTAGATATTAACCTCTTATCAAATGTGCAGTTTATAAATATTTTCTTCCAGATTGTCTCTTCATTCTGTTGTCTCCTTTGCTGTGCAAAAGCTTATTAGTTTGATATAATACCATTTGTCTATTTTTGCTTTTGTTGCCTTTGTTTTTGGGGTGATATCCAAAAATTATTTCTCAGGCCAATGTCATAGAACTTTTCCTCTATGTTTTCTTCTAGTAATTTTAAAGTTTCAGGTCTTATATATAAATCTTTAATTGGGCAGTGCCTGTGGCTCAAAGGAGTAGGGCACTGGCCCCATACGTTGGAGGTGGTGGGTTCAAACCCAGCCTCCACCAAAAACTACCAAAAAAAAAAAAAAAAAAAAACAACTTTAATCTATTTGGAGTTGATTTTTTACACAGTCTGAGGTAGGGGTCTAATTTTATTCTTTCTACATGTAGCTATCCAATTTTCTCAACCCTATTTATTGTTCCCCATTGAACCTTCTTGGTACCTTTGTTAAAAATCAATTGACTGTAACTACATGGATTAATTTCTAGGCTCTCTATTCTGTTCCATTGGTCTGTGTGTTTGTTTTTGTGCCAGTACCATATTGTTTTGATTACAATAACTTTGTAACATATTTTGAAGTCAGGGTAGTATGAGGCCTTCACCTTTGTTCCTTTTTGCTCAGGATTGCTTTGGCTATTTGGGGTCTTTGGTGGTTTCATATGAATTTTAGGATTGTTTTCTATATTTCAGTAAGAAGATTGTCATTGACAGGGATTCCATTAAATCTTTAGATTGCTTTGGTAGTGTGGACATTTTAACAATACTAATTTTTCCAATCCATGAACGCTAGATATTTTTCATTTATCTATGTCTTCCTTTTTCTCAGTTTCTTTCATCAACATTTTATAGTTTTCAATGTATAGGTCTTTGACCTCCTTGATTAAATTTATACTGAAATTGTTGGGGGGATTGTTTTCATGATTTACTTTTTAGGTAATTTGTTTTTAGTATATAGAAGTACTGATAATTTTTGTGTGTTGATTATGAATCCCAAGACTTTATTGAATTTGTTTATCAATTCTAAGAATGTTTTGGTAAAGTCTTTAGAGTTTTCAGTGCTCATATATAAGATTATGTCTTCAGACAGAGCCATTTAACTTCTTCCTTTCCAATTTGGATGCCTTTTATTTCTTTCTCTTGCCTAATTGCTCTGCTAGGACTTTTAGTACTCTTTTGAACAGAAGCAGCAAGAATTGGCATCTTTGTCTTGTTCTAGATCTTGAAGGAAAAACTTTCAAGTTTTCACCACTGAATGTGATGTTAGCCTTGGGTTTATCATGCATGGCCTTTAATGTGTTGAGATAAATTTCTTGTATACCTAATTTATTGAGAGTTTTTATTGTGATAGGATGTTGAATTTTGTCAAATACTTTTCCCTGAACCCATTGAGATGATTATATATGGTTTATGTCCTTTATTCTGTTAACATGGTGTATCACATTTAAAGATTTGTGTATGTTGAACTATCCTTCCATCTTTGGGATACATTTCATGTGACCTTGTTGAATAATTCTTTTAATGTGATGTTGAATATAATTTGTTAACATTTTGTTGAATATTTTTGCATCATTTTAAAACAGATTTTAGCCTATAGTTTTCTTTTTCTGTAGTTGTCTGGCTTGGGTATCAGGGTAATGCTGGCCTTAATATTTTTGAAAGAGTTTGTAAGCGATTGGTATCAGTTCTTCCATAAATGCTTGATAGAGTTCAGTAGTGATGTCATAGGTCCTGTTCTTTGATGAGAGTTTTTTTTTAATTACTATTTAATCTCCTTATGCAGTATTGGTCAGTTCAGATTTTCTTTTCTTCATGGTTCATTCTTGGTACATTGTATGTGTCTAAAAATGTATCTAATTCTTCTAGGTTATTCAGTTTGTTGGCATATAATTGCTTATGGTAGTCTGTTATGATCTTTTGTATTTCTTTAGGATTAGTTATAGCTCTTACATTTCTGATTTTGAGTCTTTTTTTCTAAATTTACTGATTTTATCTTTTTAAAAAGCTCTTAGTCTCATTAATCTAGTCCCTATTTCATTTATTTCTGCTTTTGTATTTTTTTGCCTTTGTTTTTATTTCTCTCCATCGGCTAACTTTGCCTTAGTTTATTCTTTTATTTCTATTTCCTTTACATACAAAATTAGGTTGTTTATTTGAGATCTTTCTTTTTTAATGTAATTTATTGCTATATACTTCCCTATTAGAACTGCTTTTTCTGCAGCCCATAAATTATGTCCATTTTCATTTCTCTCAAGATACTTTTTAACTTACCTTTTAATTCCCTTTTGAGGAAATTAAAGATACTTGATATGATTTCTTCTTAAAATTGTTAAGGCCACATTGTCTTATGGCCTAACATATGGTCTATCTTAGAGAATGTTCAATGTGTGTTTGAGAACAATGTATATTCTGCTACAGTTGGGTAGAATGTTCTATACATGTACATTATTTGTTCTAATGTGTAGTTTAGGTTTCTTTCTTGATTTTATGTCTTGATAATCTGTCCACCATTGAAAGTGAGGCAGTGAAGTCCCCTACTACTTATTACAGTCTATCTCTCCTTTCATATCTATAAGATTTTCTATATATATTAGTGTTCCGATGTTGGATGCATATATATTTACAATTGTTATACCCTCTTGATGAATTGAACCTTTTATCCTTATATAAGGACCTTTTTGCATCATTTTACAGTTATCTGATATAAATATAGTTTTCCTTGCTTACTTTATTTCTATTTGTAATGGAATATCTTTTTCCATCCCTTCACTTTCAGTCTATGTGTGTCCTTAAAGGTGAAGTGAATCTAATGCAGGCAGTATATAATTGGATCATGTTTCTTTATCCACTTAATCACTCTGTGCCTTTTGATTTGAGAATTTAATTCATTTATATTCAAGGTAATTATTGACAGACAAGGACTTTTAAAAGAAAAAAAGTTTTTCCCCTCTGCTTTGTACAGCTCCACACATCATTTCTAACACAAAATATGTAGGAGTATTTGCCTACACATGAAGCAATTCTACAAGAAACAACAGCTGAGTATCCTATAATTTAGTTCAGTTCTGAGACTATCTACCTGAAGATAGCATTAGATCCAACAGGTTAAGGAACTCTATGCCTCAAGATTACCTCCCACTACACACACGTACACTTTGGATGCCAATTATAAGTTGTCAGTTGTCATCTGTGTTCTTCACCAACTGACTATAAATCAAACTTCCTCCTTGGGTTTGATTAACTTGCTAGAGTGGCTCATGGGAATCAGGAAGGCACTTTACATATATATACTGGTTTACTAACAAAAGGTATAATAAAAGATACAGATGAATAGCCAGATAAAGAGATGCAGAGTGAGGTCTGGAAGAATCCCAACTGCAGGAGCTTTTGTCCCTGTGGAGGTGGGGTACATTACCCTCTCAGCATGTGAGTGTGTTTACCACCTTAGAAGCTCTCTAAACCCTATAGTTCAGGAATTTATATGGAGGCTTCATCATACAAGCATGATTGATTATTAACTCAGTCCCCAGCCCCTCTTCTCTCACTGAAGAATAGAGGATGTGGCTGAAAGCTCCAAGCTTATAATCATGATTTGCTCTTTCTTATGACCAGCCCCCATCCAGTAGCTCACAAAGAGTTGTCTCATTAGAACAAAAGAGGTTCCTATCATCCCAGAAATATTAAGGGATTTTGAGAGCTCTGAGTCAGCTGCTCCTATCACTCAGAAAATTACAAAGGTCATTGGAACTCTGTGTCAGGAACTGGTGCGCAGACCAAATATTAGAACAAAAGATTTTCCTAGCATCCTTACCAGTCAAAAAATTACAAGGGTTTTAGGACCTCTCTCCAAATTAGTGGGGTAAAGAGAACAATACATATTTCTTGCTATTTTATAGATTTATGCCATTTTGTTCATTGTTTTCTGGCTGTTTTATAGATCCTTTGTCCTTTCTTCCTGTCTTGATGCCTTCATTTGCAATTAGATGTTTTTTCTCTGGTGGTATGCTTTGATTCCTCACTTTTTATCTTCTGTGTATCTACCATAGGTTTTTGTTTTGTTATAATAGGCTTTTTAAAGCTGATAACAACTTAACTTTGATTGCAAAAAAAGGCTATACTTTTACTCCACTTTGCTACATTTTATATTTTTGATGTCATAATTTACATTTTGTATTGTGTATACCTTAAAATTATAGCTTTTATCATTTCTAATAATTTTGATTTTTAAAACTTTTATGCTGAATGTATGGGTAATTAACATACTACCACTACAGAATTAGAGTACTCTGAATTTGACTGTATTCTTACTTTTACCAATAAGTTTTATCCTTTCATATGTTTTCATGTTACTAATTAGTGCTTTCTTTTTTCTTTAAGTTTAAAAAACTTATAAGAACTATTTCTTATAAAACAGATCTGGTAGTGATGAACTCCCTCAGTTTTTGTTTGTCTCTGACGGTCTTTATCTCTCCTTTATTTCCAAAGGACAGATTTGCTAAGTATGATGTTTTTGATTGGCAGGAGTTTTTCCTTTAGCATTTTGAATATATCATCCTGCTCTCCTCTGGCCCGTTAAGTGTCTGCTGAGAAATCTGCTAGCCTTATTAAAATTCTCTTTTCTGTTATTTTCTTCTTTTCTCTTGTTGTTTTCAGGATTGTCTCTTTGTCTTTGAGTAAAATATAGTTTGATTATAACATGTCTTAATGTGGTCTTGTTTGGATGGGATATTATTGTAAGCCTTTGATCTTCCAATTCCTGGATATTTATATTTTCCCCAGATTTGAAAAGCTTTCTGCTATTATTTCTCTAACTTTCTGTTTGTTTATTTCCCTTTTCCCTTCTTAAACCCTGGAATTCAAATATTTGCTCTTTTTTTTTTTTTCAGGTTAATGTAAGGGTACAACCAGTTCATAACATTTGAATTTGTTAGGTAGAATCCATCTTGTAGTTGTGTCCTTCACCCAAAAGGTATGCCATGCATCCCTACATTGTGCCCATTAAGTGAGAGTACACCAAGCCCACCCTTGCTCCCCTCTCTATCCCCCTTATTCTCCCTGTCCCCAACTTGAGTTGATTTGAGTTTTACTCCTATATGGGTGTGAATTAGATGGTCTAATGGCTTCATATTAGTATTGAGTCCATTGGATATTTATTTTTCCATCCTTGTGATACTTTACTAAGAAGAATGTGTTTCAACTCCATCCAGCTTAATACAAATAATACAAATAAAGTCACCATCTTTTTTATTTATTTATTTATTTATTTTATTAAGTCATAGCTGTGTACATTAATACTATCATGGGGTACAGTATACTGTTTCTATATACAATTTGAAATGCTTTCATCCAACTAGTTAACATAGCCTTCATGTCTTTTTCTAAGTTATTGTGTTAAGATATTTATATTCTACATTTAGAGAGATTCACATGTACCCTTATAGGATGAACCACAGGCGTGATCCCACCACTCACCCTCCTTCCACCCACCCTCCCTCCTCCTCTCCTCTCCCCTCTCCCCATATTCCTGGGCTAAAATTGGGTTATAGCTTTCCTATGAAAGCTATAAATTAGTTTCATAGTAGGACTGAGTACATTGGATACTTTTTCTTCATTCTTGAGATACTTTGCTAAGAAGAATATTTTCCAGCTCCATCCATGTAAACATGAAGGAGGTAAAGTCTACATCTTTCTTTATGGCTGCATAGTATTTCGTGGTGTACATATACCACAATTTATTGATCTATTCATGGATTAATGGGCACTTGGACTTCTTCCATGACCTAGCAATTATGAATTGGGCTGCAATGAACATTCTGATACAAATATCTTTATTGTAGTGTGATTTTTGGTCTTCTGGATATATACCTAGTAGAGGAATTATAAGTCACTGTCTTTTTTATGGCTGAATAGTATTCCATGGTATACATATACCACAGTTTTATAATCCCTTCCTGAGTTGATGGGCATTTATGTTGTTTACACATCTTGGCAATTGTAAGTTGAGCTGCGATAAATAATCTAGTACAAATGTCCTTATGATAAAATGATTTTTTTTCTTCTGGGTAGTTGCCTAATAATGGGATTGCAGAGTCAAATGGGAGGTCTAATGTGCATTCTTTGAAGATACTCCATACTTCTTTCCAAAGAGGCTGGATGAGTTTTCAGTCCCACCAACAGTGTTAAAGTGTTCCCTTCTCTCCACATCCTCAAGAGAAGAGATGTATCCTTCTATTGCCTGATTGCATTGGCTAGAATTTCCCAAGTTTGCATCTGCAACTTTGGGATTTTGTGATGTGGGCTAATCTTACTGGAGTTAGGTGATATCTCAGGCTGATTTTGATTTGTATTTCTATGATGATTAGGGATGATGAACATTTTTTATATGTTTGTTAGCCGTTTGTCTGTCTTCCTCAGAGAAGGTTCTGTTCATGTCTCTTGCCCAGTGATGGGATTGTTGCTCTTTTTTGTTGATTAATTTGAGTTCTGTACAGATCCCAGTTGTCATGCCTTTGTTCAATTTATAACATGCAGGTGTCTTTTCCCATTCTGAAAATTATCATTTTGCTTTAATTGTTATGTCCTTAGCTGTGCAAGACCTTTTCAGTTTAATTAAATCCCATTTGTTTATTTTTGTTGTTGTTGCAATTGCCACTGAAGTCCTTTTCTTAAAATCTTTCTCCAGGCCAACATCCTCAAGAGTTTTTCCCATACTTTATTCTAGGATTTTTATCATATCATGTCTTAGATTTAAATCTTTTATCCATCTGGAGTCAATTTTTGTAGTCAATTTTTGTAAGTGGTGAAAGGTGCAGGTCCAATTTTAGTCTTTTACATATGGTTATCCAATGATCCCAGCACCATTTATTGAACAGGGATTCTTTTCCCCAGTGTCTGCTTTTGTTTGGCTTACCAAAGATCAAATGGCAACTAGAGAGAGATTTCATCTCTTGGTTTTCTATTCAGTTCCAAATATCTATGTCTCTATTTTTGTGCCAATACATGCTGTTTTGATCACTGTGTCTTGTAATATAACCTAAAGTTTGGCAGAATGATGCCTTTGGCTTGTTTTTATTACTAAGAATAGCCTTGACTGTATGGTTTTTTTTCTGGTTCTATACCAAATGAAGAACTATTTTTTTTTCCAGTTTTTCAAAGTATTATGTTGGTATTTTAATGCCGGTTGCATTGAATCTGTAAATTGCTTTGGGAAGAATAGACATTTTAACAATGTCGATTCTTCCCAGCCAAGAGCATGGTATGTTCTTCCATTTGTTAATGTCTTCTGCTATTTCTTTTCTTAGGGTTTTATAATTCTCTTTATACAGGTCCTTCATCTCTTTTGTTAGGTATATTCCTAGGTATTTCATTTACTTTGAAGCTACTGTGAAGCTACTCTTTGGTTAGGTATATCCTAGGTATTTCATTTACTTTGAAGCTACTGTGGTCCTTCATCTCTTTTGTTAGGTATATTCCTAGGTATTTCATTTACTTTGAAGCTAATTGTGTCCTTGCTTCTTAACATGGCTGTTTTTGGTATATACAAAGGTTACTGATTTGTGGACATTGATTTTATACCCTGAGACATTACTGTACTTCTTGAATATATCCAGGAGTCTTGTGCATGAGTCTCTGGGGTTTTCTACATATACAATCATATAATCAGAAAAGAACGAGAATTTGACCTCCTCTGCCCCCATTTGGATGTCCTTAATATCCTTCTCTTGCCTGATTGCATTGGCTAGAATTTCCAGTACTATGTTTAATAGTAGTGGTGATATTGGACATCCTGTCTGGCTCCAGTTCTAAGTGGAAAAGCTTTCAGTTTTACTCCATTAAGTATTATATTAGCTGTCAGTTTGTTGTAGATGGCTTTGATCAGCTTTAGAAAAGTGCCCTATGCCTATATTCTTAAGTGTTCTTGTTAGGAAAGGATGCTGAATTTTGTGAAATGCGTTGTTTGCATCTATTGAGAGGAACATACAGTTTTTGGGTTTGCTTCTATTGATATGGTGAATTATATTTATGGAGTTGCATATGTTAAACCAGCCTTGCACCCCTGGCATGAAGCCTACTTAATCATGATGTATAATTTTTTTAATGTGTAACTATAATATTTTGGCTAAGATTTTATAGAGTATTTTTGCATCAACATTCATTAGTGAAATTGGTCTGTAGTTCTCTTTTTTAGTTGGGTCCTTTCCTGGTTTTGGTATTAGGGTGCTGTTTACTTCATAGAATGTGTTTCTCTGTTTTCCGGTTATTTCATTTGTTCATTGTTTATTTACTAAACATTTATTGAATGCTCACTGTGTCCTAAACACTCTGTGGATACTAACCAATGTTTATGGCTTCTGGGGCTACTGCCTCTGACTGTTCTTGGGTCACCCTTTGCATGGGGCATAGTGTATTCTCTCTCATCACCCCTGTCAAGCACCACCAATATGAGGCTGTTTTGTGCCAGACTTTTCCTAAGCTTTTGACAGAACTAGTAATAGATAAGCATTGGAGAGAAAGAATTTAGCATATGAATACAAGCATAAAACAAGAAGTAATGGATAATTAAATATTAAACATCTTATGGTTCATGGGGCATCTGTTTGGAGAATTCTTCACTTTGTCCAAGGGCCCACCTGCTGCTATCTTTTGGAACTGTCTCTTCCTTTTCCTGTCTCTCAGTATTTCTAATTATTCCTCAGCCTTTCCAGTTCCTTTTGGAAAGTAAGATTTTACTCCTTTTCCCTAGCCCCAGATTTGGAAACTATAACCTCCTGTTATTTTATAATGAAAAGTAATTTAGCTATCTCTGTCTCTTTCTTACTCATACAAATCACGCAGGTCAGGAGTTAATTTGCCTAGTCAAGTCATGGAGCTATTTTACTTCCTTCCCCCCAAAAGAGTACTCCCCTTATTTCCAGAGCAACAAGTTTTAAAATATTTATTTTCTTCCTTACCACATTTGGATTTTGATGAGATCAAATCTCTCCCAAATAAAGGAAGCAAAGAGGAGATAATTCTGACTATAATAATACTTTTTCTGTAACTTAATAAAATGATCTTAAGATTAATTTGGGCTGAAAAATTAAGACCAAAGAACAACAAGACAAATCTTAAATAGAAAAAAGTAAAAGGACTATCTCTACCAAGGATTTAACTTAAATGCTTATTTTTCTAGGGGAAGAATAAACAAATGGAAAAATAAAACATAAAGTCCAAAAACAAATCTAAGAATACAAAAATATTTAGAGTATAATAAACAAAAAATACCAAAAGAAAATATAAGCAAATATTTATATAATCTTGGACTAAGGGAAGGGTCTTTCTGCCATGATGAAAAAGGGAAAGCTCTTTAAAAATAAGAAAAATGAAATTCCAGCATGTTCTATGGCATGAATAAACCTTAAAAACATTATGCTGAGTAAAAGACCCAGACACAAAAGCTTACATATTTTTGTGATTCTGTTTATATAATATGTCCAGAAGAGGACAATCCTTAGAGACAGACAATAGATTAGTAGCTGGCAGGGTCTTGGGGTAGGGAGAAATGGGGAGTGACTGATAATAAACATAAGAATTTCTTTTCAGAGTCATAAATATATTCTGGAATTAGGTGGTAGTGATGGTTGGACGACTTTTGAATATACTACCAGCTGCTGAATTGTACACATTAAAGACTAAATTTTTATGTATAAATTATGTCTCAATAAAAAATTAAGATAAACCAATTCCACTTGGGATGTCATGAGAAAAACCAGCATGCCAATAGATAATGGTTAATGAATATGAATTAAAATTTTTTTAAAGACAAATGACAAATATGAAAAATGCAAATTAAATCAGTAGGATAGAATGTTACCTATTTGCTTAGCAAAGATGAGAAGAAATCATAAATTTCCCTCACTGGGAAGTTTTTAGTCTAATGGTTATTCTAATATGCTGGTATTGATGGAGAGGAAGTTGACAATATGTACATTTCTTAAGTCTTAAGTTGTGTCCTTGTGTTTCCATTTCTAGGAATTTACCTTAAAGAAATATTATTTGCTATTTAAAATAAATTAGTAACATAATAGTATAATAACAACACAAGAAAATGTTTCAGAGAAATTAAAATGTATAATACATAAAATAAAACATCAATATAAGTGCACACTCAGGAGGCTAAAGAGAGACTCCAAATGTGAGCAACAATCACTTTTATGTATTTTCTTGTTTACTCTCAGGTATATTTTCTGTTTACCTATATTTTTCAAATATTTCACACTGGAAACATCCTTCCAATTAGAAAATCATAGAAAAGTTATTTGAAAGCATATAATTTCAAGCTCTCTAGTTTGGTTTGTTGTTTTTGTTTGTGAGCACTTTAGCAGAAATGAGATTAGAAAAGAATTTTTTTATTCTCTTTTTAAGACTAGAGATTCGGGAGAGATTCATGAAAAGGCTACACAAGTTCTGGCGCCGTTTTCTCACTTGCCAGCTGCCCATGAGAGTTTCCTTCGAGGGGGGGTGTATAGTTTCAGGATTTGATCAGTTGATGTGTTGGTAATTTGGTAACACAGACCATTGTAAATTAAACTGTTGTATATCCAGTCTAAGATTTTTCCTCTTAACAGACAGAAATTTTAGGCTTTGCAACCAGGAGCACCTAGAATGGAGTTCTTTCTGATTATTAAATTATGTTCCTCACATGTAACAATTTTCTCCTCCCAATTTCCTAGACAGAATCATGAATAAACTGGAGGATCAGCAGGACCAGATGATACCATGAAGAGAAGTTTACAGGCCCTCTATTGCCAACTGTTAAGTAAGTTAATACTACATTTCCTTTTTCCTAAAATATTCTAAAGTTAATTGTTTGCCAAGTCAAAAACTTACACACTTTAAGAGGAAGACCAGGGTTGGGTCAGAGAGGGAGGCCAGTGAATTTTCCTTCTGCTTCATCTAGGTAAAATATCAAGCATTAAATCTTTTTAATGCCTTGGACATCAGTTGTAACACAGACTCCATTATAATAATTCTAAGTTGACATGTTAACTATAGTTAATTTGAGAATGAAATGACGTGGCTGCCCTCAGTTTTGTGGTCTTCTAGCATAACCCTGTATAGTAGTGATTTTTAACTGGTATGCTGTGAAAATTGTTAAAGAACATCAATTAAATTAGTTTTGAAAGAAGTTCAAGGCGCAGTAAGTATATTCTCTTTTTAGTCTTGTTTTTCTTTTTTTTGATCAACATAATTTAAGTGCACCGTGAAAGCGTAACTATAGGCTCAAGTGTGCCATGAGATTAAAAAAAAAAAAAGTTGAAAAACACTGCTCTATAGGTGTCTCATTGGGGATAAGTGGTAGGTTGTGTTTTCTGGTTTTTCACATAGAACCTGTTATATCCAGTGACTGTCAGCCTTTGGCTTGGAATGTTAAGTATACCTGCACGTGTTCTCAGATAAGGCGTGGTGAAAACTTGACTTCTTGGGGTAGCATAAAGAGTGTTCCATTATAACTTTATGCATGTTGCTCTTGCATTTGGGGGATTTTGCCACAAAGTACCAGTTGCCTTTTAGTGACTATATATCCTTTGAGATTAGAATTGCTACTGGAGGAAGGTAAAAGGCCATAACAATTGGTGAGTTTGATGTTCTGATTGACCCAGTGAGGACAACAGGCATTACCCACTCCAGGTCTAACCAAAGCCATTGTGTTAGAAAATTAGGAATTCATTGTCTGGTCCTGTGCTGAGGTGAATGAAGTACCTATCTTTCCTACACTGAGTGGCTCCTTGTTAACTTTCGCTGAGAAAATAAAATGAATAAAATACAAAGAGATTGAGATGCAAATCACTAGTCAGTCAGCCCTTAAAATTTAGTAATTCAGTTTATGTTGCTCTCACAGTGCAAAGCACTTTATCTAAAGACAGCATTCTGGCTGGGTGTTTTAATTGACTCATTTATTCTGCTGAATTCTAATCCCTGAAACACATATCACGGCAGCCTGTTTCAGCCTGGTGGAAAGTCGCCAAGAGTTATGGGGGTGCTCGCATGTTCTTTCTCCATGTGTTCTATGGGACTGTGGGTTTGGTGCTTTTTTAAAAAATAAAGAAAAAAAGATAAATTTTTTTGTTAGAGAAAAAGCTTTCCAGATTGAAGACGTAATGCCATCAAGGAGGGATTAACTCTGCCTTGATGGGAGAGGAGACATTTAAAAGATAAATAGGATTTTATATACACACATGGGTACACAGCCCTGAGAAGTGCAAATACTGAGAGTACATAGTTTCCTGCTGGTTGGGAGACAGGTAGTGGCCCTTACCAAACTACCCACATTATTGGCATGCATGCACCTCTAATAACTCATATATGTCATTGTTTAGCCATTTATTCAGTTATGCCTATATGTACATTGTCCACAAACAAAATGTTTTTGCCATATCAAAAATGGATATGAGAACTAAAGAGTCAACACAAACTTACAATGTTATTTTATGTAACTCACAAACTGATATATTTTAATTAGAAAAAAAGAACATGATTGAGTGTTCTGGTTATTCATGGTTACATAAAAAACCTACTCCAGGGTAGCGCCTGTGGCTCAAGGACAGGGCGCCAGCCCTGTATGCCAGAGGTGGTGGGTTCAAGCCCAGCCCTGGCCAAAAACGGCAAAAAAAAAAAAAAAAAAAAAAGCCCTACTCCAATTTTTGTGCCTTAAAGCAAAAACAGTCATTTATTTTGTTCGTGAATCTGCACTTTGAACAGGGCTTGGCAGAGTCTCTGCTGCATATCATTTGGGACCTGAGCTGGAATAACTCCAATAGCAGGATCTGGCCAAGCATGTCTCTCTCCCTGAAGCCTTCTCACACGTTCAGTTTGGACTTTATGCACAGCCTTGTGGCCTCAAGGTGGTCAGACTTCTTACGTGGCAGCTCACCACCGTGATGCTGGGGCAAACTTATAAAGCTATTGTGAATTAAATTTTGAGGTCTCAATAATACTTAAGCCACATTGTACTATTAATGCGACAAAAATCGCTGGGGCCTGAAGAGCAGGAAGTGATGAAACCTAAGGAGCTTGGAGTAGCAGCTAAGTAACTTGTGTCTTCTTTGTCATGAACAGCACTCCAAGCCAGCTCAAGAAAAGCAGGCCACTAGAACTGCAATCTTTGTCATTTATTCTATTGAAAAGAAAAAACAGCCTCTTTCTGGATCACCGTGTCACAATCACCAGTCACTAGGGCTCGTATGTGCCCAGTGGGGGCTGAGTGATATAGTCTTTAGCAAGAGGGCAACTGAGGTTTTAATTTTTTACTTCTATTACAACCAACTGTCTCTGCCTTGGTTTTTATTTCTTGAGCTCTACTCCACAGTGCCGTATTGTTTCATCCTACCAGCTTTAGCCCTTTCAGAACATTTAATACATTTTCTATGATACCTTAGAACAACTGAGAGCCTGAAGATAGTGGTGATAGCGAGAATACTGTCATTCATTTTTCTTGTTGAACCCTAAGTAATCCATTAGCTGTGAAGCTAGCATTAAGAATACCTGAATTTTTGAAATAGTAAACCAGTTCAAATTTTAGTCTTACCCCTTTTTAAGTGGCTTGCTTTACATTACTTAATCTCCATGTGAAATGGGATGTGACCACCCCACTACCAAAGGTGGATTGAGTGAGATAACATGGCAAGTAGAAAACCTACAAAGGATGCCAGTTCCCTTATTGGCCTTCCTGTCTGGAAGAGTTGAGTGCAGCCTACCCTGGAGCTCTACCGTAACTAACATTTTATTTGTGTAGGACCTTCTGGTTTGCAAAGCATTTTCCCGTGATTTGACCCTCACGACTTTATTAAGGCAAATGAGGCATTAATTATATTGACCTCATTCTGCACAGGAGAGAATTGACATAATCAAGGCTGCCTTTCCAAAGCCACATCACAATTAAAAAAAAGTGGGGGGGGCATTTAATAATGGAAGGTAAGGCACATCATCACAACCCCCTAAGAACATGACACTGCTGGGGAGGCATGGGTCTGAGTAAGCAGGTGTGGTCTTTACCTAGGTGCTGTACACTGGGAAATCACTGTGTTACTTCATTATTAACACTAACACGTCATTATGATCTTATTAGAATATCAGAGTTGTTTGATTTAAGAAGTGATTATGTTTAGCAACTTAAATGTTTGCTGCACCCCCAGGCATTTGAATTTCTTAAATCATGCTCTGTATTATTTCTAGATCTTTCTTCCTCACTCACATACCCTTTGCATACTCTGATCTGTGTTGACCACACAAAGTAACCCTTTGCTTAACTGTCTATAGGTCCCTATCTTAGGAGGAGGAGGAGGAAGAGAATGCCAGGTGTGGATTTAGGCTCCTAGCCTGTAGAAAATAGACGGGAAACTATACCCCCTTTTCTGCTGTCTTAACCAGGGCATGGAAAGCGGGTCTCGGGCTCAGATTTGATTCATGCACACATGCACACATGCACATACCATGTCCCTATTACTTGCCTCTCAAGACTCTCCCCGGAGTAACAAGAAGCTGTTTGGGAGTAGAGTTCATTTCCTCTTGGAACCTATTTTTGGATGGGGTGATCTGCCTCATGTGTGATCTCTGAAGCTAAGCAGGACCCTTGAAAATACTTTAAAGTGAGAAAATTATCTTCAGTGCCTTTTTAACTCTAACTAGCTCTTCTTGCCCACAAGCTACCAAGTGACTTTATTCTTTTCTCCAGCTATGTCTTAGACTTAGAATATCCATACAGTAATATATTCCACAAAGGACCAACATTTTTCCTGTCTTTTCCCTTCCATGCTTATCCTAGACCCAATGTCTCCCACTGTGCTCCCTCCCCAGGCCAGTTGTCTGTGATCTGAAGTTCTCAGATGTTCCTTTAAGATAGAAAGTAATCTGACTAAAGTAATTAATACCAATTGTGCTCATTGGTTAGTGTTAAGGAGTTCTTCCCTCCTTAACTCTTACGGGTATTTGCATTTTTAAAGAGATTAGTTTTACTATTTTTGTTTTTGTGAGACAGAATCTCACTTTGTCACCCTTGGTAGAGTGCTGTGGCATCATAGCTCACAGAAACCTCAAACTCTTAGTCTCCCAAGTAGCTGGGACTACAGGTACCTACCACAATGCCCAGCTATTTTTAGAGACAGGGTCACACTCTTGCTCAGGCTGGTCTTGAATTCCTGAGCTCAAGCAATCTGTCCGCCTTGGCCTCCCAGAGTGCTAGGTTAGGCATGAGCCACTGTGCCCAGCCCTAGATTTACTATCTTAATGCAAACCCAATTTTGTTATCATTTTAAACAGCGTTGAATACAGTAGTATAAAAAAGTAAGCTCCCCAGAGCCTGCCCATTTGCCTGGATCTCTCTGTGCCATGGGTCTGGAATCTTCCCATCCTTTCTCTTCATGACATATTCCTTTTTGGCCAGCTGACACCAGAGATGGTCTTCCTGTACCTTTGTATCCACTCACATTTTCCAACCCCAAATACCTGAAGTCATCCTTGGCTTGCGGTCTGCCTCCCCACCCCCACCCCAATGCATTTAGATACTAGGTTCCCATTGACTCTAATATAGGAATCCATACATGTCTGCATCGCCAATGTCTCCTCTTTAGAGAAGGGCTTCCTGTGTTCCATGTCTTCCTGGACCAGTGTAGTAGTCTCCCTGCTGACTTGTCTCATCCTCACATTACTGCAGAATCAGCTACTGATAACCTTAAATGGTTTTGCATTACCAAAAGCAGCAGTACTCACAGTGTGGTCCAAGAATCCCTCTGAGACCTTTCAAGGAATCTGTGAGGGCCTTTTTTCCCAGCATCTTCATTTAAAAAAAAAATTTTTTTTTATTAAATCATAACTGTATACATTCATGCATTTATGTGGTACAATGTGCTATTTTTTCATAAATTTGGAATGCTTATATCAAACTGGTTAACATAGCCTGCACTTCACTTACTTAATTATTGTGTTAAGACATTTATACTCTACTCTTAATAGATTTGACATGTGCCCTTGCAATATACATCATAGGTGAGGTCCCACCAATTACCCTCCCTCCATCTACTCTCTCCCCTTCCCCTCTTCTTCCCTCCTTCATCCTGGACTATAGTTGTGTTTTATCTTTGAAGAAAAAGTATCCAATGAACTCAGTACTATTATAACTCCAATATGTAATCACCCACACTTTCATATGAAAGATAAAACCAACATCTTCATAAAGCCAGATTTTTTTTTTCATGTGCTATACTCCAACCAAAACAACATATCTCAACGGGTGGAATGCAGAAACTGATATGAGAGCCAGCTGTCTTTTATAAGCCAGACATTAAAGAGATTTATAAAAATATAAAAGAATCCAACCCCTATCACTAATTTTTGGTATTATAAAGCATAGTTACTTTGCATTAAAAAATGTTATTTGCTGAAAAGTAAGAAAATTTTTGCTGGAAGTTGGAAGAGGATTCTTAATGCACAGAAGCAAAAGGTTCTACAAACCTTTCATTTGTGATAATGTGGAAATTAAAATTGTACCTGAGGAATTTGATGAACCAGCTAAGGAGATCTTCATGTGGCTTTACAGATGTTTTGTTTTATTTTGTTTTGTTTTTCTGCCTACAATAAAATGCAAGAGAAAAGAAAAAAATGTTATTTGCTAACATGTAATGAGTTTTGTTTTTAACGAACCAGTATGTTTTGTTTCTTTAACTTTTAATGCCATAAATATAATATCAGTAGTAGATATAACCCAGCAGTTCTCAACCCGTGGGTTGGGACCCCTTGTGGGGGGTTAAACGACCTTTTCACAGGGGTCGCCTAAGACCATCCTGCATATCAGATATTTACATTACAATTCATAACAGTAGCAAAATTACAGTTACAAAGTAGCAACGAAAATAATTTTATGGTTGGGGGTCACCACAACATGAGGAGCTATATTAAAGGATCACAGCATTAGGAAGGTTGAGAACCACTGATAGGACCCATATAAACACAGGTTCTTTGATGGGTCCTTAATATATTTTAAGAGTACAAAGGGGCCAAAATGTTTGAGAACTGTGGACCTAGAAGAGAAATCCTCACTTCCATAGGATAGCATTCAAGCTGTTGATGGTCTAGTCCCAGACCACCTCTCCAGCCTCATCTCTTACTTCTTCTCCCTCTCATGTCTCTGTCTCTCTCTCTCTCTCTCTCACACACACACACAGCTCCACCACAGTGTGCACCAGCCTTCACAACTGACGCTCCATCTCCCACAAGACGTTCCGCTGTGGACGTGCATGCGCTTGCTGTCTTGTCTTCAGACTTCACAGGCATGGCTATTCCATTTCATCAGCCAGTTGAATCTAGAGCCTAAATCATAATGGGACTTGTAAATGCCTATTATGTTTCAAATTTGCCATTAATTGTAAGTTACACTTCCATGCACCACTAAGAAAGAAACAATTTTGCTTGAACTATCACATACCATTAATTAATTACATTTTACAATGTCAAAACACATTGTATGGATAAAATACAGAATTATTAGTTTGGATTGCAGCTCACTAGGTAATGAAATCCTTGAGTCTCTGCCACTGAATTCTCCTTTAAGATCAAGTCTTAGCAAACTCATCTGTATTTCCAGCTCCCAGACCAAGTGGGCCCCACAGAACAAAGGCATTTTCATTTGGAAGCTGGAGAGAGATCAGAGGAGCTGGGCCATCACTAACGGAATTGGCTGGTGTATTTTATCTTCATGGTTTATTTCTCCTGACAAGTGAGAGGAGATTTTCCCTGAGATTGAGGAGGGAGAGTTAATATAAATTATAACTGACATGGTATTTAGGCCCAAACAAACGTTGACTCCAGAAATGTGTGCCCTTTTAGCTGTTACAGGCAATCATATGGCTACTGCCATTCTGTATGCATGCGGGGCGTGCTGTAGCGTGCAGAGATGAAGGAAACGCCATCACTCTTTACGGCATCTTCATTTCCTTCTCCTCCTTCCCCAGTGAAGTTGTTTCTCCTTACTTTTTATACTGCCTGGGCATAACCTCCATAGGAGTCATAGTGTGGCAGCCATGGTTAAGGCTGTGGGTTCTGGATTAGGACTGCTTAAGTTCAATCCTGGTTTACCACAAATTAGTCTCTAAATTCTTTCACCCTTTTCTGTACAAAACTTACCAATTTGAGCAGGTCCCCACTGCTAAACAGCTGTTGGGCCATTTGCCAGCCCTCCCTGCCTTGTGAATTCATCACCCCTGGGGCTACCCATTAGTGAGCATGGTCCATGTAGTAGCAAACCCAGCTCATCAGCCTGCGGTTCTCTCATGCTACCTCCAGTGGCTGTAATAATGTTAACAGTAATGAGTGGTTTTCAAGACACGCGTTTCAAGGCTCTTACAATTCAGTATTTCAGACTGGATTAATTCGACTGGCTTTGTCAGTGTTTCTCAAACTAGGCTGTACACAAGACCCATCTGGGGAGCATTTTAATAAATCCCTTTGCCCAGACCCCACCCTGGGTCCATTAAGTCAGAATCTCTGGGCGTGGAGCCTGGGCATCAGATGATTCTAACATTCAGCCAGGACTGAGAATCACTGGCTTAGAGCTGTGGTTTTTAAACTATAGCAAACAATAGAATCACCTAGAGGGCTTATTTAAACACTGACCACAAGTTTCTGATTCATTCGTTCTGGGAAGGGGCCAAGAATTTATGTTTCTAATTTTCCAATGATGCTGAAGCTTTGGTCCATAGACTACACTTTGAGAATCACTTCTACAGACGCATGAAGGGCAGCTATCCTGGAGCAGGAAACGCTCACAGCTCCCTGCATCACATAGGCTGTGTGATAAAGTGGGTCTTGGAATAAAACCAGGATCAGTTAGGAATGAGAAGGGAGGGAAGGTGCCAGGGACGGAGCCAAAAGAATCTCTTGCTTGTGTTGTGGGGCTATTAACTGTTAGGCCTTGAAGTTTCACGTTACTCCCCCGGGTATTCTAGAAGTCAGTTCTTGTTGTTTTAAGAATGAGAAGAGGAAGAGGAATGGGCTGGCTAGGGTTGTAGACCAAAAGGAAAGCAAGAACTTGATGTCTGAGACTACTTCTTTCTTACTTTGTGCTGGGTAATTCTTTCACAGATCAAATTTTTGAGGTTAGATTTTTTTTCATTATGAAAAGATTTGTAAATGTGCTCTAGGGAGAGTAATCTTGTTAGTCCTATGGGATAAGTCATTCACAGAGAAAATCTGAGGAAGTAGCACTTTCAAATGTGATATTAATCTAGGAAAGTTAGGCATACTGGGTCCTTAAAGGTGTCATGTTGATTTAATTTCTTTTATATTTTAGACTATGATTTTAAATTTGCATAAGTCAACAATTCTCCTCTCCAGGTAAAACAAAACCTTAGTAAGACAGTCTCATTGTAAACAATACCAGTGAAGAATGAAGAATAAAATATTTTAAAGAAATTCAATGTTATAACTTTGAGTACTTTCCATTACACGATTGATTGGCAGGGGGATATAGGTGAGAGAAGTCATGCCTCTCACCTTAGGAGAGGTGTTGATTTATGCAAATTCAAATGTCAACTCATTAATGAGTAAATTCCCTTTTCTATATGAAAGTGCTGGTGGGAGTATACAATTTTGATGTAAAGCATGTACGTTGAGTTCTCACTTCCCCTCACTAGTTATGTGACTTTGCTCAGAGTAATTCCTCTCCCAGAGCTGGCTTATTCTCCTCAACTGCCACATACAGGTGATAAGTATGATATCTACCTGGAGGATTGTTGGAAGAGTTAAGCGGGAAGGGTATAAAAACATTTCATATGTTGTAATGTGCTTTCCAAACACGGGGTGTCACTTTATTACTGTCCTTAAACAACTTACGTCTTTTGTTCTACTATTGCATGATTGTTTAGCAAATCTTGTTTACAAACTGCAATGTGAAAGGTATCCTGTATTTCCTCACCCAGATTTCAATTCAGTAGAATTCTCGTTAA
>NW_003852427.1:3741977-3742917 GCF_000181295.1 Otolemur garnettii
TCCTTCAGGGGATAAATCACTTATCTGCTGCAGGTATCCTCACAGCTTCTGAAAGGTGAATTCTTTGCCTTTGCTCTGGCTGCACTAGAATATCACTCAGCTGTGGGCTGTGGCCAGTCTCATTACTCCTTTCCTCCTCAGTATATTCATCAGTTTCCCCATCTGTAAAATGGGTATGTATATTTGTTTCCTGTGGCTCCTGTAACAAATGTGGTGGCTTAAAACAGCAGAATCTTTTTTCTCTCGCAGTTCTAGAGGCCAGAAGGTTAAAATTCAGGTATTGGGCTGAGGAGAAATACTCCTCCTGAAGGCTCTAGAGGGGAAAACTTCCTTGACTCTTCCATTCTGATGGCTCCAGTCTCTGCCTCCGTCTTCACACGGCCTTCTCTTTGCCAGGAATCTTCCCTCTATCTCTTAAAATGACACTTGTCATTGGATTTAAGGCCCACCTGAATAAGCTGGGCATCAAATGCAACCAGTGAGTTTACACAGCTTTTTGGTTAAGTTTGACCACCACAACCTCAAGATCCTTAGTTTAATTGTATCTGCAAAAACCATTTTTCCAAATAAAGTCAAATTCAGAGGTTTCAAGATTAAGATGTCTGTGTATCTTCTGGGAAACCACCATTCAACTAACTACCCAGTGATACTGCTGTTCTTCATAGAATTGTGAATAAAAGTACATCTAGCACTTAGCTTAGTGCCCGGTTCAGAGCAGGCACTCAGTAAGTGGTGGGCACAGATTGAGGAGCAAGTAGGATGTGAGGAAACAGAACTAGTGAGTTCAAATAGCTTCATGGAGAAGTTTAACCATAAAGTCAGGGCAAGAGAGGGCTATACTGGGCAGGGATAGAGGGTTGAGTGTTTTAGAAACAAGTGTCCCAAGCTGCTCTAGAAGCTCACAGGAGGGGTCTGTGGGCACTGAGTGCTGTAGGGGTGC
>NW_003852427.1:3743331-3768519 GCF_000181295.1 Otolemur garnettii
CACTTTCCCCAAAAGGCAGAACAGCAAATTGTCCAGAAGTCTCCCAGATAAAAGGCCAGTACTGTGCCCAAGTACCTGCCAGGTCATGCCCTGGCTTCTGTGGGGCAGAGGGAGAAGAATGAGAGGGGAGGGCTGGAAGCTCTAGGTGGAGCACTTGAATGGGGGTCATAATTGTTAAGATTCCAGCTGCTGGCTTGATGAGGCATGGACAGCCCCCAAGACCAGGGGAGAGCCTGCTTTAAAGGAAGCTGGGCAGCTTTCTTGTCTGAACACAGTCACGTCCAGGAAGCTTTCATTACAACGTAATAGAATCCCTGAAGGAGGAAAAGGAGGCTCAGACAAATACATTCACATCATTTCATCGATATGTTATTGTTATTTTGACATGTAAGTGTGAAATAATTGAGCTAAAAATAAAGTATAATACTTAGTTTTAGAAATTTTGTAGGGAAAAATATCACATATTTCCCCCAGCCCCCGAATTCATCTGATAATGTCAGGATATTCATTTCTCCTTTGGTGAGTATCTTAGGTCAGGTGGCCCCCTAGAAGCAGACCTTGACCCTTGAGACAACTATGAAATGACTTATAAGGAATCCTTCCCAAAAATAACTGATGGGAGTGAGCCTAGGAAGGGAAGGAGGCCTGGCAAGGATGAGGTATTCAAGCAAAACCCCACAGAGACGGACTGTCATAGTCCTTCTTGAGACTTCTGGTAAGAATTCTTGGACTTGTCCCCATCACAGATGACAGCTCATCATATTCCTGGATCTATCAGTCATTGTTTGAGGGCACTGAGGGTGTGGTAGGCAATATTTAAGCACATTAAGTTAGTGACCTACAAATGAACACATTTAGTACATTTGATAGTGCCATAAGCAGTCTATTACTATTGTCACCACCATCATCGTCAGGTCTTCCTCTATTCTCTGGGTACAACTTCATGTCTCTTCCATTGCTAGGCTCTTGTTCTCATTCTCATGTATCATATTTCAAATACAAATTATTGTGTCTCCTTTCTCTCACCTGTGAATCCTTGCCCTAAGTTTCGTTCTCTGAGACCCAGGCTAGAGGTTCCATCTGAGGGCTGGAGGTGGCTGAGGAAGGACTGATTATTAAGCAGTTTGTCACATGCCCACTGATGATAGATGGAGTTGACATTCCTCCTGGATGTAGCCCTGTGGTCTTTTCTTGTTGCGTTACATTACTAAAATGTAATGATGAATGAGAGTGACAAGGTATTGTATTTTTCCCTGGATATGCAACTTCAATAGATGTAGCCCTGGCTTAGAAGACACAGAGAGAATCACATAGAGAGGACCTGACTTCTGAGCAGCCTACTCTGTTGGCTGTGGCTTAGTGAGCCCCTCTCATGGAGGCACCCCATGGAGGCACCTAGAGTTCATCTATCCAGGAAGTCTTGCTTCCTCAGAGCCTCTGCAAAGCCCTCTTCAGAAGAGGCTCTTTCTGGAGACCCCTGAAGGAGACCTCAACTGCTGTCTCATCCCAGACATCATGCTGTGAGCTGATCCCACCAGTAACTCTAAAGAAAATTGCTTCATGGTGTATTTGTCCCTTGGGGGAAGAACAAGGGTTGGTGTTATGTTCTGAAACATCTGATGTCACAGGCTTCTGTCATGGTTCTAAGTTAATTTACCAAGTGACAATTCTCTGCAAAAGATATTAGCTGACTAACTCGAATTGGGGTGTCCAGGGCTCAGCTGCCCAGATAATCAAAATTTCTCACAACTAGACAAAAGCTGGAATTTGTCATAGAGAGAATTGTCTCAAATAAAACCTTCACCACAATAATTTGCAGGTAGTTCTCTTTCCCAAATGAACAAACTATTTAATGGCAAGAATGGAATCCTTAAAAGGCAGCCCTGCTTTATTTGTTTTTACTTAATTTTTATTAAATCATAACTGTATACATTTATGGGGTACAGTGTGATGATTTGATATACAATGTGGAATGCTTAAATCAAACTAATTAACATAACTATCGCCTCATTTGTTGGGGCAAGACATTTATACTCTTAGTTGTTTTGAAATGTACCCTTCCTCCTTAGCAAAGTATCTCAAGAATGGAAGAAGAAGTATCTAATATACTCAGCCCTACTATGAAACTAATTTAAAGCTTTCATATGAAAGCTATAACCCAATTATAGCCCAAGAATATGGGGAAAGGTGAGAGGGACGAGCGGGAAGGGGGGAGGATGAGTAGAGGGAGGGTGATTGGTGGGACCACACCTATGGTTCATCTTACAAGGGTACATGTGAAACTTTCTAAATGTAGAATGTAAATATCTTAACACAATAACTAAGAAAATGCCATGAAGGCTATGTTAACCAGTTTGATGAAAATATTTCAGATTTTATATAGAACCAGCACACTGTACCCCATAACTGCATTAATGTACACAGGTATGATTTAATAAAAAAAAAAAAAAGAAATGTATCCTTCCTTTGTGTATGTTAGGTGGGATCTCACAAATACCTTCCTTCTACTTGCTCTCCCCTCACCTCTCCACTCTTTCTTTCTGGACTATATTTGTGTTTTATCATTCGTATGAAGGTGTAGGTGATTCTATGTTGGTTTCATGGTAATATTGAGTACATTGGATACTTTTTTCCCCATTCTTGAGATACTTTACTAAGAAGAATATGTTCCAGCTCCATCCAGGTAACCATAAGGGATGTAACATCTCCATCTTTTTATGGCTGCATAGTATTCCATGGTATACATATACCACAATTTGTTTATCTATTTGTGGGTTGATAGGTATTTAGGCTGCTTCTATGACAATTATGAATTGGGCTTCAGTAAATGTTCTGGTGCACATATCTTTGTTCTAAAATAATTTTTGTTCATCTGGGTAGATACCTAGTAATGATATTGCAGGATCAAATGGTAGCTCAACTTTTAGTTCCTTGAGAATTCTCCATACTTCTTTCTAAAAAGTCTGTATTAGTTTGCGGTGTAGAAGTGTTTCCTTCTCTCCATATCCACACCAACATCTGCAGTTTGGGGATTCTGTGATGTGGGCTAATCTTACTGGAGTTAGGTGATATCTCAAAGTGGTTTTGATTTGCATTTCTCTGATGATCAAAGATGATGAGCATTTTTTCATGTGTTTGTTGGCCATTCACCTGTCATCATTAGAGAAGTTTCTGTTCAAGTCTCTTGCCCACAAAGAAATGGGGTTGTTTGTTCTTTTCTTATTGATTAATTTGAGTTCTCTGTGGATTCTAGTTATCAGACCTTTGCAGAAACATAACCTGCAAAGATCTTCTCCCATTCTGAGGGCTGTCTGTTTGCTTTACCTACAATGCACTTAGCTGTGCAGAAGCTTTTTAGCTTGATCAGGTCAGTAATGTTTTTGGTGTTGCTTTAATTGCCCAGGGAGTCCTCCTCATAAAATATTCTCCCAGGTCAATATTTTTAGGCATTTTCCCTGCACTTTCTTCTAGTATTTTTATAGTTTCATGTCGTAAGTTTAAATCTTTTTATCCAGTAAGAATCTATTTTTGTTAGTGGTGAGAGGCATATTATGGGGAGAGGTGTGGGTCTAGTTTTAGTCTTCTACAGGTTGCCAGCCATTTCCTCCAGTACTATTTGTTAAATAGAAAATCTTTTCCCCATTTCATGTTTTTGTTAGGCTTATCAAAGATCAAATGATGATATGTGTCTGGGTTCATCTCTAGGGTCTCTATTCTGTTCCATATATCTCCATCTCTATTTTTGTGCCAGTACCATGATGTTTTGATCACTATAGATTTGTAGTATAACCTAAAATCTAGTCACATGATGCCTCCTTATTTGTTTTTATTTCTAAGTAATGTATTGGCTATTCGAGGTTTTTTCTGATTCCATATAAAATGAAGTACTATTTTTTCAAGTTCTTTAAAGTATGACTTTGGTGCTTTGATAGGGATTGCATTAAATCTATAGATAGATCTGGGTAGTATGGACATTTTAACAATGTTGATTCTTCCCAGCCACCAGGGACCCAACTACACAGCTCATAGAAGTGATCGAGAAATATAGCAGTGTCTCAGGATACAAAATCAATTCTTACAAATCAGTAGTTTTTATATATGCCAACAATAGTCAAGCCAAAACATATAGTCAAGGACTCTATTCATTTTATAATAGTGACAAAGAAGATGAAATACCTGGAAATTTTTCTAACAAAGGAAGTGAAAGATCTCTATAATGAGAATTATGAAACTCTGAGAAAAGAAATAGCTGAAGATGTTAACAAATGGACAGCCCTACTTTAAATCCCTCTCTCCAAGCCCTGGGTGGCACCAGGCCAATTGGTACCCTTCTCTTTTCATGATGATTCAACTCTCTTTTATAAAGAACCTATTATGTGCTGGGCATAGGCACTGGGAATGAAAAGACGTGAGCCCTTTCCTCCGAGAGTTCCCAGGCAAGTGAAGAAAGAGGTTTCGCACAGAGAATTATAGCGTAAATGTGGCTAATGGTGATCCTTTATTAGACAGAAGGCCTGCTGCAGATAGGGCTCTGTAGAAACCTCTAGGGAGACAGAGAGATGTGTAAAACAGTCTCTGCTCTCCAGAAGCACATATTATAATCAAGATAGGCACAGATTGTGAATGTTACAAGATATAGTAAGAAGACACAGGTCAAGCCATGTTCTTAGATCCAGCTTAACTGGTAATAAAGATAATGTTCTAATCTACTTTTGACTCCTCAATGTGTGTTTTAATTGGTTCTGAACTTGGAGAGAAGCAATGATTAGTCCCCATAACCAATGACAGCCAACAGAGATGGACAGTAACAAGTCTTGTATGCTTTATGGTGTTTTCCCATCTAATGTGCCATTGGCTGGCTCATCCTGACAACTCTGTTGGTAAGCATCATTTTAATAGTATGCTACTGTAAAGAAAAGGCAGTCCTCAAAAAATCCAGGTGTTATTCCCAAGATCCTAGAACTAGGAAAAGAGACTGGGGTCTTGTTCTCCATATCCAATATCTTTTTCATAATCCGACAGCCCTTGTACTTGGAAATTTGTGACCTACTAAAGACAACTGTGCCACCTGACTATGTTTCCTTTCCTCCCCGATATCAGGAATCAGTTCAAGATTGTGTGTTTCTTCGTGGAGTTTCACAACTTCAGCTAGTAAAATTTAGCCTTTCCCTTTACAATATGCCTTACCTTGTTTTAGCAGCTTTGGTGGTTGATTTTTTGTTTCTCCCCTGGATTTGTTTAAAGAAATACAACCAAAAAAATAAAATAAAAATAAAAATAAATAAAAAAGAAATACAACAAATAGGAGGATAGAGGTATTGGCTCTCAAGTCAGATATTGGCTGGGTGGTAGTCAGGAAAAGAAACATTGGAAACCATTGAGGGAGTGGGCCATTCCTTTTATAAGCTGAGGAGTCTGCAGCTCACTTAGCCTCATTATTTTTTGGTTAGCAAACTCTGGTTGTGCCATCCTTATGGCTATATTTTTAGAAGTCTTAGATTATTATAGCAACTGTGAAAAAGGATGGCAAAAGAAATCTGGCTCCCAATATACATTCACTTAATTGTTTCTTGAATTAGTCTTCAGCCCTCAGGAGATGCTTCACCCTCTCCTGCTGCTAATCAAAAGCTGCTACCCTTGTATGGTTGCTGAGAAGCTACCAGATGATGTGATGAGAATTGTTTCTCATCCAGTATATTATGGGTACCAACTAGGCTAACAGGGTAGAGGTGGGAAAGGCCAAATAGGAAGTATGGATAACCATGATCTCTTTACAGAGCCAAATAAAACATGAACAATTTGTGTCGAGTCTGGTAGTCTAGCTATAGAACTATAGAGGAAGAGACTATAATGGGACAGCCCCACTGTGTGTCAGCGGGTGGAAGGAATTCAAGCAGTAAATAAACATGGCTGTTAGGCTGCACTAGTGTGAAGAAGGGTAGAGAATGTTAGCCCATAAATTGTTTCTGTCACACCATAGTAAATTCAAGAAAAGCTTTGCAGGGCTTGTAGAAGAAAATCTAAAGCAGTGAATGAATGCTGAGCATGAGTCTGGGCAGTGAGGGATGTAAGCTAATGTTTTACTGCCACCTCCTAGGTCCGTAGCAGCAGCCGCACCCCTCCTTGCACTACTGCTGCCTCTGAGGCCCTCCCAGTGGTCTCCTTCCACCTCTGCTAAGGCACATGTGAGTATATCTGAGTGCTCACCTCCTCTCCCCCACCTTAGACTTTGGCCTGGATGCCCCTATTTGGTCTCCAGTTTTCTGTGGAGATTAGGACCCTGATGTAAATCTATTTCAGTATTGCCTCTTGAGCTCCTGCCAATGTCTTCTTCAAGGGAACTGGATTCTGTTTTCCATAAGTCCTCAGTGCTGAAAGCCTGCCCTCAACCTGTCATCTAGAATTGGCAATAGGGATAATTTAATGTCCTGTTTCCCAATTTGGGCACCCTTTATTTCTTTCCACTCCCTGATTGCTCTAGTTAGGACTTCCAATACTGTGTTAAATAGAAGTGGTGACAATGGCCATCCTTGTCTTATTCCAGTTCTTAGAGAGAATGATTTCAACTTTTCCTCATTCAGTGTGATGTAGGTTTGTCATTTATGGCTTCTATAATTTGGAGGTCTGTTCCTTCTACACCTAGTTTGTTGAAGGTTTTTCCCATGAAAGGGTGCTGAGTTTTAGCAAAAGCTTTTTCTGCATTTATTGAGATGATCATATGATCTTTGTTTTTGTTTTGTTTATGTGATGAATCATGTTTATAGATTTGCTTATGTTGAAACGTCCTTTGCATCCCTAGGATGAAACACACTTAATCATAGTGAATTATCTTTTTGATGTATAGTGGAATTCAGTTTGCCAATAATTTGTTGAGGATTTTTGCATCTATGTTCATAAGGGATATTGGTCTGTAGTTTTCTCATTAGTACATTTGACATTTTCCAAGATTGATCACATCTTAGGGCACAAAACAAGTCTCAACAAATTCACAAAATTGAAATTATGCCATGTATATTCCCAGGCCACAATAGAGTAAAATTAGAAATCAATTCCCAGAGAAACCCCCAAATAAGTCATGGAAATTAAATTACCACTAAAGGATTCTTGGGTCTGTGATGAAATTAAGATGAAAATCAAATAATTTCTTGAATTGAATGACAACCTTTTAAAAAAAATTATGGGATATAATAAATGCAGTGCTAAGGGGGCAGTTCATAGTCTTAAACGTCCACACTAAAAAAGACAGAAATGATTTGCAGCAGTTAAAAAGAAAAAAAAAGAAGAAATGAAAGGACAGCATTGTTATTAAGTCACTTGACATAAAAAAGGGAAAAGTCACTATATGCAAATGACCATCATCCAAACACACCAGTCTTGGAGTCAACTGATAGGAATATCAACTGTACCCAAAAGAAGGGATGGTTGAAAAGACAGCATTGTTAGTAAGCTGTCTAACATTTTTTAAAAAGGAAAAATCACTGCACACAACTGCTCCTTTGGTTGCTTAACCACCTGCGACTTGTTTTTTTCTAAGAGTTTGTTTTATACAACTAGAACAGTACTGAGCAGACTCCTCTATATCTAATAGACCATGTTCTGAAAAGTCCAGTAAAGCCAGTCTAACAGACAAAAAATAAAAAAACACAACCTCTTACTATCATTTTACAACAATAACTACACTATCTTTTATCCCAGTAGAACCCCAAGTCACACATCCTTGAGGCTGCCATTCCTTCTGTCATGCCATCCCCTATCCTCCCTTAGAAAGTGAAATAAACTTCTTGCTTCTGACCTGTCCTAATCTTTGAGTTGAGAGGTTCTTTTTCAGCCCATAGTGCAAGTTTCCATCCAAAAAGAAAGGCCACAAGTTAACAACCTAATGTCACATCTCAAGGAACTAGAAAAAGAAGAAAAAGCCAGCAGAAGGAAAGAAAAAGCAAAACTCAGAACAGAACTAAATAGAAGCAAAATAAAAATAAAAATGATCAGAGAAATAAAAAATTGGTTGTTTGAGAAGATAAACAAAATTGATAGGTGGATCAGCCAGAAATAGAAGAGGAAGGACTCAAATAAGCTCAGTCAGAAATTAAAAAGGGGACATTACAACGGATACCACAGAAATACAAAATGCCATCCAGGAATATAAGGAAAATCTCTATGTACACAAAGTAAAAAACCTAGAGCAAATGGATAAATTCCTAGAAACACACAACTCCCCAAGCCTAAACCAGGAAGAAATAGAAATCCTGAACAAACTAGTAACAACTATAGAGATTGAAGGAGTAATAAGTCTACAAACAAACAAAACCCTTGATCAAATGGATTCAGAGCCAAATTCTACCAGCTCTGTGAAGAACTGGTACCTATCTTAAAGAAATCATTCTGTACTATCAAGAAGGAGGGAATCCTCCCTAGTTCATAAAAACTTTTTTTTTTACCTTGGAAACTTTGTAATAAGAAAAGGTGATTATCTCAATGATTTATGCCTGTATTCCTAGAATTGAGGGAAGGTGATGCTGAGGCTAGAGGATCAATTGAAGTTAGGAGTTTGAGACCAGCCTGAGCAATATAACAAGACCCTATCTCTGCAAAAAAAAAAAAAAAAGAAAAAGAAAGAAAGAAAGAAAGAAAAATTAGCTAGGCATGATGTTGCCTGCCTGTATTCCCAGCTACTCTGAGGGCTGAGAGAGTAGGATTGTTGAGCCCAGGAGTTCAAGGTTGTAGTGAGCTATGATCATGCCGCTGCACTCTGGCCTGGGCAATAGAGTAAGACCCTGTCTCAATAAGAAAGAAAAAAAAAACAAGAGACTTCAGCTTATGAAAAACACACTAGTTGTGTACTACTTTTTTATACTTCAAAAAATGAACAAATAGTAGATATGTTTTCTTTCTTCCTTATGATTTTCTTTTTTTTTTTTAATTAATGCAATCATGGGGTACAGTGTGGTGTTTTCATATACAATTTGGAATATTTTCATCACCTTATGATTTTCTTAAGAATATTTTTTTCTTTAGCTTATTGTCAGAATATAATATATTCTATAATATGTGTTAAACAACAGTTTATGTTATTTGTCAATAGTAGGATATTAGCAATTATGTTTTGGAGGAGTCAAAAGTTATAAATGTGAGTTTTCAACTGCACAGGAAGTCAGCACCCCTAACTCCTGCATTGTTCAAGGATCAACTGTATCTGTAATATTGGCAAATTCATTTGTGCAGGTGGCAAGGATGGCCTTAGTAGTTACTGAACAGGATTTTAAAGTATATTTGTAAATCATAAAATGCCAAAATATTGTGTTTTTCAGACTTCTATGTGTGTTGGGGGATAGTAATTTATTATTCCTGAGCGCCATCAGGTGTGCATGTTGGAGTTATGTAGCATTGGAAAAGCCCACCAAAGACCATAGAAGAAAAATAAGTGTTTACAATATGTGGTCTCTCTGAGTTAGTCCATCCCAGGCATTACTTCTTATTGAACATTTATTAAACTCTCTAACTCTTTAGATATGATTTTTTTATACAGAAAATTGAAAGATATGCCATCCTTTCTGATAGACTTTTTGAATTCTAAATCTATAAGAATGTTGCAAGTGGCTAATTTAATTTTACGGCCTCCCTTGGTTGACTGATAGTCATCTTCAAAAATGTGGTCCAAGCGCCTCCTGAGAATATGGCCCTGTTGTGGTCATTATGAGTTTTAAAGAAAATAAAAGGAAAAAGATAATAGGCTTGATCTTATATTCTGGTTAATGTCAAAAGATGTGGGAAGTAGCTATTTAGAAAGATAATTTTATAAACTAAATTATAAACCTAGTTGCAGTACTACTGGGGGTCCTAAACATGTCATGTGAAGGTACACATGTCCTCTACCTATAAAGGAACATAAAGGTACTCAGTAAATGTTTGTAAGTTGAATTAATATACTTAGGTTTGTTCACTGGCTACCTTTGTTGAAGGTGGCTTTTTCCTATCAGTTAATGATGACTCTTAGTTGATTAAAAAAATAATAGTAATAACAGAGCCCTCTCTTGAGAATTGGTAGCCATGGGCCTATCCTCTTGTAGTTTGGGTTTTGAATTCATATTCCATATGCAATATAGATAATTCTGCTAGGAGGAGGGAGGGCATTTGGTGGGACCTCACCTAATGTACATAATACAATGGTACATTTCAAAACTATTAAGAATAGAGTATAAATGTCTTACCCAAAAAATAAGCAAGCAAAGTGATGGTTACAGTAGTCAGTTTGATGTAAGCATTCCACATTATTTATCAATTCGGCACATTGTACCCCATAAATGCATTAATGTACACAGTTATGATTTAATAAAGAAAAAAATCAACAAAGTACAAAAAAATAGGCAGTTCTAAGAGGAGATATAAGTAAAAACAGTTCCAGTGAGTAGCCCCCTCTGGGACCCAGACAAAATAAATGTTAATTCTTTTGGTAGGAAAATACCCTCAACAAAGGGGCCACAGGATGCCTACAGATTAACTTCAAATATGAGACCCTAATTGGATTACCATGTACATAGGGAAGCAAAGTGTGATAGGCAAGAGTCAGCAAAAGAGAGAAGAAAAAGAAGAGATTGATTGACTTAGATTATAAAGAATTTCAGATATATTTGAATTATCAGATTCTGAACATGAGCTAACTGGTATTCTCAAAATTCTTTGATGTTTAATATATTATCTCAGACCCAGACCTTCATGGCATAAAACAGTCATTAATTGTGCTCATGAATTCTGTGGGTCAGGACCTGAGAGTATGAGAAGAATGGTTTGTTTCTGCGCCATGTTATCTGGATCCTTAGGCTAATGGTGTAAAGGCTAAAGTGACTCAGCAGACTGCAGCAGTACTCTGAAAGCTATCTATCATTCATTCATCTTTCTGGTGATTCATGCTGGCTGTGATTGAGACCTTAGCTGGAGTTATCAGCCACATACAAATGTGGCCTCTCCGTGTGGCTGTGAAGCATGGGTGGTAGCAGCTCCCAGGGTATCTGCAGAGAGCCAGGTGGAAGCCATATGACCTTTTCTAACCTGGTTTCAAAGTCATGCAGCATTATTTTCACAATATTTTGTTCTTTAAGGAAATCACAAGGACCTAACCTGGTTTGAGGGAAGGGAAAATAGACTTCACTTCATGATGAAGGTTGGCAAGATTCTGAGAAGGCATTTAGAACTAGAAATATTGTTATAGTCATTTTAGAAAAATGCAAGCTGCCTCACAATGTAAAATATTTAAACAAAAGATGGAAATAGGATGAGGAGGATTATGAGATAATAAAATTGACCAGCTAAATTTGAAAGGAGAACCAGTTAGAACATATAGAATTAAAAATAATTATTAGAATTTAAAACTCTGTGAATTAAATATCTTTTAAAAAGAATCAATGTACTAAGGGAGCTTAAGAAATTACTTGGAATATATTATGGAGAAATAAGGTGAAGAATGTGAAAGAGTGATTGATACTTGGAAGATAGTATAAGAAAGCCTAAGATATGTATAATTGAAGATTCAAGAGGGAGAAATAGAGACAATGGGAGAGAAGAGACATTTGAAGATATAATGGCTTTTAGAATATTTTCTAGAATGTGTTAAAGATGTGCATACTCAGATTTAAGAAGTACTGTAAGTCTCAAGAAAAATAAATAATAAAAATTGGGCTGGGCACAGTCATTCACATCTATAATGCCAGCACTCTGGGAGGCTGTGGTAGGAGGATCCCTTGAGCATAGGAGTTTGAGCCCAGCCTGGGGAAGATAGCAAGTTGCTGTTTCTACAATAAATTATTAAAAATTAGCTGAGCATGCCTTCCTATAGTCCTAGCCACTTAGAAGCCTGAAGCAGGAGGATTCCCTGAAGCCTAGGAGTTTCAAGTTACAGTAAGCTATAATCTGGCCACTGTACACCAGCCTGGGCAACTGAGGAAGACTCTATCTCTAAAATAAATAACAAGAATCGCATCCATGCCTATACAAACAATGAAAGTGCAAATAAAAAGACAATCTTTAAAACAACCAGAAGAAAAGTGTGCCTATAAAGGAATAATATTTAAATTAATGGTTGATTTCTCAGCAGCCCCCACTCTCCAGGAATAGTGGCTCATGCCTCTAAACCAACACTAAAGATGGGAAGTCTCATCTCTACAAAAAAAAAAATAATAAAATATTAGCTGGTCTTGGTGGTGTACACTTGTAGTTCTAGCTACTCAAGAGGCTGAAGCAGGAGAATCATTTTGAACTCAGGAGTTTAAAGTTATAGTAAGTTATAGTCAGGCCACTTAACTCTAGCCTGGGTGACTGAGTAAGACTCTGTGTCTAAAATAAAGAAATAAAAAAACCATGCAGAATCCAGAAGGATTTAAAATGCTGATAGAAAATAACTATCAATTTAGGATTAAAGATTCAATGAAACAATCTTTAAAGCATGGAAACACAATGAAGACATTTTCAGATTTTTTTTTTTAAGTAGAGTTTTTACAGATGGACCCTCATTTACAGAACTTCTAAAAGATATACTTCAGGAAAAAAATTTTTTTTCTCAGAAAGAGGGCCTTAAATATAAGAATAACCAACAAAGAAATCAGCACACATAGGAGTTGATCCAAACATGTTATTCATTAAATACTATAATAATATCTAATTTGTGGGGTTAATGGAAAACAAGACTCAGTAGCTATGCTGGACAATAATAGTATTTAAATTGGGAGGGGATGAACAGAATCAGCCTTTTAAATTCTTTGTTTGAGAGGATGGAAAAATATATCAATTAACTTCTTAAACATTGTCAACTTTAGGTAGGCATAGCAAAACGTCAAGGGAACCACTAAAAGAAATAGAATTCATAACTTCCAAATCTATAGAATAAGAAAAAACTGCATTCCAAAAGAAGGCAATCAAGACAACGAAAAAATAGACATAGAGAAATTTAGATAAATAAGATGCAGCAGAAATAAATCCAGATATCAGTAAGCACAATAAATGTAAATGGACCAAACTAACCAGTTAAGTGTTCCACAACTGACCTTATGAAACTACTATAACCTTAATGCATGCAAAATCCAGAAAAGAATAATATGGGAAAGGAAAATTTCTGAGTTGTCTCACCCATGAATGTAGTTGTGGAGTCATGCTTGATGTGAACAATAACAAAGCTGAGAAGGACATGGTCACTGCACTCATCACCCTGGGATGCCTTCCCAGACACTCTGTGCCTTCTTTCAGTTTATTTCGTGGGAAGAGGCAACAGATCTTTATTGATACTATCTCATTTGAGGCTTAATATTCATGACCTGAGGCTGCTATACAGTGCCTGTCTTATACAACAGCACCTCTTTTACAACCCTAGATGTCACAGTCTGATGAGTAATGAGGTGTGGAAGTTATTGAAGGATTAACTATAGGTTTATAACCAATCCAAGAGTTGCAGGAGATGAGGCACCATCATAAAGAATTTACTAAAGTGATTCATCTATGTTGCTGTGGACAGATTATATTCTCCTTCAATCTCTGAAAGTTTATAGTCACTTGCTGAGCAGTTCAAATGTGTTATTAATAATTCTTAGAAAAGCAATTCTTTCTTGCCTGGTTTAAGCATTATTCATGTCCAGAAATTTGGAACAGTCTAACCTTACCTCATAATATCACTGCCTATTCAAACTTGATCCCCCAAAACAAAAACAAAAGAAGTATTGTGTTTCTTCCTCTGAATTTAGTGAATCTACCTGTCATCTACTCAATGGTATCTTAAAGCTTAAGTTGGTGAATTAGGCTAAAATTTAAAACTTAGATAAACCTTTCCTTCTTTGAGAGCTGTCTTGACCCTTCAAGTAAAGGGGCAAATGAAATGAAATGAAAGTCTCTGTGGAATTAGGTTGTGTATCTAAATTTGGTGGAGTAGATTGTTCCTAGTCATGAACTTCAGCCAGTTCCCTGTATTGAAGAACACAAGTGCAGGGACTTTTCTTTCAGGTGGTGATCTACTTACTGAGCGCCTATCACTGAGCTAGGCCTGTTTGGAAGAAGTCAGAGGCCCAGACAATTTTTACTATAGAAAATGATCTCCCATGTGAAAGGCTCTGGAAAGAATTGCTTTATGTATCTCCTTCAGGGATCTTGTGGGAAGCTGATGAGTAGGACAGGATTCAGATGCCCCTGAGTCCACAGTGAAAGTGCCATTTATACCCGTTATAGACTGAATGTTTATGTCCCTCCAAAATTGGTGTGTTGAGATCTCAATCCCCAGTGTGGTGGTATTTGGAGGTGGGACCTTTAGGAGGTGATTAGGTCATAAGGGGGAGCCCTCACAAATGAGATTAGTGCCCTTATAAAAGTGGCTTAAGAAGAGCCCCTCTATGTCTCACCATGTGAGAAGTACCTTCTGTGAACCAGAAAGTGGGCCCTCACCAAACACTGCATTTGCTAGTATATTAATCCTGGACTTTTTAGCCTCCAGAACTGTAAGAAGTAAATATCTGTTGTTTATAAACCACCCAATCTATGGTACATTGTTATAGCAGCCCAAACACATGAAGATACTATCTCACCATTTTTTCCATCAAGCTACAAGAGGGGCATGCTGCAAAGGCAGGTCAGCATACTAGGTGGTACTACAGAATCTGTTTGGAGGGACATGTGGTGGGCCCTGACCACCACCTGAGCTAGCCAGCTCTGCTTCCTCTTGGTGGATGGAGCAGAGTGATGGAAGTCTGGAGGAATCCTTCAGGTGTTCATGGCTCACATTTTTGTCTCTGCAGAAGCTGCTGCCATGTCACCTCCCCATCCCTACAGCTCAGGGCAGAAAGGTGCTTTCCCAGCAATGTCAGCATTCAGGTCTCTTCATCATCCTACTGCCTCCCGCTGCCTTTCTTTATCCTCTTCAGACCTTCTCCCCTTAGACATTTAGCCACCACCAGTAGTTTGGGTGAAACAAAAGGAGCTCTTCATTCAGACAGGGAGAGTGGCAGGAAGGAGGGAGAAAGGAGAAAGGACCAGGTGAACACACTTCATAGCCTGAAGAAAGTTTCCCAAGAGAAAACCTGTATTCTTTATATAGGAAACAATCTCTGAGTACTTACAAATGAATTATTAATAATCTTTAGGAAATCAAAACTTTATTGTATGGTTTAAGCATTCCTTATGTCCAGAAATTTGTAACAATTAAACCTGACCTCATAATATCACTGCCTCTTAAAACTTGATCCCCCAGAAACAAAGTCTAATGAAATATTGTGTTTCACATGAAAAAATTCTCATCATCCTTAATCATCAGAGAAATGCAAATCAAAACTACTTTGAGATATCATCCAACTCCAGTAAGATTAGCCCACATCACAAAATCCCCAAACCAGAGATATTGGTGTGGATGTGGAGAAAAGAGAACACTTATACACTGCTGGTGGGAATGCAAACTAATACGTTCCTTTTGGAAAGATATTTGGAGAACACTCAGAGATCTAAAAATAGACCTGCCATTCAATCCTACAATTCCTCTACTAGGTATATATCCAGAAGACCAAAAATCACATTATAACAAAGATATATGTACCAGAATGTTTATTGCAGCATAATTCATAATTGCTAAGTTATGGAAGAAGTCCAAGTGCCCATCAACCCATGAATGGGTCAATAAATTGTGGTATATGGGATTAGTGGAATCCCATGGAATATTATGCAGCCTTAAAGAAAGATGGAGACTTTACTTCTTACATGTTTACATGGATGGAGCTGGAACATTTTCTTCTTAGCAGAGTATCTCAAGAATGGAGCAAAAAGTATCCAATGTATTCAGTCTTACTATGAAACAAATTTATAGCTTTCCTATGAAAGCTATAACCCAATTATAGCCCAAGAAGAAGGGGAAAGGGGAGAGGGAGGGGGGAGGAAGGGGGAAGATATGTGAAGGGAGAGTAGTTGGTGGGACCACACCTATAGTGCGTCTTAAAAGGGTACATGTGAAATTTACTAGGTGTAGAATATAAATGTCTTAACACAATAAGAAAATGCCATGAAGACTATGTTGACCAGTTTGATGAAAGCATTTCAGATTGTGTGTAAAACCAGCACATTGTACCCCATGATTGCATTAATGTACACAGCTATTATTTAATTAAAAAAAAAGAAATATTGTGTTTCTCACTCTGAATTTATTGAATCCTACCTGTTATCTATTCAATGGTATTGTAAAGCTTGAATTGGTAAATTAGGCTAAAGTTAAAAACTTAAAGCCCAGTGTCTGTTCAGCTACTTGGTATTAGCAGTTAGGGGAAATAATAGGTTACCACAAAGGAAATACAAGTTTTGCAGTAGGAGGGCAGAGCTTATAGTACCCAGAGGCCACTAGTGGGAACACAGGAGCAAAGAAAGTTTTCTAATACCTGGAGAGTAGGTATCCTTTTTACTTAGGACAGGCCTCAAGGAAAAGGGGAAGATATCAGTCCTTTAACTGGCCCAAAGGGTCCTGGGTTGGTACAGATCAGGTAGATGCTCACAGAAGACTCTGCAGAGGTCCAGATGAGTTAACACCTTGCAGCAACAGAGGCCAGAGTCAAGAAGACCAAGAACTGGTTTTGTGGGTGCAAGAAATTAGTGAGGCACTTGCCAGATGTGGAAGCAATCACTTGCATATGTCTTAAGCCAGGTGTTAAGTGTCTCTGCTTAGCACCTAGCCTGGTATAGGAACCTTCATTCAGTAAAGCATTTTCTTGCTTATAAATCTGCTCACATTTAACTGTTTGCTTTGGTCTCATTTTATTTTTCTACTAAGAATACTGAGCACCTATTGTGTGCCAGTCATCATTCTAGATAGTGAATAAGATAAATAAGATGTCTACCCCCCTGGAATTTATTGACTAGTTTGGGGAAGTCAGACAATAATGAAATTTTTAAAATCATCAGAACAAGAATCTTACTTTGCAGAGAATTAACAAGGATATTGCAATTTTATGTGTTGGTAGATGGTTTGATTGGGTGGTCAAGAAAAGCATCTCAGCATAGGTGACGTTAGGCTGATACAAGAATGGCAAGAAGAAGCCTGGCAAGATGAATAGGAAAGAATGTTCCAGAAAGACAGTGGGGACAAAGGCCCTGAGGTCTAGCCATAGGTTCCTTCTTGTAAAGGAACAGAAGGAGGGCTGGTTATGTCTAGAGAACCAGTGGGACGAGGTGAGGTGCACAGGCAGGAAGCAAGAGTAAGATGTTGGGTTTTCTTTTAAGTGTGGCGGAGAGCCACTGGAGAATTCTAAACAGAAATAACATGATATTCTTTATGTTTTAAAAAGATTACTGGCTTCTTTGTGGAGAATTGATTGTAGCAGTTCAAGAGTGGAGGCAGGTTACCAGGAAGGAGGAGATTAAAGTAGTCACGTGGGAGATGTTGATAGCTTGTACTAGACTGGTGGCCACAGTCATGGGAGGACGGGAGAGTCAGGAAACAGCTTGGGTAAAGTCAGCAGGACTTGCTCATGGGCCAGATGGGACAGCATGACACAGGCAAGTTCAATCAACCCTGGCAATCACGAGGATGAAAGATGTCCTAACCAGATAGTGTGCGGTCCAAATGTGCTCATTATAAAGAAAGGGATAAACGAACTTTTGTTGACCTCAGTACTGATGGCAATAACAGTGCTGTCTGTAGATCCTGGTATAGTTGGAACAAGTGGACAGTAAGAAATCTGAAGGGAAAAATCAGAGCTCTCTCTGGAAGTGGTGGATATTTCATTCATTTATTCATCACCAAATATGTGATAATCTGCTAGACGTGGTGAAATGCCATGAATGTAAAAAGATGAGTTGGAGTTCTTTCTGGGATGCTCACACCCTCATGTCCTTAGGGGAATTTTCACAAAAAGTCCACCTCAGAGCCACGTCCTTGGAATGAGACTTTTGTGGACAAGTTAAATAATGTCTGTGATGGCAGCCATTGAGGTTCCGGGTTGGTTGTGGTCTTTCTACAGCAGGAGTAATTCAGAACCTTTCCTTCACACATGTCTGCACAGAACGCAGCCATCTCCACTCCTCTGGCTGTGCAGCAGGACTGTGCTGTCCATGCTCTCACTCTTCTCACCTCCCACTCCCGAAACTGACTGCCATGCAGTTGCACAGAGTATTACTCTTTCCCTGGAAGAGTACAAAGCGGTCTGGAGTGCTCTCTACTTCCCTTTCTCAGGATCCAGCCTGCATTAATTCGTCTCTGAATATTTTCATTTCAAGAAGCTCTTAACGCCAGTACAGTGGCTAACATCTATAATCCTAACACTGTGGGAGTCTGAGCTGGGAGAATCTCTTGGGCTCAGGAGTTTGAGATAAGCCTGAGCAAGAGTGAGACCCTCTCTTTACTAAAAATAGAAAACTTAGCCAGATGTTGTGGTAGGCGCCTGTAGTCTCAGCTACTTGAGAGATTGAAGCAGAAAGATCACTTGAACAGGGAATTTGAGGTTACTGTGACCTAGGCTGACACCACAGCACTTCTAGCCTGAGCAACAGACTGAGAGTCTGTCTTTAAAAAAAAAAAGAAGCTATTAATTCCGATAAATGTTGATGGAGGTTTGAAGCCGAAACATTTTAATGAAACCATAGCAGCTTTCTTCAAATGTCCTCACGCAAAATTATCTACAGGATAAAAGGCTTTCTGTGGTATTACAGCACCTGCTTCAGGCAGTCAGGTGCCATTTGCAGGTTGGGTTTTAAAAAGTTACAGCTAGCGCAGTAATAAAACTAGTGTGGAAAACCTTGACTTCCATTCAAATAGCAGCTACTTCATGCTCTTTTCCCTTCCCCTGTCTCATATTCTAGCCTTGGTCATAAACAGCCTTACAGTTGCATGGATAAGAGGGCAAATATCATTAACAGACGTCTTTGTTTCGTCCAGTTATCACTGCCCTTCTGAACTGCAGGGACTAATGAACTTCACCATTCAGGTCATATCTAGGTTAATATCCAGCCTTCACTCAGCAGAGTTTCATATACTCATCTGTAGGATTCTGCAGCTATTACCTTTATGTGTCAAAATGAGAAAATGTCTTATCTGTGGACTAAATTCTATCTGGTATTTTTTCAAATGTCTTAAAATATTCACTTGCTTACAATTTCATACTTTATGCAGTTTTCCTGGGCTCAGTGGATCTATGTTTCAATATATTATATCTGTTCTATATAGTGTCATGTATTATTTAAATGCATTTATTATAAAATGGGACATGCACAAGCTTTGCAGATTGCCAAGGAGTTTGCCCTCTGGGCAGATTTTTCTATGAACTGCATCAATCTCATGATCTCCCCCTCCTTCCCACTTTCATTTACAGAGCATCCTAGTACCAGGCGTTACCATAGTAACAGAGAAAGACTGTTCAAACAAAAATGGGAGAGAGAGAGCATGGAGCTTTTATCTTTACTGCTTTGGGTTGCTGTGAGCCTACCAACCAGGACACGGGCAGAGAAACCCGGGAGCCCTGTCTCTAAGGTTATTAACTGTCCTTAGAGATGAGAGTGTCATGATACTTGTGGATTCCTGAGAAATGGTCCATCAGCTTACTTAATTAGCCCTACTATGTGTAAAGCCCCACTGGGTGCTGGGGATTCACACAGGAAAATATAGGGTTGCTGCCTTCAGAGAACTTGCAGTCTAGTAATTGCATGCCTTTCATGCAAAAGGGTTGTTTTACAAAAATGTCAATAAAAATTCCAGATGGAATCCCTTTTCTGCCATGTGCCTTTTTTCCAGATCTCTTCAAGAATAGGTGCTTGATTTATGGTTATAAAATAAGATTTTAGGCTTGGCACCCGTAGCTCAGTGAGTAGGGCACCAACCACATACACTGAAGCTAGCATATTCAAGCCCAGCCTAGGCCTGCCAAGCAACAATAACAACTACAGCTAAAAAATAGCTGGGCATTGTGGCAGGTGCCTGTACGCCCAGCTACTTGGGAGGCTGAGGCAAGGGAATCGCTTAAGCCCAAGGGTTTGAGGTTGCTGTGAGCTGTGACGCCATGGCACTCTACCAAGGGTGACGTAGTGAGACTCTGTCTCAAAATAAATAAATAAATAAATAAATAAGATTTTGTCTTCAATACTGAGCTAATGGGGTGAACATGAGAACGTGCATTTGAAACAGACAAGATTTTTATGTTTTTGGAAGTTGTCTGCTGCTGTATATCACAGATGATAGTTTATATAACTTTGTAAGCCAATGACTCTATTCCCTTGCTAAGATCCTGACTTGTTGAGAATGCCCAGGTGAGGTAGAGAGCACAGGTGTTACAAGAATGCCAGACAGCCTGTGTGGTGAATGGGAAATGCTTGCAATTTCTTGGAGAAAAGTAATGGAAATACTATGCTAGTAAATTAAACGGAAGGAATTAAAGTGACAAGTGAGAAAACTGAGTTCTATTTTCTACATAAGCAAATAGCAGGGAACGTGAAGCTAAGTTATTACTTGAACGTTTGCTACCTTTGAAAGCTTTTGCCAATTCTGGTATGCTTTGCATGGGCCTATTTACTGCATTTCTATACTATGTCATTATAATTAAAGTAAAATAAATCATTCCAATGCTTGAACAATCTAACTTATAAGTGTAATGATGAAATTTGTTTTCCAAATCCCTGGACACTGCCTCCTTGCTCTTTGGTCCATTAAAAGGATGAAAAGAAGTTCCCAGAGCAATAATACTTAAATGTTCTAACTTCAGATTTGTTCAAGACTGAATTTTATTACTCATGCGAGCCCTTTAGAAGGATTGGCTTTCAGTCAAGTGACCCAAAGTTAGCAGTGGAAGAGTGAGAAGGACACAGTCCTCCAATCATATAATCAAAACTTGCAGCAGCATTTGGGCAAAGTGGAGAAGTCAGTCTGTCACACTATCCCCCAGACTACATAGCCACTGCAAGAGGCTACACGGATCAGTCCTATCAGCACTGAGGAGACTACACAAGGGCATGAAATCATTGTGTAGTTAGGGATCATTGATGATGTCTTGCAGCTGACTGCTATACAGGGCATCAGGCTTAATATGGGAGAGGCAGAAAGAGTTCACTAAGTGCATAGCCCAGTCGTGAAGGAGCCTGGAGGCCAGCGATAAAGACATGACACATCAGCAGTAGACAACATGGAGCTACTACAGGGGCCACAAGGGAATCAATGGAATTGGATTTATATTTTAGAAAGGCCTCTCAGACAGTATGGAGAAAGGGCTTGAAACAGAAGGACCGGTTGCTGGTAGCTGTCACAAAAGTCTGGCATGATGATGCAGGCCCACATCAGGGCAGCTGTGGTATGGAAACAGACCTTTCCTGCTCAAAAAGTGGCCCATGGAGAGGAGCTTTGGCATCAGCAGGGATTTAGAAATGAGATAATGCACATTCTGGAAAATGTCTTGATTTCCAGATGACTTTTCCAAGTGATGTCTTTTCTGGAATTAGATGTGGGAGCCAATTAACTGCTGGGCCCGACACAGTAAATCTCTGCCAGGAAATCCATGGTTTGCATTGTGGTCAACAGTCCTCATCTTCCAGTGGTTTCTGTACTTGCTAAGCACAAGAGTAATGTTCTTCTGGTCTACCTGCTGGCACATGCCATCTGTCATCATGGGCCACGTGTCAATCATTGTTTTTCTGCCTTTACAATTAAGAAAATTATATAAACCAGTTAATTCTGAATCTCAAAACTCAGATGAATATCTTAGCCAGTTCTGCAAAAGGGAAAGACAGATAAAAAGAGAAAAAAGGTGGTGGTGGGGGTAGAAGGAACGGATGGAGGAAGAAAGGAAGAAACACACTCCCAAAGAACTGACAGACAAGCATTGGCACAGTGAGAAGACTGTATGCATGGAAGAGAGAATGTCCTCATGAATTTCCTCATTAGCTGCTTTGGTGGCTAATGATTTAAGACCTACCAGAGTCTTAGTCTCTTTCTTCTCCAGACATGACTTGTGATCCGTGCCGCTAATGTGGAGGTACTTTTGGGTAAACTTATCAAAGAACACTGGGGTCACTGGCTTCAGGTGCTGCTAGTGATTAAATGGCTTCACTGGGGTATGTCCAGAGAAGAGCCCAAGGGGAAACGGGTATTTCTCCTTGGCCCTTCTGCCTAACTCCCTCTCATCTTCCATCCCTTGATAGTTTGGCTTCCAGTGAGTTACTGGTCATACATAGAGTAACTCGTAGTTGGCCTCTCACATGATATGAAGTTGTTGCCATTGAGAACGGTTAGGCGTGCCCTGACTAGTAACTCTGAGGCTCCCAGTAATTAGAGAGCTTTTAGGTTGTAGATCCCTAAGCTGCTGTCACCTATAAACTTCTCCTCTGGGGTTTCCAAGGATCCTATGGGAGTGGGCAGAAACCATTCCAGAGTGCTACCCCTCCTGCACTTTGAGGGCTTCCATGTTACACCCTTAGTGTCAAGAATAAGACCCACCTGCTCCTGGAAGTGAGCTGGAGTAGGGGCAGGGATGCTGAGGCCATGTCTAAGTGTGGCCCTTAAACCTTATCTTCCTCTTTTCATTCATGTTAAAAGGCATCATATCCCCATTCCTCAGAAGTTTACTTTAGAGAGCTTCTTTGATAGCGCTCTGGGAGGCCAAGGCAGTAGTTTAAAATAGCCTGAGCAAGAGCAAGCCCTGTGTCTGCCAAAAATAGAAAAAATTAGCTGGCCCTAGTGATGGGCTACTGAAGTCCCAGCTCCTGGGGAGGCTGAAGTAAAAGGATTGCTTAAGCCCAGGAGTTTGAGGTTGCAGTGAGCTCTAATCATACCACTGCACCCAACCAGGGGCAAAGAGTTAGGCTTTGTAAAAAAAAAAAAAAAAAAAAAAAAAAGGGAGGGGGGAGGGAAGGAAGGAAGGCAGGAAAGCATCCTTTGAGATTCTAGAAAATTAGGTATTAAAGATTCTTCATCCTACCCAGTGTACTTTAGTTTTCCCAGTTCTCCTTCCCTTACTTTGCTTTATTTCATCCCCTAATGCTACTCGCCTTCTCAACTACATGTGAAATTGTTTACTTATTTCTTTACCGTCTGTATGGGGGTAGGGGTTCTAGTCTTTTGTGTTCATTGCTGTATCCTTAGCACCTAGAAAGTACCGGGCACATAGTAGGCACTCAATAAATATTATTTGAATAGACTTAAGATTCTAAAGGACCTTATGATCCAAAAAGTCCTGTTTATTATCTTTGTTTAGAGATGAAGAGAGGCCAGCCATGACGGCTCATGCCTGTAATCCCAGCACTCTGGGAGGCCAAGGCAAGTCGATTGAGCTCAGGAATTCTAGACCAGCCTGAGCAAGAGTGAGACCCTGTCCCTAAAAAAAAGAATTAGCCAGGCATTATGGCAGGCACCTATAGTCCCAGCTACTCAGGAAGCTGAGGAAAGAGAATGGCTTGAGCCCAAGAGTTTGAGGTTGCTGTGAGCTACTGAGGATGACAAAGTGAGACTCTGTCTCAAAAAAAAAAAAAAGTAAAAAAGAAAGAAAGAAAATGGAGATGAAGAGATTAAAATTGTGAGAGTTTGTGATTTGCCCAAGGTTATGCAACTAATCTGCAGAATGTGAACCCCAAAAGATCTTCAATGTGGATGGAAGACTGGAGGCTACTGCTCCTAGTCCACAGAAGAGAAGTTCTGAGTCCCACCCCAAATGGCAGGTATCACGAGCATCTTTTGCTCTAGAGAGGATCTCGGCAGTCAAATGTGGCTGCCTTGCTCTTTTTTGCAGCTTTTAGCTGGGGCTGGGTTAGAATCCACCACCTCCAGCATATGGGGCCCTACTCCTTGAGCCACAGGTGCCGCCTCTCCATGCTTCTTATAAGACTGCCTATTTGCAGAACACAAACCAGGTACACATACACAGTTCTCCAGGCTCCCCAAATCAGCACACTGCTCTGTCAGGAAAAGGACCATAACCTCAGCCTCTACCCTCCTTGGTGCAGCTTGGGTAGGGGTATTGCTCGTGGAATTACTGAAGTACTGAAGCCTCTTGATACAACCATTATTTTGTCCTTCAAACCATGCCAAGATACCACCTTCTGTGACTCTTTGCTCACCACTCCTCATTATCTCAGACGATCACACAACCCAGCTCTGGATATGCAAACTCTACCCTCGACATCTGGCCAGTCTTGCCATGTCCTTCCCCCAACCTGTACCCTCCTCATTTGTTTCCAGGGTGCCAAAGCAGATACTTAGAGAAAACAAGCAAGACTGAACTCACTGTTTGAGGGAGAAGAGCAAGAATTATGCAATAGAAGGAGAAGAACCAAGAAGTAGGATGAAAACCAGAAAATAGGCAGTATTTGACAATGCCATGAAGGAAAATTGTCTGAGGAGTTGAATCAATTACATCATGTTATCATTGGAAAATATTAATTTTTTTACCCACTGAATACTATGTTCTAACCTCTCATAAGGCTCACAAGCTTCCCTATTACAGGGCTGTCATTTTTCAATAGAAAAATTTAAATTCAGTATTTCAAAAGTGATTGCTTGGAAATAATTTCTTACATAGTGTTAAGTCTCCTGGGAAAAATTCAGAAGCTCTTCCTGTCCATTAGATGCGATTCACAAAAGAGAGAAATATAGCAGGAGTTAGCAGTAAGGTTCAGTTGGCTTCACAGGACCGCCTAGCTAGTGTGTGAGTTCAGGAAGTGTCTTGTGTGCAGGGAGAGAGTGATTAACACACCAGACGTTCCTCTGACTCTCCTGGGAAGGCTACATTTACAGACTGTCATGCGCCAGCCCCACCTAGAAGCAAGCTGAGCTATTTTGATCTAGCCCACAGGCCAGCCTTAGTCCTGCTTTCTGGCATTCATTCGAGTTCCTACTATTTGTCAGGCTCTGTGCTAGGCACATACCAAGGAGGCAAAGTTAATCCTGCATGATCTCTGTCTTCAAAGACCTCAGATGCTCAGTACAGAGATAAGTAGGTCAGCAAATAATGGTTACTGTCAAAATTAAAATGCATCAATAAAATACATGGAAATTAGGTTGTGAGCTCCTAACTCTGCTTCAGGAGCTAAAGAAAGCCTCTTAAAGGAGTTAACATCCGAGCTTTGTGCCTCAATTTCCCTTAAATCCACACAGATTCCTGGATTCTTATCAATAAAGCCAAACAAGATATTCCCTCCCCACAGACTTTTTTCTTTATTAGATATTTGATTTGTGTTGTCTAATATATATATATATATATTTTTTTTTTTTTT
>NW_003852427.1:3769189-3769566 GCF_000181295.1 Otolemur garnettii
CCCTCATTTTCCTAGTAGGAAGGACAGAGAAGCCCTGGAAGGTGAACTTAACCTCCTCAAGGAGGGGAGGTACCACCCTGTGAGGGGGATCTGGAAATGTGTGGGATCATTTGGGGTTGTCACAATGACTAGGCTGTTATACTGGCATTTAACGGTCAAGTACCAAGGATGCTAAACATATCACATTGATTGGAACAGTCCTACCGGTGAGGAATCAGCCAGCTCCAGATGGCAGCAGCTCCCACTGAGAACTGCAAAAGAGCCGCATTTGCAGCCAGGAGGGGACCGGGCTCTGTGGTGGTTTAACCGAGAAGCAGCTCACCACTGTGTGTGTCTTTGGAGGTGGGTCACAAACTCCTCTGATAATTTTTTTTTTT
>NW_003852427.1:3769753-3771597 GCF_000181295.1 Otolemur garnettii
TTAGCTGACCTGAGCCGGGTTTGAACCTGCCAGCCTCAGTATATGTGCCCAGTGCCCTACCCACTGAGCTATGGGCGTCACCCTCCTCTGATAACTGGATGAAAACTTCCTCTTCAGAGAAATGTATATATACACAGGAATTTGACAATTTTAATGGGTCTATGAGCCCCTTTAACCCATCCACGAACCCCAGGTTAATAACTTTAGGCTATAAACAGATATAAAGGTAGAAGAAACTAAATATGTATATATTTTCTTACAGATGAAAATTATCTGTCCAATGGAATGAACTATAAATGTAAAGAGTTTTTCCATATCACAGTGATGTCCAAACTGTTAGACTGTCAGTCTTCATTCATCAGAAGCCTTGTATGTTATCTACACTTGAGAATTATAGCTATTAGAGTGATTGCCAAAGTGAACATCAAACCTGTCTCCAGCACCTTCCTTTCCTTTCTTGCCCCCACATTTAGAAGTACTCAGAGCAGGACTGGGTGGGAAGAGGTAATGACTTCAAAGTATCTCTCCCCCTCTGCTCTGAAGAGTGTCTTCTGCAGGAGTATGTGTCCTGGCTGAGTGCTGGAAGGGCTACAGGCTTTAAATATTAGTCATTTGCTATGTTTTAAAATTTACTATGTGGGCCAATCATAGTGTGATCCTGGCACTCTGGGAGGCCAAGCTAAGAGGATTGCTTGAGCTCAGGAGCTCAAGACTAGCCTAAGCAAGAGCAAGACCCTGTATCTACTAAAAACAGAAAAATTACCTGTGCATTGTAGTGGGCATCTGTAGTCCCAGCTATTCAGGAGGCTGAGGGTTCACTTGAACCCAGGAGTTTGAGGTTGCTGTGAGGTAGGCTGACATGATGGCAGTCTAACTGGGATAACAAAGTGAGACTCTAACTCAAAATAATAATAATAATAATAATAAAATAAAGTAATATAAAAATAAAATATATAATAAAATAAAATTTGCTAAGTGGGCTATTTCTGACTTATGTATCAGCTGAGTTAGAGAAGGCTCCATTTCAAGATGCTCTGTTCCTTCTGCTTGCAACAGGCAGGGGACGATCATGCCTCCCTGGTGGGGTTCTGCAGAGAGGAGGGGAGGAGGGTGCCTCACAATTGCTCTGAGACAGCTATGGTCAGATATAAAGGCCAAACAGGCCCATGGATTTCCTCTTCGGTGGTTTTACATCTCGTCCTGACAGTAACCCTCCAGGGCTTATTTCATGTCTGTTCTGCTAATGAAGAAACTGTTAGCTCAGAGAGGTTAAGTAACTTTTTCACAGTCAAGTCAAAATTCAAATCCAGCCCTTAGTGACTCATAGGCCAAGTTCTTTCCACCCATCACTTCCTCTCTAGTTTGTGTGATGTGTGAATGCATCTAACCCTAATGATGCTTTTAGGCAGCTAAAAGTATCTGCAGTGCAGGTACCCCAGCTACAGCACCCATCTCAATTTGCTCTCCGTCATTCCTCTATGCTGAGGACATAGCTGCTGGCATTGGCTTAGGTTTTTCTTTTTGTTTGTTTTTGTTGTCGTTGATCTGTGTTTCCATCAAGGTCATAGAGAATTCATTAAGACAACATTTTGTGACTTCAGCTGGGCTGACCATTGACTTTCTTCCTCCTTTCTCTTGACTTGAACCTTTGCTTCTCTTCTGCTGGAGCGGCCCAGTCCACGGCCGCATGCACAGCGCCTGGAGACAGCAGCCACGAGACCTCCCCAGACCTGGCTTGGATGCATCAAAAGGGATCAGCACCTACTTTTTCAGGCTGGCTTCTGGTTAGCTGCTGGCTTTGCTTTGTCCCCTGAAGTTTCTTGTTCTGCTCCACTTGGAGATTT
>NW_003852427.1:3771757-3795871 GCF_000181295.1 Otolemur garnettii
GTGGCAAAGAGGTCATCTCAAGGCAGTGGGCTTTTTTGTGTACCACTTGCCAACCAGAGGGATTAGGTACGTTCCCTACCCTCCCTGCTGGGTGAGATTTTTCACCCCTGACCTATTTCCAACTGAGCTGGTAAAGGAGCTCACTTCAGAATTTCAAAAGAAACCCATTGCCCTGGACCTGTTAAGAATGGTCTCATGGAATGGGACTCCTCAACCAATCATCTTTTTCATTTGCTTCTCTAAAACTCATCCTGTTATGCCTGAAACCATTGAATGGCAAAATGGTCTTAGAATTCCAAAGCCAAGTATAGGTCTTTGTAAAGACCCTAAGTCTTTAACAAAAGGGGAATGGAGACAGCACCATGCCTGGGTCAGAAGGCTGAGGGTTCAGCTCCAGCCCTACAGCTAACTGCCCACGTGACCCAAATCACTTTCTCATCCAGTTTCCCCAGGCAGGAATATGGGAGTTTTTCACTTAGGTATTCTTTAAAAGCAGTGCTGTCCACTAGAAATATAGTAGGAGACACAAGTGTAATTTAAAATTTTCTAAATTTTAATAACTACATTAAAAATTTTTTTAAATCAAGTAAAGTTAAATTTAGTAATATGTTTTATTTCACCCAACATATGAAAACTATTATTTTCACAGGTAATAGGATATTTTACATTCTTTTTCCATGTCATATATCTGAAGTCTAATGTCTGTCTCACATTTACCATGCGTTGAAAGTCACACCAGATGCATTTCAGGGGTTTGGTATGGCCACATGTGACTGGCAGCTACTATGTTGAACAATGCAGCCCTAACATTTTTTCTGGCTATTAATGTTTTTATTCATTCAGTCCTTTATTTTCATCTGTTGGTCATATGTATAAGTTAGAATTTTTATATTTTAAAAGGTAATACAATATTTATTGTATATGTATTCATGCCCCTGGTGGGGGAGGGGGTCTAGAGCAACATTACATGAGCAAACAAATATTTCTATAGCAAAAAGTGTAACAGAGCTCACTAAATGAAATAAGCACAGTTAATAAATCTGAGCTCCAGAAAGAAACTTTGTTTTCAGAGGGTTTTGCTTTTTGAAATTATAAAGGATTGTGGGTCTGTACCATGAAAAATGTGTGAGTTTAGGTTCAGTAAGTACTTAGTTGTTTTAGTTGTCGAAACTGGTCCAGCACTCATATGGCAGGGCAGTTATCCAGTTACTAGCCAGGGACATGGCGTGATGGATGCTTTGAGTCTTCTCTCGTACTTTGAATCACTCTGGTAACTGTCTCCAAGTTTAAAGAGTGATCCATGCAGCCCATGAAGACTTAGGATTGCCAGATAAAATACAGGGTGGACATAAAGTTAACTGAGGAAACTCACCTAAATGTGAAGTTCGAATAAGCAGCAAACAAATTTTTAGTATAAGTATGTCCTATACAATATTTGAATTTCAGATAAGTTTGCCAAAAAATTCAAATTTGACTGAGTCCCCTGCATTTTATGTGCTGACCCTGGCCACCTTACCACGTTTAAAGACTGCTTCAGTAACCAGACCACTGCTTCTTGTGGAGCCCACTAAGGCGTTTGAGGGAAGACTTCTTTCTTGTCTTGGTTCGTCTGAGCAAATGTGATACAAAAGAATGAAAATCTGGTGGTTTTAATTCCATAATCCAAAAAATTAGGACTGGCGAAGAATTCAGGGATAAGTATGGCATTTGTAATCCTCACGTGGCAGAGGTCATTGCAGGGTGCACTTTGACGACCCAAGACTAATCTAATAGATGTTCTTAATTGACTGTCTTAAAGCCCTTAAAAATTCTGTCAGGTCATAAGCCACAAACCAACCATGCAGCCCCTGATTTGAGGACTTCTTTTAATCTCCATTAAGGATTCCAGAAGGAAAACCAAGGAGGGTGAGCTAGGAGCTGTCTCTGGTTTTTTAAATAGGGGGTGGGAAATGGTGGGTGTTTGTTGAGAGCATAACTCCCTCTCTACATGCCTCAGAAATTAAGAGGTGCCAGGAGGAAGTGCCGCCTTAACAACCATCTGGCTCGCCCAGGTGCAGGGATGGGGAGCCTCCGAGCCTGCATCAAAAGTGAGCTTAGGCTTTTCTGAACAGGGTCACCCCAGCACTCCCTGCAAAGATGCAGGCTGGATCTCTCAGAGTCAGCAGAAGCAGGTGGCAAATTTGACAAACTCACGAGAGGATAGAGTGGTGTCTAGTCATTAAGCAGGGTCCACTCAGGACCCCTCAAACTTCAGAGACGTAAACGTCCTTTCCAGTGATGTGTGAGGAGCTAGATAGAGAGCCGAGGAGACCAACAGGATACGACAAGCAAATGCACTGTGTGGTCTTGGATTGAACCCTGAATCAGAGAAAAATTGCTATAAAGGACATTATTGAGACAACTAATGAAATGTGAATATAGGTCATTTATTAGACAACAGTTTTGTCATTGTTAAAATTCCTAGTCATACACGTTCTGTGGTTATGTGAGAAAATGTCTTTGTAGTTCCAAAAGTTTCCCCCCAAATAGTATTCACATGCATACACACAGAAATGTGGCAAAAGGTTAACCAGTGGTAACTCCGTGTACAGGATGCAGACGTGCGCAGCACTCTCCTGTAACTCTTCTGTAAGGGTTTTGTTTTCTTTATATGAAAGGGACGGATGGCAGCGTGGCATCTTCCAGAAACAGATGTTCCAAAGGGATATCCACAGGAGGGAGAGGCCCCTGCCTCCCTGAATCAAGAGCTACCCAGATTAGAGTAGCTTTAGGTCTCCCTCTGCCCTTTCAGGTCACTGACTTTCAGGTTCAGGGTCTGATGCAGTATCGGAGCCACATGTCAGACTCAATCAGCCCTTGTGGTCAGCTGGGCATTGCAGTGACCTAGCTATTTAACCTGGCTGAGCCTCGGTTTCCTGATCTGTAAGATGAGACAGGCAAACGTCACAGCTTTCCTTTTAGGACTGGAGGTGATGTTTGTAAAGTGCCCGGCTGAGTGACATGTACTAGGTATTCCCCCCAAATTAAATATATAAATCTTTGTTTCCATTGAAAGACCATGACTTAATGGGTCCAGAGTCTTTTATTTTCATCAGGCACAGGAAGCAGCAATCTGTCACCAAATCTGTGGACCTGATACTCAGGCTCCTGACCCATTTGAGACCCTCTAATTGCAAACCTGAATGGAAAGTGCATTCATTTAGCAGCTCTGAGCACTGTTTCCAAGGATGATTGGTTTCTTAGCAGGCATAATCATTTTGAACAAAACCATGACAAGCCTTTTCTTGAATGCTTTTGAAAAATCTTTTCTTCCACATCTGCCACACAGCATGAAAAGCAAGGTCAGATTATTGGCACAGAGGTTTGAAAGCATGAAATTAACTCTGGACTTTAACCTTGAGACAGACAGATGACCTCATAAGACATAGGAGGTAACAGTGAAAAGAAAAAATGTCTGGGGCTAGAGTGAATGGTAATAATGCTAAACTAGGCATCAAAGGACTTGGAGTAGAATGCTGGCTTTGCCACTGAGTAGCTGGTGGTTTGAAAGCAAGCCACTCTCAGCCTGTTGCTTTGTGGCATGGGAACACTAACGCTTCATAGAGCCGGTGACTTTATCGAATGAGGTAAAATACAGTAGTAATGCATCACTTAATAACAGGGACACATGCTGGAAGATGCATCGTAAGGCAATTTCATCGTGCAGACACCATAGAATGCACTTACAAACCTAGATGGTGTAGCCTACTGCACACCTAGGCTGCAACCATCTTACCGTCCTGAATGGTGTAGGAAACTGATAAAAAAGGTAAGTATTTGTGTATCTAAACATACCTAAACATAGAAAAAGTATGGAAAAATTATAGAACTATTATCTTATGACACCACTGTCACATACGCAGTTCATCATTGGTCCAGATGTTGTTATGGGTACATGACCCTATGTGGAGGCTCCTTGGGGAACTGCAAGGAGAACGTACATATGTCCTAGTTACCAAAAATATAGTTCAGTATCGATGTCCCTGGACATACTGAGAAATGCAGACTCTCAGACCCCAACCCAGATCCACTGACTCAGAATTGACATTTTAATGACATGTAAATTTTCCAGGGCATTCATGTGTACATGAAAGTTTGAGACACTCCTGAGTTGATAAAAGAGAGCCTTGCTTAAAACGAGGCCTTCAGAGTGGCCTGGAGGTTGCTGAAGCCACAGGGGCTACTCAGTTGCTCAGTGTTTGTACCTATTTAGGCTATAAAGTATGTTGTTAAAAGGTCTGGCAAACCAGTCTCGTGGACATTAGAACACACTAAATCCTCTGACACAGCTTCTGCCTCAGCACAGCTCTGAACACATGGAAGGAGTCCTCTGTGCCACCCCCACCACCATCCCTATGGGTGGACTCTGGTCACCGTGGGTTTGGGCACATCTGTTACTCTCAAGTCCTGCTTTTCGTCTGGAGACTATCATGTCCATCATGAGACCTTCTTAGTTTTAATAGGAAAGGAATGTAAGGTCTTAACCCAAGGTCACCTGCAAATGAGAATTAGGACAGTCTTTTTAGTCTTCCATTGCCACCAGAAGTGGAAGGTGGTAATGACCTCAAGTGACCTTCTCACCATTGGATGGATTAAAGGTCCTAACTTCACAATTCCTTACATCGGCTCTACTTTGGACCAAGGCTTGGTTGGCTAAGGCAGACCCTCAAGGCTGGAACTGAAGATCCTTTGTCTGCATTCCCAGCACTTAGCTCAGTGCCTGAGCATGGTAACTAGAGGCCTAATGAATGAATTTGATGAAGGGTATGTAACACAGTGCTGTATAGATATTAGATGCTCGGTAAGTGGCTATTGGTTGATTAACTAGAGTAACAGGATGACTTTCCTATGAAATGAAACTGAGCCACGGAGATAGAAAGGTGGACCCCACTTTAATGCAATAATTGATAAAATTTATTACACCTGCAGGGGCCTGATACCACAAGGGCATGCAGCCTTGAGTGGCAGGTGAAATGCCTTTTTATACCGTTATTCTGCATAATCATGCATAGTCAGCAAGCTAGCACAATACAGAAGCCAATCATAGCAGTTAAAGTGGGGTCGCAGGGTGAGGGTACATATTGATTCATAAATCACAAGATACATCACAAGCTCCTTACTTCATCATCATAAGATGGGGCATATCATAGGGGGTTACACAATTCAGGATGGAGGTACATGCTAACTTCAAGTACATTAGCTCACAAATCATAAAATGAGGGGTACAAACAAGTATTGGGTAAGTTTCCGAGAACAACTTGAGCCCTTTTCACCTGGGGCTTTATTTGGAATCCACCCCTCCCTTCCTTCTCTTATCTTCAAGCTTCTTCCCAGAATTTAACTTCTCCTCCCTTGTGGGGGCTGAGGCTAAAAGGCTTAGGAGAAATTCCTTTTTCAAGGGTAAGGGGTTTGTTGCATTCCCTACTGGTCTTGGTGGGGTTAGGGGCCAGGGGCTCGGTTATTACACCTATTAGGCACTTAACAAGCACAGAGCATAGAACCTGTGAGCTCTTCAAAGCCTATGCAAAGGTTTCAGGCATGAACATTAACAACAAAATGATTCCAAAATACAAAGAGGAAACTGCACAGTAGATACTGAAATGTGTGATTAGCTGGCTATAAAATAGAACATTATGTCAGCTAGTCAAGTGCAACTCGCACCATAGAGTTCTGTATAGATTATATTAAATTGTGGTATGTGGGCACATTTTAATGTGTTAAATGTGGCATGAAGAAAGCCCCCCAAAGCTAGTTTCTAGAGCAGTGATTTTCAACCAGTGTGGCACATAAATTTTTAAAGATCATTAATGAAATTATTTTCAAAAGTAGTTCAAAGCATAGTAAATATATTCTTTACTCTTTCTATTTTGGGGCTCAACATAATTTAAGTGTGCCATGGAAGTCTAACTGCGGTCCAGTGTGCTGTGAGATAAAAATGGCTGAAAAGCATTGGTCTAGAGCCTAAGAATAAGAAGGACTTCAAAGAGCCTTAGGAGTTAGGTGGTGTATTCCCTCTTCCCCTCCTCTGCTAAAGGGTCTAGAGCAGGGGTGGGCGAGAAGCTGCCTATCTAAAGGAACCAGGAGGCTCAAAGGTAAGACCCGAAGGCAGGGCCAAAGAGTGCAGCAAAAAGGGAAGCCAAGGTGTTGGAAACATTACAGCATTTTCACCCTGGCTCTAGATGCTTTTCCTAGTATATATTTGGCACAATCCTGCATAAGTAGAGACTTTTCTGCTGCTTGTCTTGCATTGATTAGTGGCATGCCCTGCATCCCATGTATTTCTATTTATTTCCTTAATCACAGGCTGTAGAAGTTGGGATGGAATGCGTGTAGGGGAAACGTGGGAATCAAGTGTTCATCAGTTTTTCCCATTTCCCCATTCCTTTTAAGGAAATTTTTACTCTAAGTTTCCCTTAAGTTACCTAGAAAAGATACAGAACCAAGTAGACAACATAGTTCTTTGTTCTGGGAGACAGAATTTAATAAACTTTTCTTCAGACAGAAATAAAAGGATCTCATCAGTCAGCTTTTGCTGCAAAGCAAACCTCTGAAGATTTGGTGGTTGAAGGCAGCCATCATTCGTTTGGCTTGTAATTCTCCAAGTCAGAAATCTGGGTTGGACTCAGCAAGTTCTGACTGGGCTCCCTCAGGCCTCTGTGCTTAGCTGCCAAGTGATCGGAGGGACGACTGGAAAAGCGAGCGCCAGGGCCTGGTCATTCTGCTGGAATTTGCAGAACTGGTCTTTTGTTTGTTTTTTATTATTATTAAATCATAGCTCCCAATGCATCAATGTTCATTAATGCATTTGTGGGGTACATTGTGCTGGTTTTATATACAATTTGAAATACTTCCATCAAACTGGGTAACATAGCCTTCACCGCGATTTCTTAATTATTGTGTTAAGACATTGTGAGGGGGAAATGAATCAGCTCTTTAGGAAAGGGAGGCAGGGGTGCATGCATGCCTGTACAGATTTGCATGTGGTTTTGCCAGACAGCAATGCTTCCAGAGCATGCAGATGTGTGGCATCAGGTAAAATTTAACCTCGCAGTGGACACCACAGGCAGCTGGCTACAACTGTGACCAACTGAGCATCTTTTTCCATACACAGTAACCCAAAGCAGTTTAAACAAAACAATTTTGCCATGTGGCTGAGAAATTGATGAGAAGTGGCACCTTTGGCAGAAGCATAAGAGCAGCTGGCACACCGGGTAGTGACAGTGAGGCTTACTAAAGAGCTTTTTTAGATGATTTTAATCTGAGCCTCCAGCTAAATTTTCTTGGCCACAAGAAATAGCCCAATATGTAGAATTTTGTTTTATTCACATGAAGGTTTAACCAGAACTACATTTTTCAGCATAGGCATAGATGCGTGTGAACCAGATGACAACTTTCAGGACGCACAAAAGGTAACAACAGTTTTCTCTGAGCATCAGGGTAGGTGGAGAGTAAGGAGAGGAATGAGAGTTGTTTTGCTTTATCTGCATTAATTAGATTTTAAACTTAAACACTCATTTATGCAATTTTTAAAATGTATTTTCAATAGGTTTTTGGTAGAGTGATACCTTCTATTCACCTTTGGATTTAAGCAAATAAACAAAAGATAGAGAAAAGAATTCTTTCTTTATCAGATTAATACCCCGGCCTCCCATCTGTGGAGATGTGGGCATCTTGCTGACCCACCATTGTCAGTGTAAATAACACAACAAAGATTTTAGGAATAAAAAGCCCATGCCTTCCGTCCTGGACAAGAACCATCTGAAAACTTCTGCGTTTCAGATCTTGGTTACCCTGTCATTTCAGTTTCATTGTCAGAGCTAATTCCAAGAAGTAACAGATTTTCTCATATACTATGCAATTTAATTACAATTAATTCCTTGCAATTTAATTACAGAAAAGTGCTCCCCCCACCCACAGAATCTGGGCAACCAGAAAGTACACATAACCAGCAACTTACCTTTGTAGTCTGCTATTTGAAAGTGAGATAAGTAAGAGACTGAGTCAGGGAACTCTTCCAAAAATACCTTTCAAGCTCTGTCATAGGGTCAGTCCAGAGGAAGCTTGATTTCTTATACCTTCAGCAATTATCATAACATCTGTTGATAATTGAGGGTTATAACAATGACAGTGACTCTAATGTGACTCTGCAAATTTCAAAGAAAGATAAAATTGTGGGTAGTGTCTGATGTTGCTTTCTGTGTTTTTGCAAATTACAATTCACATGCCATGTATTTGATGCCTCTCAGATACCCAGAAAACTCAGCACTAGCGTCTCTGAATCAAGACACGTGGGAGGAAAGACATATGCAGTGTTTCCAGATAGCAAATGTGGACCATTCAAGCTCAGTAGCCACATGTGCTTACTGGCTACCGTACTGGACAGCACAATTCTAAAGCATTCTGGAAAGGAGTCTTCCTGGCCAGTGGGCTATTAGGGATTGAATTGTTTGTAAGGCTTAGAGGCAGGGCTAGCTTGTTCTGTCACCAGCCATGTCTTTCCCATCCTCCTGTTTGGTCCCTCTGTTAAGTCATCAGGTCCCATACCATTGGAGGAAGCAGCATATAATAACCCCCTACCAAGCACACCATGTCCCACCCATTTCTATTGCCAGCCCTCCTGGTGGTACCCTACGTCCCTATCAGCAAGTTAAAATGATGCTCACCTATGCAGCCTTAGCTCTTTCCTCCACCCTTCCACCCTCTGCTCAGAATCCACACTTCCCAGAATATATACAAAAGAAAGACCATTTTTTCAAGGGACCAGTGTGGCTTAGGCCTCCTGCCTCAATGTCATTGTCCTACATCTCCCAGGCGAACTGGCTTCTAAGCACCAGCAACAGAATCTCCTTATTCTTTCCATCTATCCTCAAATGGCTGCCTTCTCTACACAATGTCCTCTTCTTATGGGGCAGGAATTGCTTTCTTATGCTCCCGCGGCCTGGCACGTCACAGCCAGCACATACCTGGAGATGCTGAATCCCAGCTCTAGTGGCTACCTAGTGACCAACCAGATGTTCTGAGTTAACCTCGTTCAAGAAATGATGTTCATATCCTTTTTCTGTGTTTTTCTGAATTGCTGCCCCTGTTGTACAGACCATTTCAGATTAATGATAAAACCCAATTTATTCAAGCCCAGAATAGTCTACAACCCTCCTTTCCCACTAGTTTTTGCAATAACTTTTCACTTTTCTTTTTTTTCCTTTTTTCTTTCTTTCTTTTTTTTTTTTTTTTTTTTTGAGATAGAGTCTTACTATGTTGCCCTTGGTAGAGTACCATGGCATTGCAGCTCACAGCAACCTCAAATTCTTGGGCTTAAGCGATTCTCTTGCCTCAGCCTCCCAAGTAGCTGGGACGGACTACAGGCACCACTACAACACCTGGCAATTTTTGTTGCAGTTGTCATTGTTGCTTAGAGGGCCAGGGCCAGGTTCAAACCCACCAGCCCCTAACCCTCAGCTCCCTAACCACTGAGCTATGGGCACTGAGCCAACTTCTCACTTTTTGTGCAACATCTGGAGTTAATTCTTCAGTTTTGTCTTTTAATTCATTAATTCCTGAATTACTACCAAGGGTTTGTTCCATATACAGAGTTTTTTTTACTTCAGTAAGTAAATGTGTACCAAGAATCCCAATTGGTAAACTTTATTTGTTCTTGCCTCAATTTTGCATTTCTTGTTTGATGTCTGTCTTTTTCAAGTGGAGGATATTAATTCATTTATATTTTGAGCATCATAAACAATTATTTTAGAATCCTTGTTGGACTATTCCATAAAATACACTTCATCATTCCAGAGCAATGCTGTCTAATGTAAATTACTGCAGTGAAAGAAACCATATTTGCACAGTCCAGTTTGATGGCCACCAGTCACATGAGGCTATTGAGCACTTGAATTTCATTTGGTTTTAATTAATTTTAAGGTACATGTGAATAACCCATGTGGCTAGTGGCCACCATGTTGGATAACACAGATCTAGAATTTTGAAACTGATATCTGATTTTGTTGATATAAGTTTTAATTATGTGTTTTGGAATTTTGCTTCATAGGCTCCTTTTAAGTGGAAAACGGTTTACTTGTTCTCTGTGTGTGTGTGTGTGTGTGTGTGTGTACACATGCACATGGCGTGGTCTCCTCCCTCCTTAGTGGTTTTCGGTGTTCTCTGTTAAGACTCCAGTCTAGAGCTAGATCTTTAAAGGATGTGTTGAAGCTCCTGCCCAGAGGGACATTGTAAATATTGAAGGACACACAAGTGGCCTGGTCCAGTTCCTAAATCAGACCATGTCTTTGTTGTTCTTCTCCTCAGACTTTCCTTGCAAAAAGCTATAACACCAAGCAATAACTAGTAGTGGCACATTTTTTTTTTCTCTCTGCTTATACAAGCAGAGAGAGCCCTACCTGAGCCCTGGACTTCAAGGCATGAGCCTAGTCCCAATCCCCTCGCTTCCATGAGTCATTTCAGTCCCTTTCCCTGCAGAGCTAGACTACTGTCGCTGCCTGCCCGCCTCCAGGCTGTCAAGCTGCTTTATCTTTCTGTCCCAGTCTAGTCCCACAGACATGTGTATCTTGTTTTTGAGTCCAGTTTTGTCTTCTTAATTTTCTGTGTTTGTATCATGACTGGCATTGCTCTGCATTTGGTGAGGGGACATCAAGGCCTAAGCTTTCAGAGCTATCTTGACCAGTGGCGTGGGCCCTCCAATGACATTTCTGATCATAGAACATAGATCATAGAACATAGATCATAGAACACAAGTAGAGACATTCTCAATCTGTCACTTGTGGGAAAGAACACTGTTGGCTCCCACTAAATATTTGCTGAATAAGTAAATTAAATGTCAAATCAGACAAACTTTACCTCCAAAGTGGAACCCTACACATTTTCAATAAACCCCTTATATGTTTCAGTCCTACACATTTTCTTTTTTTTGAGGCAAAGTCTCACTATGTCACCCTGGGTAGAGTGCCATGGCATCACGGTTTACAGCAACCTCAAATTCCTGGGCTCAAGAGATGCTCTTGCTTCAGCCTCCCAAGTAGCTGGGAGTATAGGCACCCACCACAATGCCCAGCTACTTTTTATTGCAGTTGTCATTGTCGGTTAGCTGGCCCGGGCCAGGTTCCATCTCACCAACTTCAGTGTATGTGGCTGGCGCCGTAACCACTGTGCTACAACCCTACACATTTTCAATAAACCCCTTCTATCTTAATGGGATGATATAAGGTGATAAAGGCTCTCTTCTACTGAATCATACAGGTCCCTAGAAATAGGCCAAGCACATAATTTATTATCCAAAACTAAATATTCTTAATTATCCCAGGAATAACAGACTTAACTTGGGACTGTCCCAAACGAACCAGAATAAATGACCATTTATCCCATGACTGACCAGCTTGGGGTTTAGTTTCATGAGGTTCCCACCTGGGCTAAATATCTTCCTCTTTTGCTGATTTCTCTGTTGTTACTCCAGGGGAGTAACCACCCACAGCAGTGACTTTATACATTTTTTTCTCTAGAGACATCTAACTCCACCCTTCCCTCTCTCCAAAAAGAGTCAACTTTAGAAAAATGTGGTGTCCAAAATAGGGGGCTAAGAGATCATTTTTCTGTCTCCTTCTCCTCCCCAGATGTCACTAAAGTAATTAAGATAACACTGCAACAAAACGTCACACACTTTGATTCCTCCTGAACACCCTCCCTAACATCTCTCTGGGTTATGTCTCCCTTCAGCAAAACCATCCTCGCTCTCACTGGTCTCCACACTCACCATGACCCTGAGAGCCTTTGACTGACTAGTTCACTGGTCATTTAACAGCATAGGAGTCATTCTTTCCTAAAACTGTTGTCTCTAATGCTAGAAGTTATTATGTCTCTAATGCTAGGCACTTACTCCCTGGTGCTGCAAAGCAGCATACCTCGTGTTCCAGTTGTTTACTGCTGTGTAACAACCACTCTAAAATTTGGCAGATTAAAACAACAATTATTTTATTATATCTCATGGTTTAATGGGACAGGAAGTGGGGTCAGGGCTCCACTTAGTGAGTCTCCTGCTGAATGCGTCATTGGCTGGGAGCACTGGTGGTATTCAGCTGGCAGACGGGTTGGCCTGGAGATTCTAAGATGACTTTACTCACATAACTGATGTCTTAGCAAGGAGATGGAATGGCTGAGCTCAGCCAGGACTATCAGCCAGGCTCCTACGTGCAGCCTCTCCTACACAGTGGTCTCAGGGTAGTGGGTTGTCATACATGGCAGCCAAGAGCCCCGCAGAACTGTCCCAAGACAGCTAGGCAGAAGTTGCAAAGCTTCTTGGGACCTAGCCTCAGAAGTCACTTAAACTGTTGTCTCTTGGTCCAGCAAATCACTAAGGCCAACCCTGATTTAAGAGAGTGGGGAATTAGTCTCTACCACTCAATGGGAAGAATAGCAAAGATCATCTCTAATTTACCACAGCCATCTTTTTAACAATCCTGACAGGGACTCCCAGCTGTGACCCACATATTGCCACCTGTATCATCCTTGGGCTACAATAGGTTAGCAGCAAAGGAAATCTCTCAACACTGGCCATTTAAAGGCCCTGAGCATGCCTATATATGAGGTCCAATGAACATTTAGGTAGACTTGTCACTAGGTCCCTACTGCCTTAATAACTAAAAAAAAAAGCTTTTCTTATTAGGAAAGCAGGAATCAAACCAAATATGAGTTGTATTGGATTGCTTTTCTTTACGTGGTCTCGTTCTGCTTCTCTCATCCCAAGTTTTCCTTAGATTTGCATCTAGTTAATTCCCACATTCTTTATGTTTCCACTTCCAGCAGTTAAATCCTGTGTTCCCCTTTGCTTTTAAAAACAGGCAGGGAAGTTGGACAAGAAAGAGGCTCAGCTCCCTCAAAGACTGCCTCCCTTACTGCTACTAAAATTGAGAGTGTAGCTGGCAAGAGAGTTCTTGGTATTTTTAGTAATTTACCTGCTCCGGGTAGTTTTATGTAGTGAGGTTCAGGAGTTAATGAGCAGATCACTGATAAGAATATGGATTAAAACTCTCCAAAAACCTTATTTATAAAACCGTTTTAAAAATGGATCAAGCCTGATTATTTCTTTTTCTTTTTTTTCTTTTTTTTTTTTTTTTGAGACAGCATCTCACTATGTTGCCCTCAGTAGAGTACTGTGGTGTCACAGCTCACAGCAACCTCCAACTCTTAAATGATTGTCTTGCCTCAGCCTCCAAAGTAGCTGGGACTACAGGCGCCCACCACAATACCTGGCTATTTTTTTGTTGCAGTTGTCATTGTTATTTTAGCTGGCCCGGGCCAGGTTCAAACTCGCCAGCCTTGGTGTATGTGGCCAGCACCCTACCCACTGGGCTACTGGTGCTACCCAAGCCTGATTATTTCTATTGGTATATGTGATCTCAGTCAAGGATTCCATTAACCCAGTAAAAACTGGGTTTACACAGAATACCATGGAGTAGTCAAGTCTACATTTGTTTCACCATATCTCAGGTGTATTTACTCCCTGAACAAGCTACAGACAAGGTGATTTTATTGAGTTCCTACCCTTCTGTAAGTTGTCACAGAGGTTAATACAGTTACTTCTAGCTAGTTCATTCTGTTTGCCAAAGACAATGTTTTTCTTTGCTCCTCTGTATAAGATTACTGGTTGTCTTTGGGATACCCTAGGTACAATTTACGATATAATAAAGTTGATGGCAGATGATGGTAACGTGAATGCCGTAAGAGCATATATGTTGATAAGATTTCAAAACAACTTCCAAATCTAAGATCTACTTATCATCTAAAATAAACAGATGCTTTCTGTAGATGATTTAAGCTAAAGGTAACCAACCATAGAATTTTAGTTAGGGCTTCTCTTTGATTAGTAAACCAAACACTCTCAAAATAAAAATATACATATCGATAATTTGTTCAACTTTGTTGAACACAGAAAATCACCCAGTTCAAGAACAAACAAATTCAGAAGAGTTAAATTGAGAGTTTTGCTGCCGTGGCATAGAAGTTCTCATGGCATCTCTTAGTGTTCTTAATGTTCTTAATGTTCTTAGTGTTCTTAATGTTAACATCTCTTAATGTTCTCATGGTCATCTCTTGCTCAGTGGGGATCCTTAGGCTGAGTTCAGGATGAAAGGCCAGAGACCCCAAGATAAGAACAATTTAAGTTACACTTTTAATCAAGCCCCAGAAAAGAATAAACTATGTGAAATCCTTAATAGAAAATAGCAGTTATTTCTTGCCTCCATGGTCATTTATACACCTCATCCCTGAACACCTGGATAAATTAGCAGCTATGCCCCCATCACAATCAAATGTGTATGCAGGGTAGCTTCCGGAAGGTTGGGCCTCCCACCTTAAATTGATTTTTCCCAGTTCTTCCAAAATTGTACCATGACAGATACACACACACACACACACACACAGACACGATGCCTTTTGAATGTCATGTGTTTTCCAATGTGCAAAAATAGAAGTTTCTTGTGGAGAGTAACCCCTTCTCTGTGCTCATGGGTATACCTGTATGTTAGGGGAAATCACATGAAGCACACCACGTTCTCCCTTTCTGATGATGCATCCCTGGAGAGAAGATGTTGAGCGCTTGTATATAGTACCTTACACCTCAGGGTGCTCAGCACTGTGCCAAATGTTTGACATATTTTAACTCATTCCATTTCACCAAAAACCTAAGAGGTATGTTTATATAGAATAATCTTTACATATTTTATATGTGGAGTATTTACAGACAAGATCTGGGATGTGTGTCCCAATTATGGAAAGTGAAGTGTATGAAAGGGCTGGGCATTCTTTGGGCTTGGTGATGGGATGCGAAGGTTCACGTTTTCTTCTGTGCACTTTTATGGAGGTTTGAAATTTCTCCATATTAAAAAGCAAAGCAAAAATTATGAGGTGGATCCTATTATTTTCTCTTACTTGTAAATGGGAAAACTTCCCCAAGTTCACACAACCTCAGAGGGTCTGACAGTACACCCATGGTTCTGAAACTGCCCAGAGGCTCCCCGGGCCGCCACCATGAGCTAACTGCTGTGCTGTGCATATCGTAGATTATGGGTGGAAATGTAGCAACACTCAACACCAGCCAGACGCCACATGAACTTCTGAGCTGGCTCAAACTCACAGTTTTGATGTTAGATTGCATTGCCTGCCTTTTGATGACAATATATCTTGGGGATGCTGGGTTTTTAACATTCATGATTTTTAAAAAGTCCCACATGAAAAATCATTGTGGGATGTGTTAATCAGTTCAATGCAAGCATTTCACATTGTATATCAAATCAGTACACTGAACCCCATAAGTGCATGAATGTACAGTTATGATTTAATAAATAAATAAAAATCACTGTGGAACAAGAAATGAGGGTAGTAGTATTCAGTCTGGTTCCAAGGTTCAAGAACTTGTACAGTGTTCACTAGATGTACTTATATCTTTAGGAAATAATTACAGATATTAAAAAATTTAAAATACTCTTCTTTCAGTTTGTGTGTATTTTTTTTCCAAAGGGCTACTAAATTCTTAAGTTTAGTACTTAAGGACATAAATTCTTAAGTTTCTTGGACCTAAGAGCCATCTGAATCAAAAATGTTTGGGAATCCCTTCACTATAGTATACTGCCTGAGATGTCAAAGCCAGAACACTCAGCATCTGGACATTTGTGGTTGGTTCAACTACTTCATTAAAAGCAAGACATGGTCATTCACTTATCCATTCAACCAATACATACTGAACACTTACCGTGTGCTAAGATGGCAGATGCAACAGAGAGCAAGGCAGACAGCATCCTTGCCCTGATGAGGCTGCATCAAGGTGCTCAAGACAGACAGCAAGCAGGATTGACGGTAAACACACGTCCATTAGACTGTGACGAGTGCCAGTTAGGAGGGGGAGAACAGACTGGGGACAGGAAACATGGCGGGCGGAGAAGAGACGCAACTTTAGACAGGATGGCCGGGGAAGTCCTCGCCAGGATGACAGTTTGGTAAAGACCTGAAAGAGGTACAGGCATGGCCAGCCACTTAGATGAAAAGATAATGCAATTCAGAAACAGAACCTTGGAGTTAAATTGTACAACAAATCAAAAATTGATGAGAACTGGCTTACATCAGGCCCAGAAACTAATGAAGAAAAAAACGGCATGTTTTTCTTCTCTGTGGATTACCTCACTTTATTCAGGGGAACCTGAACTTAGAGCATGAGAGAACAAAGGTAATAAATAATCACACCCGCTCAGTCCTACACCTCATTTGCAATGGGAAATGAAGAAGGACCCAAAGATTTTATGCAAAGAGGAAGTCACGTTATCATAATTTGAGATGCTAAGTGACACTAGCTAAAACGTGTAGATGTTTTAAATGGGATCCACACACACCACACTAACACCAGCTGCTCATATAATAACAACTTGACAATATTTTGCTTTTGTTTGAAGATATTTTATGAAGATGGGAGTAGAAGGCCATGAGGGGATTTTTTTTTTTTTTATTGAACCACATGTAACATACAGAACTCAATACCAAGAATGTTAATAACAATTAGAACTATCAGTCAAAACGAGCAGTGGGCTGTTTTTCCTTTTGGCATCCTTTAAAAACTATGTAAATGAAAACACCAGAATAAAAAAAAAAGTTCAAATTGCCACTGCAAAGTTTTTTTTATGGGACAGCTGCAACCTTCATGAAGCCATGGCGTTTCCCTTAGCCTCACCCAAGAGAAAACGGGAAGATTTGTTGCTCACAAGCCCCTTGGATGTCCTGTGCTTCTCCAGCTGGTGTTTGTTGTCTCACTTCTGTGATCTTAACAAGGACAGACTGGAGGCAGGATTCCGCAGGGACCCGGAGCCCTTTCAGCTCCTTTCCTTTCCTTCCCTCTCAGCCCCTCTTAGCTCCCAACTCTTGACAAGGTACAGTCCTCGGTTATCTCTCTGCTACCCTGTCCCTTCCCAAAGTTGAGAGTTAAGCCAGCTGAACATCAGCTCTTGTTAACACCGTTAGGCAGAGCAAGATCTGCAGTGGTTCCCAGTCCTGACTGCTCTTCTGAATTCCCCCAGAAGCTTAATAACAACAAAAATCCAGATTTACCACATCTGGGATGAGGTCTATGAATTTGTATTTTTCTTTTATTAAGACAGAGTCTCAACTTTATTGCCTTCGGTAGAGTGCCATGGGGTCACAGCTCACAACAACCTCTTGCCTCAGCCTCCTGAGTAACTGGGACCACAGGCGCCCGCCCACAACACCCAGCTATTTTTTGTTGCAGTTTGGGCTATTTTTTGTTGCAGTTTGGCCAGGGCCGGGTTCGAACCCTCCACCCTCGGTATATGGGGCTGGCGCCCTACTCACTGAGCCACAGGTGCTGCCCTGAATTTGTATTCTTAATATGTGCCTCAAATGATTCTCTTAGAAAACATGTGGGAATCTTGAAGGGTGAGTAGAAGTTTACCAGATGGGCAAAGAGAAGAAATATCCAATTCCTTTACACATTGGATATGAAACACCATCTGTGCCAGTATGGACAGGGAGTGTGTGTGGCAAGTTCCAGGCTTATAAACAGCTCCAAAAAAAGTTCTAGAATAGTGTCCTTAGTAAGATTTCTTTGAGTCAAGGTTTCACAGCTAAGCTCCCCGTCCTGTTCTGCTGTTTCAACCTGACTGTGGATTCCTCTCCCAGTCCTTAGTAGGCCCATTGCCAAGGTCCAGGTTGGTCTCCAGCTTGGCTTTGATCCTATCAAGGCTACCTCTTGTTTGTTCTTTCCTTGTTCTTTGTTTTGGCACTGATTGTCATCACAAGAGAAATAAACAACATGCCTGGAACTTGGAACTCCGCTGCTTATAAAATATGTTAGGCAGGAGCAACCCGCCGCAAAGGGTCCTGCAAATGGTGGTGGATTTTTATGGTTTTGTTTTTGAACCTGCACACTAAGGGAGCCCTAGAGACAGTTGTTTTCAACTATCTTCTGAACAGCAATTAGATCCTGTCCTTCTTTTCACAGATGCCCTAGCCGTAACTCCTCTGCAGTAGAATTCTGAACTTAATCAATTGATCAAGCACAGCTTTGTGGAGAACTCTGGGCTTTTGAAATAGATGATGCTTGCCTTCCTGTGCTATTTCATATCTACTTGCTTGTTCTAACCTAAGACAAATAACCTGGCTGAAGGAGACACTCTCTACATCTCAGTTTCCACACCTATGGAATTGGCATAATAGCATGCTTCAATTTCTGGGGCCAGGAATAATGAGCGAGCTCTTATGTGAATAGAGCTTTCAGGAAAAGGTTGTATCCTGCAAATGTAGTATTTCTTAAGAACAATAGCGTACAGAACCTTGCATAATTCAGCCTTGTAAGACAAGTTGCTTTTCCTGAGACACAAAGAAGAATCCATTTACCAGTAGGTACCTTTCAGGAAATGTTAATTCTCAGTGATAGAGTTTACATCTAAACCATTTGCCATTCACCAAAGTGTCCAGCCTCCAAATATCTTCAACACAGATAGGTCAGTCATGCCTGCCTTTGAATTCCCATTTAACAATTCCTTCCACGAAAGCCTTTGTAACACTCCCAGAGACCACCTTTGTTTCTGTCTCCAAGCCTAACACAGGCTCAGGCACATAGCAAGCCCTTGATAAATGTTGGGTACTATTAAATGAATGAGGTTTGGATACCATCCAGTGCTGGATTAGATGCATTTAAGGCCAAAGATCAGCACAATACACATTCCTGAATTGGAGTGGATCTTAAGGATTCATTTGGCCAACTTCCTGCCTTTAACCAGAGCCAACTTTCCAGCACGTAACAAATTAGGACCCTTAATTTTTAGTTCCTTCCTGAAAAAGACGTTGAATGATTTTGCTGACTAACTCATCAAGCATGAGCATCCTTTGTGCAGCTAAGTTCACTTTCTTTCTCCACTTGAATGAAATAGGAGTAGAACTTACCCAAGTCTTGTGTCTAGGAGTGTTTTACATATTAAATCTCTTCTTGTACCCGTACCACAGCATCTAGTCTAGTTCAGGCTGGAAGCAGAGACCCTCACCACAGAGTACAATGAAACAGCTAAGAGACTGGACAACTTGAATTTTAGGCTTGCTTCCAGTGGCAGCTTTGGTGCACTAAGAAGAGGTGCCACAGATGGAAATGCTGCCAGCCTGTCCCCGAGGGAGACCAGACTAGCACACAGAGGTCCCAGATCTGTCACATCTGAATATTAATTCCCTACTCTCTGAAATGTTTGGTGCTCTTTGCTTTTATGTGATGTAGTTTGAGTGAATTTAATTGACTAGAAGTGCCTTTTTGGATAATAAACATTTGCATTTCTCCTCTTCATAAAACTATGGTACATCTTCAGGCAGAAGATAAGTGGTAGTATTAAACATAAGAAGAAAGTTTTATTGACCAGTAGAAATCTTTCAACTCCAGGGTTTTTTTGAGCTGATAGCAACATGGCTCTAAAATTCTTTGAACTTCTCACAAGAATAAAGTCATAAAAAGTAGAGCCACTATTTTAGTGTTTATTGTTTTACTTCATTTTAAAAATCCAATTTAAAGTTGAGAAGCTAAAGAATATTATAAGACTACCAGAAAGCACAGCCCTATGTCACAGAGCTGTCACCCACAATGACTCATCTCAGGATGTTTTCTCTCCTACCTTCAAATATGATTTCTGGACAATTTAATTTGAATACAGTATAATGATTGTTTCTGGAGATGGGAGATTTGCCTCGTATGATAATTCTCTTCTCTGCAGAAGAATAGAATCAATTTAATTCCCAAGTAGCAATATTGAGATGTATTTTTATTGGTTTCCTTGATTATTTTTTAAACTTCTACCACTGTTGATGGAAATGAATTAAAAATAAATGCTAGCTTTTATTAAATGGCTGGTACTGAAATCGTGAAGTTCAGGAAATGGTAGGCCAGCCCATTCCCTTTAACGATGTTGAGTGATTCACAATTGGGGTAATTTCAGACTTACGAGATTTTAAGCATCTCTATGTCCTTACTGTTTTCCTGAAGAATATTTTATAAAGAAATAAATATATGTCATTTCAGTCTAACAGAGCCACCAGCTGAATATGTACATTCTTTGCCTAAAATCAAATTTCCCCAACCATGGGAGTGTTACTAAGGACAAAGCATTTGGGGTTTATCAAGTAGACTAAAGAATCTTTGCCACTGATTCATGAAGTATCCCTTCTCTACTAGGTACGTTTGTAACAATAAATTATGATAAAATTGTGATTTTTAAATAAGATTTGAGATGCAGAGGTCACAGTATTAGCATTTAGATCATGAGCACTTTTCTCATGTTTGTTTCATAAAAAGGACAAGTTAGAGATTCATATGTTATCCAAAATTTTTGATGCAGAAATTAGATAGAGTTTGCCTGAAACCCTGAGAATCACAGCATTTGTGACCTAGAAGAAGCCTTTGAGAGAAACTTCTCTGGGGGAAGGGTGGAGAAGAGAGCAAATTAGGAAACTGGAAACCCCAATCTTTGCCTCTGTGCCTGCTCACCACGTAGGCCCACTGAGGAACTCCTTGGCCCACTGTTTCCTCCTCTAACTGGAGATGGTGATACTCATGGCCACCTGGAAAGTTGTGAGCATGAAATGAAACATCCTGAAAGCATTTTGTGACCTAGAAAGCCCCACGTCAGAGCCAGTTGTTGCTATTACTAGTATCTAGAAAACCTCCCTTACTTTTCACATGAAGAGCAGAAGTGTGCAGTGACTTGCCCAGAAGCATTCCTTGGCAAAACCAAGCCTGGAATCCAGGATGTCCCAACTTCCAGTCCAGGTTCTTCCTGTCCCTGTGGGACACCATGAGAGCCAGGAGGAAGGAAATGAGTTCGATGTTAGGGCTACCACTGTCTGCTGGGAAATTCAGTTCCACTGCTTTGCCTGTTATCACATAGAAAAAAACACTAACAGCCAGCGGTGATGATGTTGGATAAACATCCCCAGCATTGCTGAAGGCCCACTGAAGAAGGGAAGACCACGTGATACAGAGTGCACAGTTACCAGGGGCCCTGGATGACAACATTTTGTAGCCAACAAAGAAAGGGTGATGGGGCTTTGAGAGGGGAAACAACTTCTCTTACTAAAATGGAAGAACTAAGGCACAACTTTAAGACTGAAAAGGGCTTTTGTCCAAACTAACTGTTTCCCCCCAAATTTTCCTTTGTCTTATTTTTATTCCTGCTGTTCCTAGCATTTATAATGTCCAAGTGTGTGTCCACTCTTCACATCTGTTCAAACATTAACCAAAGCTCCCAGGGGGGAGGTTCCCACCCACTGTGTACAGTTCCGGACATGTGGCACACTCCCTGGTGTAGGACACAGCTACAACTCTAGCTTTAACCTGTCATGTGCAAATTGTATAACCTAAGGGTTTGTATCATCATATTCATCTGAAATGTTAAACAAATGAAAAATAATACTCCCCCTTTTTTGGTTTTCTCTTAATCCTGCTTACATTTTCAAACAAATTTTACTAAATATTAATATTAACGGTGGGCAAAAAATAAGCAAAAGTAATAAAAAGAAACATTAAAGCTGTCAAAGTGGTGGAGTCGGGATTTAAATCTCAGCGTTTCCGCCCCTACAGCTCTTGCTCTTTTGAGTTCATTAAATGTAAAATAACACTTGCATCATTAACACAGGAATTACACACAGAGGAGTCAGGTGCTTAGAACCCTCGTGGGGATTTCTATTTATGCAAAAAGAAATCACATGTTTCTACCTACACTTCCAGAACTCAAAGTATCAAGTAACCAGACTAACCAAGAAGTGCCAAGTAAGGATTAAACTATTAATGCCTAGTTAATGCCTAATTTCCTAGGTGGAAAAAAAACACACCAATATAAAGCAATATTCTGATGTTTTCCTTGAGCCTATGCTCAGATCTCTATCCCACTCCTTATGTGGATGGACAGTGTGGAGGAGGGAGGTGCCTCATCCAAAGCAGCCCATGTTTCAAGGACAGGTGCAGTAGGACAGGGGGTGATTTGGGCCCCTGGTGGATAGGGGAGCTAAGAGCTGAGGTCTGCAGCTCAGCAGACAGGGAGGCAGTGTCAGGGTGACTAGCAGAAACAAGTTTACATGTAAAGTGTGTCTAGCTAATTCTCTGGTATAGAATCTAAGCCATACCTTGTTCATTAGGTAGGAAAAAGGTTAGAGAATACAAGCCAATAAGAATAATAACTCCCCCTCCCCGTGATATCAGCTATACCCGCTTTCTGGGGGAGTCTGGTCCTCAGTAGCTGATCAAGACAACAGACCCAGGTCCAGATCTGAGCTTAAATTTCAGATCCACTTGGTCTCAGAAGGAGGTCAGAACAATATCAGGCTAACAGTAGCTGTTCCTTAAATGCATGCAGATCCGCTAATAACACTCATTAGGCTTATAGTTCACTCACGTCTAATTTGGAGTGTTTCATTTGTGTCCCTGCTGTAGCTGCCAGGACAGATGTGTGCATGACTCGGGCACACGTCCCTCTGCTGAGACAGATGTCAGGATATCGGCCACGCTGGAACAGTGCCAGCCTGTTTATTAGTGTCAGTAGCAAGCCAGCCTTCCTTCCCTCAACTGGGATTTTTATTTTTGCAGGTAAAAATGAGTGTCCCAGCTGAAAAAAAGACAGATTTTGAGGGAGGTAGAGGAAATGGGATAAAGGTAGAGAAGAAAATAGAATGTGACTAAGAGGTAGAGAAGGAAAGCTTTAGGCTAGTCGTTCCCTCTCACTGAAGGTGATCTGTAATTCTCAGACATAAATGGGACTCCCCTGGGGGAGAGGGAAGGTTAAAAATGCAGAATCCTGCCCCCTACCCCCACCCTGAACTACCATTTCATAAGGCCCACGGAACTATTTTTAAGCTTCTCAGGAGATTCTGACTTAGTCATTCCAGCAGTATGGGCTAGTCCTGAGAGCCACTGGCTGGGACACTCCCTAAGGTTTCTTTCTAGCTTTAAGAACTGTTAAGAAGTGGGGCCATATGGACACAGAGGGCACAGGCCATTGTGTCCATGTTGCTTTACCCTTGGGAACAGCAGCCCTCCTGAGAAGGCTGATAGCAAGATTACAAAACAAGGAGAGGAAGGAATGCTTGGCGGGGTCGACACTGGCGCTGATGCTGGTGTTGATGCCTCTTTCCATTATTTGGAGTTACTTATTTCACACAATGTGCACATAAGTGCTGACAAGTGAGAGTGTTCCATCCCCAGCTTGTAAGTCTCCAATGCTTTGATCTCTTTCATCTCTTTGTCTAGCCATCTAATGGGCCAAGAGGCTCTGAGCTCCCGCCCTCCCTTGATGGGCTGCGCTGCTAGCAAATCAGAGAGCAGGTGGAAAGGCAGTGCCAGTCCTCTGACCTTAGAGCCCTCCTGGCATCTGGCTTTAGAGCCTCTTTGCTCGTCTCTGTCTCTCTGAAGATCTCTTCCTGAGTCAATTTCTAGTAACTCTCTGGGTAAAGCACACAACCCTCCCAGCTTTGCCAGAAGAACCAGGCAATTCTTTTCAACCAAAGGCCCGGGAAGAACACTTCTTCCCACCACTCCCACAGCCTGTCTCCAGGCCGCACTTAAACTTCTTTAAAACTTATGACAACATACTAAAGACTTTAGTTTGCTTGCTAGACACAGATGTCTGGAAGAAGAGCCCCTCCATCCTGACACACTATTTTTATTTTATCTTGTCTCCTGATTGAAATCCAAGAATGCTTAGGATTTTCACGAGATCTTTTCTATCTATAAGCATTTGGATAGAAGAATCATTTGTTGTTGCTCTAGAGCCTTGATAATCATCTTGTAAAAGCTGTAAAATTCCCCTTCTAGAAAAGACACCACTATTTGTCAAATAGTGCTTCCTGTGTATTGGTCCATAAATATTGTAACAAATACCCATGTATTAATGCATTTCATCCTCATAATATGTGTAAACATAAACTCATTTCCTACTCATAATGACCCTGGTATGCCCATATCACAGAGAGGAAATTGAGGAGCAGAGAGTCAGGTGACCCACCAAGGACACATAGTCAGTGAATGGCGCAGACAGACGT
>NW_003852427.1:3796057-3809767 GCF_000181295.1 Otolemur garnettii
CCTGCCACACTCCCTGTTTGAGCTGACAGACAGACACAACAGTCTTACATGAATTCCCACTGGGGAAATCTGGACTATGGGGAGAAAGGACATTTTTTCATGACTTTGTTGGCTTGATTCACAGCCAATGTAATCTAGAAACAATAAGGAGAAATTGTGCGCGTAGGGCTCACAGCTCAGCAAAGATGAAGGTGTCATATCTCGGATGATGCCTTGCAGCCAGGTAGTGCTCAATTAATGCCCCCTGGTCGACCTGGCAGCCATACTCCCACTCATTAAACAAGGAAAACAAATTATGTTTATTTATTTTAGTGGGGAAATAAAAACAGAATAACTCGTTAGTGGCAAGTAGATTAACCAGCCAGTTGGTGAGTTTAGTCTTTCCCCTTTAACCAGGGTGTTTTAACATCCCGTAGACAGAAACTGATGTGGAGATCAAGCCCTATTCTTCAGAGTTTCTGTACAGATGAGGTTGTGGTTTGTGCTCCTTCTGGAAGGGAGTGCTAAGGGGATTTGTCTTCAAGCACAGCAAGCTTGTTTTTCCTTGTATAATGTGTTTGTTCAGAAGGTGACTTGAGGTAGAAGACCTCATGGAGATTATGACTCCTACACCTCTTAGCCTACCAGTGAGTCAATCAAATTATGCTTAAGTTTTTCAGATGATGTTGAGCTAAAACCATCAGAAGACTTAGTGGCTCATAGGGTAATCCTTTGTTTTTGTTTTTTGCAGTTTTTGGCCAGGGCTGGGTTTGAACCCGCCACCTCCAGCATATGGGGCCGGTGCCCTACTCCTTTGAGCCACAGGCGCTGCCCAATCCTTTGTTTATTATACACGACACAGGGCATTTCTTTGCTTTTTCTCACATATGAAACAGTCCCATTGCTCTTCTTTGCCTGGGATGATAATATCAAAAAATGAAGGAGGTTTCCCTTTAGGAGAGCCAGGCCAATGTACATCTTCACCCCAACACGCACTCTCCTGGCACTTTTCTCCTGGACCATCACATTTCTAACAAGTATGTGTCTGTTCCTCATTCTCCCTGATTATAAATGTGATTACCATATCCCATTAGCACATTTTATTAAAATGGTCTTCCTATTACATTGAAGTGATAAATCTGAAAACCAGAGATGAGAAAGGTGGAATGTCAGAGTGTGAAGAAAATAAGAATAGCTGATTTCTCCCCAAAGTGCTTAGGGAAATTTCAGTAAGCCAAGAGGCCTCGATGAAGTGTGTCCACAGCAGCGTTAGAATCAGTAGACTCCCTCACAGGGCTACACCTTCTATCACTCCATGGCTCACTGTGCCACTTAGTAGGCCACTGGAAGCCTCTGAAATGCTTGTTCAAAGAACCAAGAATTTTTTTTGGTTTTTGGTTTTGTTTATTCAGGGTGGGGAGGGGGGTCCTGACCATATTTTAAGAATATAAAATGAATCCCAGAATAAGCAGGGAAGACGGGTTTAGTTTGAATAGTTTTAGTGGGCTCTGAGCTATAGAGATGGGCCCTAACTGCCAGGCACCAGCCTTGGGTGATTCAGGATGGGGGGATATGTTCTAGACTATAAGAGCCTGGTGAAAGGAGGTAGGTGGGGATATGAACTCAGGACTGGTTGGTTTGCACATCAAAGAGGCAAATTAACTATCTTCAGAAATTATCTAATCCTAGAAAAAACTGTTTCTACCCAGATCCAAAAGGCCCCTGATGCCAGATCATAAGAATTATAGGAAATAAGAAAATACAGCTAAGACCGACCCTAATACACACACACAAACAAAAGTCCCACTGTCTGTTTTGTGATATATGAGGCATCTGTATTCTAGGGACTGGTTTTTCAGACCATGTAAGGAAGCTCAAAGAGCAATATTAGAAGACCTCTCACTCCTTGTACCTTTGATGCCAAGTACACAGCCAGCAAGTCCATGGTCAGGTCCAATGCCAAGCAAGGTGCCCCACTTCACAAGAAAAGACATTCTTCTTTCACGAGTTGCAGTTAGGACCTACAGAACATGAAAGCATTTTATGCAGTACTACATGTAGTCAGGAGACAAGGCTTGAAAGAATAACTCCAAGCAATGCAGGTCTCCTACCTGGTCACTTTGGTTGTCTGAACACAGAAAAGTGGAAAATGCATTTTCCTCAGCTCACCTCACAGGTTTGGCAGAGTTCAGACATCAACGCTGTCATTTTCTATCACACACAGCACTGCTAAAAGTCGTTATCTGGGAATACTATATTGTGCCATTGTTGAATTAGTTTCATTAATAAGAATCAACATTTGCGGAGCCTTTTGTGTTTGTAAAATGGTTTACAAGCACTGGCTGGCTCACTTGTTAGTAATTACTTTGGGGGATTCTTAACAATGCTACTTAGGAGATGAAAAGTGATGATTCGGGTGGGATTAGGAAAAGACAAGTAATAGAAAACCATTTAGCACAGTGATTTTCAGTTTCTTAGTCCCTGCAAGCCTGTGCTGACTAACTTCTCATTTTCATTGCATTTCATTCTGCATTCCTAATATTCAAAGCCCAGCACAAACACACACACTGAGTAAAGCCATGTTTTAAACTTTACATGACCCACTTTTCCTTTTGCCATTTGATGTCTTGATTTGCAAGTAGCATGTGTGCAATTCCAGAAGTGCTCCATGAGCACATTCACCAGCCACCACGGAGACAGGAGACTTAGCTCTCTGCCCTTCTTCCCCCTCTGCTATGACAGGTGACCCCAAGAACTTCATTGTATTTCTAGGCCTCAGTGTTCCTAGCTGCAAAACTGCAGAGGAAAGAGTGTGCAGAGGGAACAGGGGAATCTACAGATCCATGAATCTGTGATCTTGCCATGTGGATTGAAGCTCAAACTGGCTCTTAAATCCATTGAATCTATGATCTTGACACTTTTGTTGTTTGAAGCTCAGATTTGGGATTCCAGATGTTTCTCTGCTCATTATCTTACTAAAACTCAAACTGACACATCAGTGGAACCACATGATTCCCTGCTTTACATAGCGGGGAATTTACGCTGTTGGCAAACTGGAGACATTCCTGTTGATCTACTCATTAAAAATGTAAAATTTAAAAAAATCTTAATGTTCTCTTCTAATCACCATTTAATGTTACAGTTTGTTTACTCTAATCATTAGGTAACATTGACCCTCCAGATCAGTGTTGTCCGATAACGTGTAGGTATCCCTGGGCCTCCCCACAGGTGCACCTGCCTGCTCTCAAGTGTGAAGTGAGTCGCACTCAGCCTCCTCCTGCTCCTCTTACTTCACTTCTCAGTGAATCCCAATGTCTGAAGTGGGGTTGTAGATGAAACAGTAGATCCTGTTCCCCGCTGCTTCTTTTTTGACTTTTGATGGTTTCTGCTAGTAAAGTTTGAAGTGGTCCAGGAAATATGATCAAAACCAAAGCCATGTTTGAGAATAAAGCTATTCTATGGGGAAATTCTCCATGGCACTCATCTTCAATTTTGCAAAATAACTCTGATTGTGGAAACAGATATTCTTTAGAGTCAAGAGTGGTGGCATATATCTCAAAAATAACCATCATATGTATTTATATATTACTTAGAGTTGTCATTTTTCAAAACACTTTTCACATTTTAATGACAGTCACCATATTTCGAGACTTACATGCTACACACCCTATATCGTCAACCGTGTCAGTCAGGGTCCCCATGGGGACCAGATGGGGTAAGTGGAAAGATTTGGGATCTTTCAAAGGGCATGTTTAATAACGGTGACAAATCTCATGGACAATGACTCTCATTGAGTTTTCCCATAAAGAACTATTGTTCTGGTGCCTTCCTGAGCTTTTCACTGTGTAGAAAATTAGTGTAATTTAATAAGTTGCTGATTCAGTATTCTCTGAAAATAACTTCCTAATGTGCCTTTTCTGAAATAAAAACTTAAGCACGAAAATAATCTGGTCATTGTTTATTCATTATTCATTCATTCATTCATTATGCAACCGTAATGAAACAGGAAAGTATTCCCTCGCCATAAAAAAACCACACATACACATCCTTGAAATTAATACTATTAACTTACTAACCCAAGATTGATTTAAGAATATCGAGTCACATATAATCCTGTGATAATTCACTTTGAAAAACTTTGTTATCATAATAAGATACAAGAGAAATCCAATTTTAATTGATTACTTTGTTGCAGTGAGGTTTTTGTTAATCTATTGGAAAGACAAATGGGTGTATATGGTTGCTGTTTCCTTCCTGCCTCAGCAGGAAATTGGAGTCTCTTTCTGTTCATGCAGCTTCTGACTTTAGATAATTACTATTCCTGGCCTGGAGCTGTACTTTTCCTAGACTCATGCTGCATAATCCAACATAGCCGTGTGGTAAGTGTTATTTCCAGTAAGTCTCTTGATGTGAGATCCAGCTCCACCAAGCCATGCTGTCCTGGCTCGGCCACGCTGACAACTTCTCTGAGCACAAACATACAAAACGGAAACAATCCTCAATTCCATTGATTGTCATGGATGGGATAGTGTAAGAAAAGGAACCAGCATAATATCTGGTGCGTAAAAGGAATTCAAGAAAGCTCAGTTCTTTACCACAGATGCCATAATAGGGCTGTGGTCATCGCATCCAAAAGAGTGACTGACGGACATTCTGACTCAGCCTCAGTCATGTGAGAATGGTCTAACAGAGCAGAAGCCTCAGATACTGCATTTCTGTCCTAAACTTAGCTATGCCTTTTTTACAGGGTTAAGTATAAATTACATATCATAAAAATCACATATGGCAGGTGTACAGTTCAGTAATTTTCATAAATATATGGAATTATGCAACCCTCGCTGTAGTCCAGTTATACAATGTTTCTGTCACCCCTAGAAGTTTCTTTCTGCCCCTTTATAGCATCTCGTTCAGACCTCCTTGGCGACCAGTGGTCTGCTCTGCTCTTCCCTGTGAGACAGTATTCCATTGTGCGGATATGCCACATTTCGGTCATTCACCAGTTGATGGGAATGTGGCTCGTGTCCTCTTTGGGGCTATTAACAATAATACTGCCTATGACGGTTTGTATCTGTCTTTGTGTGGCACGGTTTTCACTTCTCCTGAATAGATTCCTAGGAGAGAAAGTACAGTGCTGTGTGGCAAGTTTGTGTTTAACTATTTAAAGCCAAATTGTTTTCCAAAGTGGCTGCACCACTTTATATTACCAATACTGATATGTGTGTAGATAGTACAGTTTCTCCCCGTCCTCACCAATGTTTGTCATCTTTTTTGTCATCGCCATTCTAGTGCTTCTGAAGTGGATATTTATTGTGATTTTAAGTTGCATTTTCCTAACAACTAATAGCAGTGGCATCTTTTCATGTACTTACTTGCCATCCATATGTCTTCTTTGTGACAGGTCTGTTCATACCTTTTGCCCGTTTTCAGTTGGGCTCCTTTTTTTCTTCCCTTTGAGTTGTAAGAGTTCTTTATGTATTCTAGATATAGATCTTTATCAAATCCGTTATACAAGTATTTTCTCCTGTGGCTTATGTATCTATGCTTTGTATTTTCATTTTCTTAATAATGTCTTTGGAAACACAAAACTTACTAATTTTGATGAAGCCCAATTTATTGAATTTTTTCTTTGATGGTTATTCATTTGATGTCAATTTTAAGAACTAAAACCAATGTCACAAAGATTATCCTTTACATTTTCTTCTAAAAGTCTTATACTTTTAACTTTTATGTTTATGTGCCATATTGAACTAATAGGTATATATAGTACAAGGTAAAGATCTAGTTCATTAATTTTGCATGTGGCTGTCCAATTGTCTCAGCCTCATTTGTTGAAAAGACTACTTTCCCTCCTCCACTGAATTGTCCTGATACCTTTGTCAAAAAACAGTTGAGCATAAATACAAGGATATATTTCCAGAATCTCATTTCTGAGTCCCATTGTTCCATATGCCTATACTTGTGCCACACCACATTGTCTTTATTTTTAATTTTTTTTATTAAATCATAGCAGTGAACATTAAAACATTACATTGTCTTAATTATATAATAAGTTTGAAATCAGATATTGTAAGTCCTTCACCTTTCTTCTTTTTCAACTTTATTCTTCTTTTGGTTATAAATTTTAGGATTATCTTGACAATTTCTACTAAAATGTCTACTGAGATTTTGATAGGAATTGCACGAAATTTACATATCAATTTTGGAAAAATTCACATCTTGGCCTAATGGAGAGACTTTAAAAAACATCTTTTTATTTATAACTAATTTCAAACTTATTGACTGAAAAAAGGTACAAAGAATACATGTATGCACATACTTTTAACTGAGTTCAGAACGTTTCATATGAGACCTACCCTCTTCATCAAATTTTACCTGGTGTAGTATTGTTATCTGTAGGCACAGTGTTGTATAGCAGATTTCACTTCTTCTTTCACAATTCTGATTCTTGGGTTTGACTATTATAGATTCTTCTTATAAGTGGAATTATGTAGTAGTCTACACATTATTCATATTCATTTAATGCTAACTTTAAGCCTATTTTCCCTATCAGTCTATGGATGGATGGATGGATATATGTATGTAATTATCTCTAAGCCATTTGAGAATGAGTCCCATCTGTCATGTCCTTTGCCCCCTGAATACTTCATCATGCACTCCTAAGAGTGGCATTCTCTTACATAACCACTGGGGAATTATCCACTTCACTACTTCTAACACTGTTACAATACTTCCCATCTAATCGGGTGGAATAAATACGCTTTATAACATATTCCCTTCCTGACAGGACTTGGTTGTCATGCCTCTTTGACCTGGAACATTTCTTTAGCCCAGTGGTTCTCAACCTTCCTAATGCTGCAAACCTTTAATATAGTTCGCAACCCACAGGTTGAGAACTGCTGCTTTAGCCTTTCTTTGATTTTTAAAACATTAAAGAGTTTTGAAAATACATTTTCAGAAATTTCAGAAGTACATGTACTTATAGTTATTTAAAACAATTTTAAACTATTTTAAAATACATGTCCTTTGCTTTTTCTTTGTCTGACATTTCCCCCAACTCCATGGGTGCTGTGCTTCCCGAGTCAGAACACCACTGTGTGTGCCGGCCTGCCTCCTGGAGGCCGGTGATGCCCGTCTCCACTCATGGACGTTCACTTTCATCACCCAGTAAAGGTGGTCTTCAGTTTCTCCACTGGCTAATTAGCATTTCCCCCCTACATTAGTAAGTCTTCTGACTTTCTCTTTGAACCAGCATATTTAGATTTTTCTCAGTGTCCCTGGCAGAGAGGAACTGCTCCCTACTTGCAACACTACAAGTAATTGCTACCTGCTGTGAAGAGAGCATTTATAATGGCATTAAACCCTGAAGACCTTTGCAATGTGTATTTAAGGATTTTCCCTAATACATGGATGATTAAAATTGAGAAAGCTACTACCAATTGGATGACAGTTTTCTTATCCACTGTAATCTAATTCAAGATTAACTCCTTTCTGCTATTCTATTAATATCTCCAGTCCAAGACTTCTCTGATTTGATCCTTGCTGTGCTTACTCAGAATAAATGGATGGAGCTGTGTTCCTGTAGGAATCTTTAAGGCTTTTTTTTTCTGTTTCATCAAATCAAAATAAATGAACAGCTCAGAAGAAAATACATGTCTCATCCTTTATTGGAAAGAGTAATACTTGGAGAAAAAATATTTCCGATAGCTCGGGAAAATAAGAAGGATGATGACAAATCCAAAATGTGTGCCACCGCTCATCAGTACCTCAGATACAGTTAATAGAAGGACGACAGCTTGGCTATTAAATTATGTACATGCTAATGGAAGGCACAACCAAGTAGAAGGGTCAGCACTTCCAAGCACTTTCAGATTATTAGCTGAAATGGTGGAATGCAATTCCCAGCCCCATCTCAATTCTCAGACTCATACTTCTCCTAGGACCATGCATGCTTTGTATTTTCATAAGGAACGCTAATTCCCAAAGTCACTTTCCCTCTAAAGATATAAGAATCCCCATTATATATAACTGCCAAGGTCATTCCAGAACTGTAATATGCACAATAAACCCAGTTTTTCACCTGCTTCCACAGAGGTCTGTGGCTGATGGGGATCTGGTGGGGATCACCCAGCCTGGGTATATGGTTAGCTTTGCCTAAGTCTATGGGGCTAGGACAAGTAGCAGTAATTTAGAACTTTGAATGGCCCAGTCCTTAGAAATGGCTCAGCCCAATCCCAAAAGCTTGTTACTGATAAATCTCTCTGAAAGAAATAACAGTGAGAATGACAACCGGATTGGCATGGCCCTCTGCCCTTCCACAGCACTCTTAGGATATCTTCTTTGAAGCAACATAGGCAAAATTCCTCCGGTTAAAACTTGGCATCACCATCTTCTGACTGTATAATCGCAAAGTAGCCTAACCTTGTTGTACCTCGGTTTCTCCATTTGTAATATGGAGATAATAGGGGAACCTTACCAATAGGCTGTTGTGGGAACTAAATGAGATAATATTGATGAAATGCTTAGAGCAGTCCACACAGAAAGTGTTTGATAGAAGTCAAGTATTGTTCTCATCCTAACATCGTACTGGAAAGGCTCAAGGTAGATTAATATCCTATTTCATAGAAGAAGAAGTAGAATCCAGCAGTTCAATAACTTGCCTGAGATCCCACAATAATTGCTGCGTGACCTACAACAAAGAAAAGCCACTCTAAACTTTGGGTCCTGCTTTAGATCCTGGAGAGGGTCCCTTCCTCCAATCTTTTTAGCATTTTTTCACCTTAAAGGACTATGGAACACAAAGCCCTGAGGGCCCCACCTGGACATATGGAACAAGGCCTAGACCAGACTGTGTTCCTACAGAAATGCTTCACCCTTCACCCAGCCCACTGGCCCACCACAGCTTAGATTGTGGTAGCTGCCAAGTAGAAGTTCAGTGAAGAGCCAGTCAGGATGGAGACATGAACAACAGACCCCCATGGCCCTGCTCCTGCTAGGCTTACAGCTACCCCAGCAAGAAATCTTGCTGATGTGCCGGGTTCACCAAACCCAACAGCTACAGTTGCTGTAGCAAAAGTAGTTAGGTCTCTCTCAGAAATAAATACCAAGGAAGTAGCTAAGAGATGGATTTTGTAACTTAAGGTATTAAGGGAATGAAAATTGAATTTGACCCAACTTTGACAGTGGACACCCTACAAGTATTTGTTTGCAAAATCACTTTCATTTTATATTCTAGATTAACATTAACTGGAAAAAAATACATAATAGAGTAAACACTGGTATCATCCATCTATACAGAGAGATATAAAGCATATATACATATTCTGCAACTTTAGCTAGCACGTGTCCTTAAAGCAAACCCCTCTACTACTACTAAGACTGGGGAACAGCTTAAAGCCCTGAAGCCTTCCCTGTAACATGTACAAATAACAAAAAGAAAAGAGAGACTAATGAAAAGGCAAACATCTGATCTGGACTCTGTGTTTCGTTAGGTATTCCTGTTAATCACAAAACAGGGAGAATAAAAAGAAACACATAGCTCGGCACCCGTAGCTCAGTGGGTAGGGTGCTGGCCACATACACTGGGGCCAGTGGATTCAAACCTGGCTTGGGCCTGCCAAACAGCAATAACAAGTACAACTACAACAACAACAAAAAAAAATAGTCAGGTGTTGTGGCGGGCACCTGTAGTCTCAGCTACTTGGGAGGCTGAGGCAAGAGAATCTCTTGAGCCCAAGAGTTTGAGGTTGCTGTGAGGGCAATATAGTGAGACTTTGTCTCAAAAAAAAAAAAAGAAAGAAAGAAAGAAAGAAACACATATATGAGAGGAGGAGAGAGAAGAACTTAAATAATAAAAAAGAAATATGAGATGCTGGCGTGGATGTGGAGAAAGGGGAACACTTCTACAGTGCTGATAGGATTGCAAACTAATACGTCCCTTTTGGAAAGATGTTTAGAGAACACTTAGAGAACTAAAAATAGACCTGCCATTTGATCTTGCAATTCCTCTACTAGGTATATATCAAGAAGACCAAAAATCACATTACAACAAAGATATTTGTACCAGAATGCTTATTGCAGCCCAATTCATAGTTGCTAAACCATGGAAGAAGCTCAAGTGCCCATCAATCCACAACTGGATTAATAAATTGTGGTATATGTATACCATGGAATACTATGCAGCCTTAAAGAAAGATGGAGACTTTATCTCCTTCATGTTTACATGGATGGAGCTGGAACATATTCTTCTTAGCAAAGTATCTCAGGAATGGAATAAAAAGTATCCAATGTACTCAGCCCTACTATGAAACTAGTTTATAGCTTTCATACAAAAGCTATAGCCCAATTATAGTCCAAGAATATGGGGACGGGGGAGAGGGAGGGGAGGGGAGGAGGGAGGATGGGTGGTGGGAGGGCGATTGGTGGGATCACACCGATGGTCCATCTTACAAGGGTACATGTGAATCTTTCTAAATGCAGAATATAAATGTCTTAACATAATAACTAAGAAAAAGACATGAAGGCTATGTTAACCAGTTTGGTGAAAATATTTCAAATTGTATATAAAACCAGCACACATACACACACACACACACACACACAAAAACCAGCACACTAAACCCCATGACTGCATTAATATACACAGCTATGATTTAATTTAAAAAAAAAAGAAAGAAAGAAATATGTTCCCTACATTCTTGCAAAAAAAAAAAAAAAAGAAAGAAAGAAAAAGACTGGAAGTGCCGTATCGTAAGGGCTGAGTGATCCCCTTTGGATAGTGAGATTGTAGATGTTCAGCTTGGTTTTTCTTCTTTCTGTAGATATCCTCCATATGATGAGTCTATTTCCTAATGGAAATTGAAGAAAGGACATTTTTTAAATGTCTTTAAAATGAAATTGGGTACCAATTGTAAAGGTACATATGTAAGAGCCTCCATCTTTAGCATCGTCATGTAGGGAACTGTGTGGTTATCAGGTTACTACCATCCCAGTGAGAAAGTGCTAAGCTATCATTTGAACAGCACTGTGCCCCTGCTGGTACTTAAAAACTAAAGAGATCTGAACCTTAAATACTACTGTCATTATAAAGTGGGGAAGAAGAAGGATTAAAAAACTATATAAACATCTTTTCTTCGTGGTTAAAGAGGTGTGGCCAAACCCTATACCTTACCAGTAACTGTAGAATGTGTCTAAACAAAATCCAGCTGACAAGGTCCCAGGGGACCTGAATCAGACTTGGAGTGCGCATGCTTGGTCCTCAGCTTCCAGTGTGCAAGACCAAGGGAAGAGCTTAAAAACAGGGTCCTCGGGAACTGCCAAACCAAAAGGCCAGACAGACTCTCCAAGTGAGTTGGCCTAGACAGAGTGGGGAAATCTGTCTGGATACCCAGCCAGAAGATAGAACCCAGTGCGGTCAGACTGCAGGTGGAAGAAAACTCCCTACCCAGAAAGAAGGGAGAAGAACACTACTGAACGTGCCAGCATGGCCAGGACAAGACAGTTTTTAAATCCCTTCGAGCTTATCAGTGGAGGATTTATTCAAATATGAACCATAGCTTTGTGACTGTGAATGACTGGATCTACATTCCAAGTTCCCAGACTGACATTCTCTGTGTATCTACAGCCTTTGTTACACGTGTGATTTAACAATAGGGAAACTGAACAGGATCTGTATCCCCAAGGAATGTATGCATCACTATTGCCATATTACTATAATGGCTTAAAAAAAAAAAGTGTGCCACAAGATAAAAATTAAATTCAAGTTAGGGTGAGTCAGGAAGAGGCAGAGAAGAGAAGGAGGAGGAAGAGGGATTGCTGTGCTCCCACCTAAGGGGCACAATCTAGGAGTGTGTGGCACACTCCTGGGTGAGGGGCACAACTACAACAGGGACCTTACCACAAACGCAAACATTGTATCCTATTTGTTTGTACTCTCACATTAATCTGAAATTAAAACAAAACAAACCCATACCACTCCCTTGATACAAGATGCTTAACAGACTCTCAGCAAACACGCTGAGCTTTTCCCACCTTTACTAAAGAAGCAATAAACATTGTCCCAAAGGGAGAAAAAGGAAGATTTTTGCCAAATCTTAAAGATCTTGGCAGATAACAATAATATAATTTTTGTAAGAAATGAGGTTCTCCAAATTGTCAATAATAGGTTTACAGATTGCCCAGATGGCTTACAGAATAACAGATTGTAAACAGAACATAAATTATAGGCAGGAATATAAACACCAAACCAAATTTTGAAAATAAGCAGAATAGAAATCCGAAGGGCATTAACAAATAGTAATTGCTTTGCAACCTTTAATGTCATCTTGGCTCGAGATGTTATTTGGTGTGAATGCCCCAAGTAGCAAGAAATGAAAAGGTCTATTTTTAGGATAGTTCAACCCGGCAGATATGAACCGAGTACCTTCTCTGTGCCAGGCACCATTCTGGGAGTTGGAGACTCAACAGCAAACACATAAATCAAGTCCTGTCCCTCAGGAGGCTCATAATCTAGTAAGGGAAAGACTAATGAACAGGAATCGATAAGCAAAATATATAGTCTGTTAGATGAAGAAACATGCAATGAACAAAAAAAAAATAAAGCCAGAAAGGAGAATAGATGTTTGAAGGATGATTCTTCAGCTTGGAAAGGGGAGAAACGCAGCCAGTGGTCCTAAGTTCAGAATAGAAATGGGTTCTGCCTGGGAGGTGGGAAGCAAGTCACCTCACTCTCTGAATTGCCATTTCCTCCTCTATCAAGTGAAGCGGACAGACTGTGAGATCTTTGTCCCCAACAAGCTCTCACAGCTCAGGTTGCTGGTGGTACTATGATAGATGACACAAGGGAAATTAAAAAACAAATTGGATTTCAAACCTAAAAAGTGACTCACCACACAGTATTCTTTTGTGCCTGTAAAACAAATGCACAGATTTCCCAGAGGGAAGCTTCTTCCTTGGCGTGAATGCCCCTGGAAGACACTACACCAATGCTTTCTAATCCAGTGACCTCATGGGGGCAGGGACCTGGGGGGGGAATGGGGTAGTATAACTGTCTCACATCTTGAGGTCATTACGGACTTAGTTATAATCACCTCATTAACAGCTTTTTCTCAGAATTCATCATCTATTAGGCACTGTTATTTTTCAAGTCCATTTTATAAATTAAGAAATTGGAAAATAAAAATTAAATATCTTGCTAAAAATTTATAGAGTTAGTTGCAGTCCAAGAATTTAAACCCATATCTCACCAATTCCAGAGTCTATAAACTTTCCACCACACCCAACCATGTTCTTGTAAGTACCTCATTTTTTACTCTAAAAATATCTCTTAGATGGAGGTGCACTCAGCAAAATCCAGAATATGGAACTGTGAAGGACAAATGACCTATTGTTTTCAGCAAATAAATTGCAAGAAAAAAGAGAAAGGGAAAATAGTCTATAAACTGAAAATTACTGAGACAACCAGTTTCAACATTTGGACCTTATTTGGATCCTGATTCAGATAAACTATATAAAATAAATAAATCAAATATATCTTGAGATATATTATCAAATAGTTGATAATACTCAAGAATTTTTTGGCATAATAATAATGTTGTAGTAAAGTTTTTTTGTTTTTGTTTTTGAGATAGAGTCTCACTTTGTCGCCCTCAGTAGAGTGCCATGGCATCACAGGTCACAGCAACCTCCAACTCTTGGGCTTAGGCGATTCTCTTGCTTCAGCCTCCCAAGTAGCTG
>NW_003852427.1:3810508-3813714 GCF_000181295.1 Otolemur garnettii
ACGAGTTTGATACCAGCCTGAAAAAAAGTGAAACCTCATCTATACTAAAAAATGGAAAAACTGAGGCATGAGAATCACTTGAGCCTGAGTTAGAGGTTGCTGTAAGCTATGACACCATGGCACTCTATACAGGGTGACAGCTTGAGACTGTCTCAAAAAATAAAAATAAACTAAACAAAAAATCCCCACCATAGTGAATGTGGAATCAGCTGTACTGACCACCTGCCAGTTTGTTAGGAGCTGTCTCCACTGGACGGGGACAGGTACGAAGTCTAAAGTTCAAAGCACACGTGCAAGTGCTGTTTTATAGAGTTGGTCATTTATTCATTATAAACCACCCTGGTTTATAGAGTTGACCTAGACTTTGAACTGCCTTCCTGTGGTAGACTCTTCTGTTGTGGATCTTTGGCTTTCATGTAGCCAGCCCCAAGGACCATCTCACCCAGGGAACTCAGGAGGAAACATGATATAATGAAAAAAGGGTGATCTTTGGAATCAGAACAGCCTTTATTGGAAGTCTGACTTTACCCATTAGTAGTTGCGTATTCTTGAGCAAAGCCCTTTACTTTGTTGAGCTTTAATGGGTTATTGTGACCAAATGGAGTAGCATCCAGGGGTGTCCAAGCTTTTCTCTTTTCCGCTGCATATTAAAAGAAGAAGAGTGGTCTCAGGTCATATATTAAATACACAAACAGTAATGAAAAAAGGTCCATGCATACTTTTTGTGATACCCGACACCACAGATAAGCAAGAAAAGTCCTCATCATTGAGCTTGTGGCCCACTGGCCGCAGGTTGGATGCCCTCAGACCATAGGCCTTAAAGGTTCCCCCTAAAATCTGGCCTCTCAAATATTCTAATTTGCTAAGACCCAACAATGAGTCAGAGAAGCAGCAGTCTTTATAGAGGGAGTCACCGACATTGTTCTGGGGATCTGTCTTTCCCACTGGACTGTCTCCCTTAAGGGAAGAAACCATACCTTATACTTCCCAAACTAGTGAAGTGGGAAGAACATGGCCTTAGAATCGGAGAGTCTCCAAACTGAGGATCTAAGTGTGGGACTATTTGTCCAAATGAAAGATGCCTTTGTCTACTTTGTGCAAAGATGCTGACTCAACTACCAGTGTCCCTGCTTGGAAGAAAAATGGCAGTCACCCAGAGAAAGGAATTTGTTTTTATAACGAATAAATGACTAGTGAGTGCCAAGGTCAAGAGGAAAAATAATTCCACTTGCTACTGTAAGAACACTGGCTCTTCTCTGAAGAAGACCACATTTTTTGACCATGTTAAAAGTTTTTTTATAGTTGATTCAGGTCACTGGCCTGGGTGTCATGGTGCTAGGGTTTTTGTGAAAACAGAAGAGTCTCCGTGCTGGTTATGCAAGTGAGCCTGATGGCACATTAGGACTGGCTTTGCCCCAGGCTACCTGCCAGTCCCAGAATTGCATCAATGTGTATTGATGCCAGGTGAATCCAAATAGGACGAGGAATCCTCCTGGCAAAAGTCCATTGGCAGAAGAGTCTGAGGGCTGTTGCTTCCACTGAAGTGTTTGAAGAGGTGCTGCCTCTGCAGACTGGGGTCAGGCTCAGTGGATGAGCATTTACACCTTCTCTGCCCTTGTCATGGTCTTGCTACTTCATCTCAGAAGTTCAAGGCTGCAGAGTAGCTCAGGGCAGGGATCTCACCCTTCTGAAAGTTAAAAACAGAATTAAGGCCCATTTCTGTGGATGTGTTTAGGGTAGGGATCAAAAGGATTCTAAAGCCTGTCAGGAAAAGCAAAGGCAAGAGAAGAGCCCAGAAGGTTTTGAAAAAGAAGAGCAGCAAGATTAAGTGAAGGGAGAGGCAGGCAAACAAGTGCATGCTATGAAGTATGTGTATCACTTTGTTTTTTCTGCAGGCTTAGCTGATTGTCCCCATACTATTCATTGAAAATTCTTCAGCATTCTTAATACCACCTTCATCATAGATTAATTTTTCATCTTTTGGGTGTTCTGTTTCATTCTGTTCATCTGTCTCTGAGCTCGTGCCAGTGTGTCATGTTGGAATCTAGGAGAGCCAGAGCAGGGAGAACTCAGACCCACGTTCAAGCTACAGCTGCACGTGTGTTTCGGCATACAGAGGCCTCTTCTCTGTAATTCTAATATCATGAAGTTAAAAGGAACTATTTAGGACAATGGTGTGCACCTAGTAGAGGACAGATCATTTGTGCCTTGAGTATCAGACTACACTAGGACCTTCCAACCACAAGGAAATGAGGTTGGGGGAAAAAAACTCTATAAACTTGTCATCTGGCTCTCAAAATCCATTAGACAAAATTGGTCACATTCAGGGTGATAGGGCTATGGACTAAAAGTCTGGTGGAGATAAATGGAAGCTCCTATAATTGATCAGTTTTCCTGTTTCTATAATTTATACAAGTGTATGAGCCCTCAGTGGCCTGCATACTATCTGGTGTTCCCCACCTGGTCCAGCAGGGTCTTTCCTCTCTGTCACCCTGCGAGAAGCACAGGGACTCTTTGATTGTTTCTGACCAAACAGAGTTAGAACAATGTTATCAGATATTTCCAGGCAGATGGCAAAGGTGGAATTTCCCTAACCTCATTCCACCCTCTCTCGTCTCATGCTGTCAGGCTATCAAACAATTGCAGAGTCCACCCCCAGAGAACAGTGGACAGTCAGTGCAACCTTTTTTTCCTTTTAATATCCAAGTTTGTAGTAGGCTAGATGTAATATAGGAAGGGACCCTGAACAATGCTTTCTAAACCTTCTCTGCCACAGGTTCCTCCAAATAGTTGAGAGTGGTGGGGAAAGAGATGGTTATAGGTAATTGTTCACTGCCTCCATTTTAATGCTGTTATATTGTAGGGGTGGTTATTTATCGGTATGTGTACGTCTCTACCCTGCTCGGGTTTCCTAACAGTGTCAGAATTATTTTATCCATTTCCAGAATCTGGGCGGGCATGTGGAGCATAATAGGTGTTCTGTAAGTATCTGAGAAATTATCAAGTGAACAAATCTAGGAGTGTTTATGACAACACTCGTACTTTAATGAAAATCCCATTTCTGTGTTCAAGTCAGGCACATGGTGTGGGTATGAAGGGAAAGGAGGGCATCCTCTTTAAAAAACAATAGCACTCCACTATTGCCAGTGCCTGGGAGCATTTTCCAAGTCTTCAGAGTGTTCCAAAGATCAGCCCTAAAGTTTCCA
>NW_003852427.1:3814363-3818006 GCF_000181295.1 Otolemur garnettii
CCTTCTGTGTTCAGCCTTCACCTGAAACCACACGGTAAAGAGAACACCTAACGGCTGATTACACGTTTCTAGGCTGTGATCAGGAGCACCCGGGAGAAGAGCTGTAGGACAACGTGTGGCTATATTCTCTTTACCTCTATAGAAAGGATCATATCCAAAATTCCATGTACCAAGGAACTTGATGCTGGGAGAGACGCAATACAGGTTCCCTAAGGAATGAGTTTCCCACTCTTTTTCATCCTTTGCATCGAGCAGTTTTTTGCTTTTGTGCCAAAACAACTGTCAGAACGATGTGAAGGAGTTTAAAATAAGCAAGTTGCCTTTAGATAGATAAGAAGCTTCCTCTCTGGTGGCCGCACTCCCTGTGGAAGCCTGCTGGGCAGACTGCTCTGCCAGTTTCCGCGGAGAGTGCTGCAGGGAGGGGTGCCCTGGAGGGGCAGAGGTGGCGAGGAAGCTGTCTTTTAAATCCAAATCCGGCAACTGTAAAGGCTAAGCAGGAGGGAAAGGATACTTAAGGGTGGGCAAGTAGATAGTAGACGGGTGGGTATGAGAGAGAAAGAATAGGAACATACGTTTTATTTGATATGTGGACTATATTTAGTTTTCTTGGTAAAATCCCTTTCTAGGATGCCATAAGAGAACATACCAGGTAGTAAAACCATCTTGTTTTCTAGCAAAGTATCTGATCAGATAGACTATATCATGTGGTTTTTCTTTCTTTTGTGTGTCTGTGGTGGTGGTGGTGGTGTGTTGCATTGTTTGGTTGCTTGCTGAAATAAAATGCTGTGTCTTCTCTCCCTACATTCACCCCCCTCTTGAGAATAGAGCAGGCTTGGTTGGCCTTGCTGGATTCTAACTCATACTTTCTATGCTGACCAAAACACACCTGTTGTTTTAATATGTTCAGTTCTATGGAAACTAGTGAATAAATAACTTTATAACAAAGCATACTATTTGTTCACAAAGAGCAGAAATAGGAATGAAAAATTTTTAAAGTGTCTATCAGAGTAAGGGGAAGAAAGGGACCCTTAAAAATATGATGTTTGGGCGTCACTTCAAAATAAAACATTAAAGGTAAAAAGTAGATGACATTATATATCCAGGGAGGGAGATAAGCAGGCTCTCAAAAAATTAGTTACAATTATGTGGTAGAATTTATCTCAAACTGACATAGGAGAAGAAGGTAGAAGATGGGGGCTTAGATGAGACAAGACTAGTCAGGAGCTGATAATAGTTGGCACATATGGTTATAAATAGGTTTACACTTCCTTGTAATAATCAGTTAAAAGAAATAGTTGTACTGTCTCTCAGCCCTTAAAATTGGAAGAAATCAAAATAGATCTAAAAAAAATCAGACTTCAGACTAGCAAGACATGTCACTAACAGGAAGATACTGACATTAGTGTGGGCTTTTGGTTTATTTGGAGATGTTCACTGTCTTGAAGTGTCTCATCAGTAATGAAAAAAACAAACCTCTGGATATGGATTTGATCCAGACTTAAATAGGTCGCTTCCACTACTGAGCCAATTTAGCATCCCAAAGGAACACTCCTCTGATAGAACATTCTAATAAAGGCACAGAAGCTAGACAAGTGGCTCTGTGTTCCCCCAAACCACCAGCAAAACATTCTGTGCAGACTGTAGTAAATAGGCTGAACAGCCAAAATATTGCATTTCTTAGCTGGTCAGAACCCTCTGGGGAGCATATGGACTATAGAATCTGACCTTAGCTTCCATAGCAGTGCCATTTATAGGCTACAAGCTACATATCCACTGGGTCCCCCCAAGGACCATCATTTCTTTTTCTTCTAGTTTCCCCAAGCTTGGCTTCCTATGTTCAATGATACACAATACTTCCCCAGGGATAAATCTAATTAGATCTCAAGAACTCAGAAGAAGAAATCTTATTAATATTTGTCAGGGGAATTGTAGTGATGGAAGATGGGAAGTCTCAAAACCCAAGAGGCCAGACCAGAAGTCAGTGTGCATCAAAAATATGTTGCCGATGCTTTGAATTCAATTTCCTGGCTGGAGGCTTTGGGCCATGGTCTTCCTGGATGAGTCAGGATCCTTAGAGGGGACCAACACACATAATTTGCCACTAGAATAGCCCCTCTTTGTATTGGGAAGGGCAGGGTATGAACCTCTTCTAGAAGTGTAAAAGAGCTGCAGATTCAACCTGGAGACCTGGGAAGAACTATGTTGAAGGGGAATGTTGAATATCTGGAAAAGTCTCTATGGGACTCTTGCTGCAGTGACAACTAAAATTGCCAACAGAGAACTTCTTGGAATCCAAACACCAAATACAAATTGATTCATCTTGACACATCTATTTCTACCTTAAAGGCTGGCTCTAGAGACTAGTTAACGTGTCTGGAGAGTTGTAATATGTGGCAGAAAACACCAGTAATGAAGCACAGAGAGCTCCGTCTCAGCACAGACACTCACTGTAGACAGGCAGGTAGATGAAATAGTGTTAGACAAGATCCTCCTGACGCTATGGTAACTAGCCTTATTAGGAAATTCTTATAGCCCCAAGCTTAAAGCTAGAGCCAAGCGCTGGTATATTTCAAGACCTTTCTCGAAAAGACGGGGGGGAAGCCTGTACACCTTAAAGCTGTTCTATTTTAGCCATTATCTTGCCTAGATTCACTTCTCCCTATCCTTTAACTAATTATTCACATGCTGTGTATAACCAAGGAACCATTAGGAAAGTGGATGACCATTTGTGTCACTCTTGCAAATCATTTCAGGAAGATAAAATTGAGAAAGAGCAAGAAAGTTTATCCCCTGTAGTGCTTCAGATGTCATATCCCTAAAGGTTTGCCATAGAATCAGATATCTCCTTGGTTTCTGACACTGATCCATTATGATCCCATCTTAGGCCAGGATTAAATGGCAGCACTGTGAGGACAAAGCCCTAGGGAGTCTTTCTGGACAGCCACCTCTTCTCGTAGGGAGAGGTTCTCTCCTCTGGGAGCCTGTGGCTTTTTTGTCAGAGGCCATGCCTTTAGTTCTATGGTAAAAATTCTAGACCTGCACTGTATGGTACAGTAACCACTATACTGGCTATTAAATCTAAATTTAAATTAAAAACTCAACCCCTCACATGAGATTCTTAATAGCCATAGTGAGTAGTGGATACCATATTGGACAGTGCAAATATAGAGCATTTGTATGTATTTATCACAGAAAGTTCTTGAGGATAGCACCGCCCTGTACCAAGGATCAGCAAATTATGACTCATGAGCCAAATAATAGTGAGTAATGGGTACCATATTGGACAGTGCACATATAGAGCATTTGTATGTATTTATATGGCTACATAGTGCCTATAATTTTAGAACATAAGTGAATCCCCTTACTCCTATCCACATAACCCAAGCTCAATTTATAAGCTTCTTTGCTAATTCAAGTCTTCTAGAAGACACTTTTCTGACATATGAGCAGGTTGATGACCCGCAACGCCTGCAATCTTGACCTATAAGGGAAGGAAGCAGCAGATAAAGTCACCCTCTTTCTTCCATCCCTGGTAAGGACAGTGGGGTACTTTCTACACCTGCCTTTGCCTTATCATTCTTTCCAGTCCTCCATACCTATTTTCTGAAATCATTCTCCAAAATAAACTGTCTACTTTTAAGCC
>NW_003852427.1:3822359-3824077 GCF_000181295.1 Otolemur garnettii
TGCATACCTAGTAATGAGGTTGCAGGATCAAATGGAAGGTCCACTTTTAGTTCTTAGAGAATTCTCATACTTCTATCCACAGAGGTTGTATTAGTTTGCAACCCCACTAGCAGTGCAAAAGTGTTCCCTCTCTCCACATCCACATCAACATTGTAGATTCAAGACTTTGTGATGTGGGCTAATCTCATTGGAGTTGGCGATATCTCAGAGTGGTTTTGATTTGCATTTCTCTGATGATTAGGGACCATGTGCATTTTTTGTGTGTTTGTGGCCATTTGTCATATTCAGAGAACTTTCTGCTCAAGTCTCTTGCCCACACATAAATGGTATTACTTGCTCTTTTTTTGTTGTTGATTAATTTGAGTTCTTTATAAATTCCATTTATCAGCCCTTTGTCAGATTCATAGCATGCAAATATCTTCTCCCATTCTGAAGCAGCAGCTTTATTCTTAATAGCCCCAAACTGGATAGAACTAAGATGTCTGTCAGCAGGTAAATTAATAAATCATGCATAACCATGCAGTAGAACACTAATAAGCAATAAAAGAGAACAAGTTGCTGATTGGTGCAGACATGAATAAATCCTATGCAGAAAGAAGCCAGATCCAAAACGAAAAGGAAACTATATAAACAAAAAAATAGAAGAGTGATTTGCAGTGATTAGGGGAAGAGGGACAATGGTGACAAAAAATGGACTGTGCAGTGAAAATTTAAGGGTATGTAACAGTCCTGTATGCTACCAATGTTGAGCATACCTGATGGTGTGCATTTATCAAAACTGTATAAAACATATATCACAAAGAGTGAAGTTTATAGGGAAGTGAAAAACAAAATCAACTAGATTTGGGAGTCCAAGGACAGATTGGGAATAATGAATATAGAGGTGACCCAGAAATAATGAATATAGAGGTGAGCCTGGAAGAACATGGGTTGAACTGCACAGGGCCCACTCACATGAGGATTTTTTCAACCAAAAGCAGGTAGAAAATATTATAGTCGTAGAATGTGAAACTCACATCTATTGAAGGCTGACTTTTTATAAGCACGAGTTCTGCAGGGCTAACTGTGGAACTTGAGTATGCACATGTTTTGATATATGCAAGGGCCATGGACCCAATCTCCCAAATATACCAAGGGCCGATTGTAATGGTAGTACAAATGTACGACGTAACCTCCGTGGAGGTGGTGGGGAAAACCAAACTTGATCTAAGTAACTTTGTAGGATGATGTTTTCAGTGGAAACTGTAAGAATAAAGATAAAATGACTATATATAAATATTACTCTATTTGGTAACTTTAGTTCTCCCAGGAATATGGTTTATTAATTTTAAAAAAGATTACAAGTATATTAGGGCTGAAGGAAGCAGCTAATGGGAGATAAGTTTCTCACTGTCAGATAAGGAAGTTAAAAGTAGGCCACAGGAAAAAACCACAGTGAAAATTCTAGTGCTGAATTAGAATCTAAGATTTCAGTGTATAATAACGTTCATTTTGATATACACAGATACAGAGATCATCACAGGCATGTGTATATGCATAGTTAGCATATATACATATATTTTTAGCACTGTTCACTGAGACAGCCTGGAAGCAATGTTACTCCAGTAGCATCAACCATACTTGGAGCCCAGATTTGGGTTTCTAATATCATCCTTCAGTAAACAATGAGAGCTCTTTAGAACATGGCCAGCTCTAGAATTTAAACAAGAGAATCCAAC
>NW_003852427.1:3825003-3827949 GCF_000181295.1 Otolemur garnettii
GTCTAGTCATGAAAAAATGCCATACAAATCCAAATTGAGTACCTGACCAGTACTCTTCAAAATTCCCAAGGTCATAAAAGACAAGCGTTTTTCTTAAAAAGTAACAAATCACAGACTTGTCATTAGAGAGAAAAGATGAATAAATGTAATGTAATATCCTGGATTTGATCTTAGAACAGAAAAATGATATTAGTGGAAACTGATGAAATATGAATGAAGTCTGTAATTTAGATAATAGAGATGTACTGATGTTAATTTCTTAGTTTTGACAAATGAATCATAGCTTTATTAACTTTAGAAGAAACTGAGTGAAAGATATACAGGAATTCTCTGTACTGTCTTTATAATATTTCTATAAATCCAAAATTATTCCCCAAACTAGAATTTAAGTATGCTGAATAAGGTTAATTTGATAGCTATTTGTCAAACTTTGTACTCAACAGATGAATACTCAAATTCTTTTGAATATCCATGGATCATTTATTTTAGAAAACCCTTCTATATTGAATCAAAAAAATTTTTAAAAACCTCAAATTCAAAAAAAGTAAACTTTCCCCTTAGTGCAATAAAAACTAGGATTAGAAATAAAAAATTTAAACTGAATTCCTACAGCTATTTCGGTATTAAAACAAACTTAACCTAAATGAATTTTGGATAAGCGATAAAAAGAAAAGTTCAAATACAAATTGCATAGAAAATAACACTATTTCAAAAATTACATGTCAAAACTTAGAGGTGAAAGGTATTAAAATATTTTATAGATACGGTAAAGCATATGTAAAGGCCAAAGAAGATGATGGATTAATAATAAATTCTGAAGGCAAAAAATCTTAAACTCATACAAAGCTTTCTTCATTTAATAATGAAGAATAAAGATAAGTTACTTATGAATTCAGTTCAAAAAAATCAAAAGAGCAATAAAAATAAATTTTTAAAAAGCATAAGAAGGAAAATAAAAGGGGCATGTAATTAGAAATTAGAAAAATGGTCACATTTGTGAATATATTCAGGCATTGATTGGAAAAACAATAAAAGGGGTGCCTTTGATGAATCTGTTAAGAAAGGGAACAGTATATAACACATGAGGAAATTTTTTAATCAAGCTACACTTTGTACCATACTTTGTATTGCATATCTACTGTAAAAATTCCAATAAAATTTATAATTTTCCAGAAAAATTTAAATAACCAAAATTATCTAGAAAATCTGTTAGAACTATAAGCATGGATGGTATTTTAAGTAGTTAAATTTTTAAGTTGTCAAAGAATTATCTCCAAAAAGGGGTCTTTACTATATATAAATAGGCTAACAAGAAAAGTTTAAGGAACATACATCTCACGTGTATATAAAGTAGCCTAGACTAGAAAACATTTCAAGCCTCTTAATTTGTATTACATAATTCATGTAACCCAGTTACCAAAACCTAACCTGGAATCTTAAAATACACACACACACACACACACACACACACACACGTATATGAAACTTACAGACCAATCTTAATCAAATAAAGATACAACAATCTGAAATAAAATTTAATCAAATCATGTATATTGTATCAAATGAGCTTTATTCTAAGAATGAAAATATGGATTGCTATATTAATCCATGAATTGTAATAATATATATCATGAAGTCTGAGAAAAATCAGCTGAATGACTATTTTAAGAGATTCCAGAGAGATTATTTATATTTATTATCCACTCCTTTAAGGGAAAACAAAGCTCTTAGTTAATTAAATATGGAAGAGTATTTTCTTAACACCAATAGCTATTATTTTGTACAGTCATTCCCATCAAAACAAGGATGCCTACCACCATCGGTTAGATGACTTTCATACCATTCTAGACATTTAAATCATGCAATAAGATGTAAAATAAAAATGAGTTATAGATTTATGAAAGTAATACAAAATTTGTTTTTTTACAAACATCATCATTTCTAGAAAAATTTTAAACCATGAGAACTAACAAGAGACATTAGCATAGTATACAGTTACAAAGTTAACATACAAAAAAAAAGTAATCTTTTAGTACTTAATAGCTGATATTTCTATCTATGTGAGTTTCAAGAACAGGCAAAACTTATGTCTGGTGATAGAGCATTGGTTGTTCAGAGGGAGAATATTGCCTGAGAAGGAGTATATCATTTCTGAGGGGTGGAGATATTCTCTACCTTGATCAGAGTGCTGATTAACAGATATAAAATCAACATTTAAGATATGTGAATTTTACTGTATATAAATCACAATCACACAGTACTTAGCCTTTTCAGACTTGTTTCTGATGTTTAGCAATATGTGTTTAAGGCTCCTCCATGTCTTTTGTGCTTCAGTAACTCATTTGTTTTCACTGATAATATTCCTTTGTGTGGATATAACACAGTTTCTGTGTCTTTCAACTGTTGCAGAACATCTTGCTTCTAGTTTTTGACAATATGGAGAAAGCTACTGTAAGCATTCATGTGAATGTAAGGTTTTAACTCACTTGGGTAAATATCTAGGTGCACAATTACTAGATCGCACAATAAAGCTATGTTTAACTTTTTAAGAAACTGCCAAACTTGTCTTCCAAAGTGGCTGCACCATTTTGCATTCCAGTCAGCAATGATTGAGAGTTCCTGTTCCTTCCTATCTTCACTAGCATTTCGTACTATCAGTTTGGGAGATTTTACCCATTCTAAAAGATGTATAGTGTTATCACCTTGTTGTTCAAACTAGAAGTTCCCTAATGACGTGATATTAGACATCTTTTCATATGCTTATAGGCCTTTTGCATATCTTCATTGGTCAGTTATCTCATCAGATCTTTTGCCCATATTTTAATTGGGTTATTTTCTTACTATTGAGTTTTAAGAGTTACTTACATATTTTGGATATGAGTCCTTTATCAGATATGCACAAATGTTTTCTCCCAGTCTATAGCTTGTATTTTTATTTTTATTTAT
>NW_003852427.1:3828366-3830503 GCF_000181295.1 Otolemur garnettii
GAGTGCATGGCTTCACAGCTCACAGCAACCTCAAACTCTTGGGCTTAAGCAATTCTCTTGCCTCAGCCTCCCAAGTAGCTAGGACTACAGGCACCACTACAATGCCCAGCTATTTTTAGAGATGAAGTCTCAAGGTCTTGCCCTGGCTCAGGCTGGTCTCAAACGTGTGAGCTCAGGCAGTCCACCAGCCTTGGCCTCCCACAGTGCTAGGATTATAGGCATGAGCCACCGCTTCCAGCCTTAAATTTTAAATTTAAAGAAGTCCAATTTTCTATTATTTTCTTTCACAAGTCCTGCTTTATGTGTTGTGTCTGAACACTCATCACCAAACCAAGGCTCACTTAGATTTTTTTTCCTGTGTTACCTTCTGCAAGTTTTATTTTATACTTTACCTTTAAGTCTATGACTCACGTTGAGTTAATTTTTGTGAGATGTGAGGCCTGTGTTTAGCTTCACATTTTTTTTGCATGTGGATGCGCAATTATTCCAACACCATTTTTTGACAAAATAGTTCTTTCTCCATTGAATTGCCTTGGCTTTTCTGTGAAAGATCAGTTGACTATATTCGTGTGGGACTCTGTTCTGTTTCTTTGATAAGTTTGTTCTTTCGCCAGTACTACACTGTCTTGATTGTGGTAGCTTTGTAATAAATCTTAAAGTTGGACAGTGTCAGTCCTCTGATTTTATTCCTCTTCAATATTATGTTGGCTATTGGTGCTTTGCTTTTCCATGTAAACTTTAGAATCAGTTTTTCAATATCTACAAAATAACTTGCTTTGGGATTTTGTTGGAAAGAACTGACATCTTAACACCATTTGAGTCTTATCCTTGAACATGGACTATCTGTACATTTGTTTAGATATTCTTTGATTTCTTTCATCAGAGTTTTGTCATTCTCCCCATAGAAATCTTGTACATATTTTGTTAGATTTATACCTAAGTATTCTTCCTCCCCCTTCTCTCACCCTCTTTCCTTCCTTCCCTTCTTTCTTCCTTCTTTCAGTATGAAGGTAAATGATACTATGTTTTTAATTTTAAATTCTAATTATTAATTTTTGGTATATAGAAAAGCAGTTGACTTTTATATTGTAACCTCACTTATTGGTTCCAGGATTATTTTTTGGTTTTTGTCAGTTCTTTAAGATTTTCTACACACAGTCATGTCATCTGCAAACAAAGACAGTTTTACTTATTCCTTCTCAATTGGTATACCTTTTATATCATTTTCTTGCCTCATTGCACTACGAGGACTTCTAGTATGACATTGAATAAGAGTGGAAATATCCTTGTCCCTAACCTGTATGTAACTTATACTTCACTAAAATGAGTTAATAATTACCTAATACAGGGGTCCTCAAACTTTTTAAACAGGAGGTCAGTTCACTGTCCCTCAGACCATTGGAGGGCCAGACTATGGGCCCTGGCATGAGTCAGCTGCTAAGCAGGACAGGCAGTGGCGGCAAAAACACCCAGCAGGCTGGATAAATGTCCTTGGTGAGCCACATGTGCCCTGTGGGCCATAGTTTGAGGACCCCTGACCTAATAGCTCTCCCATATATGTATACCAGCAGTAAATGGTAGAATATACTATAATGTAAGAAAAACAGTTTCCTAATTGCAACACACACACACACAAAAGCCCAAATTTAACCAAATGACCAACACATAAAGAAAACTATAAAACTTCACTAAGGGGCATAAAAGAAGATTTGAATGAATAAAGAAAGATATAGGCTGGACATAGTGGCTCACATCTGTAATCCTAGCACTCTGGGAGGCCACGGTAGGTGAATTGCTTGAGCTCAGGAGTTCAAGACCAGCCTAAGCAAGAGCATGACTCCCATCTCTACTAACAATAGAAAAACTAGCCACATGTGGCAGGCACCTGTAGTCCCAGCTACTCAGGAGGCTGGGGTGAAAAGATTTGCTCAAGCCCAAGAGTTTGAGGTTGCTATGAGCTATGATGATGCCATGGCACTCTACTCAAGGCAAAAGAATGAGCTTCTGACTTTAAAAGAAAAAAAAAGAAAGATATCACATTCTATCTCAAGGGAAGATTTAATATTGTAAAGATTTCCCAAATTAGTTGTAGTAAATTAAATAACCTTAATGATAATCCAAATCAAAAATTCTAACA
>NW_003852427.1:3831618-3832678 GCF_000181295.1 Otolemur garnettii
ATTTTATTAATAAAGAAACAAACACAGAATACTATTTTTCCTCTTTAAATTGATGAAAATCAAAGTATGTAGAGTTTAAGTGACTTCCTCCAAGTCCCATTGCTGGAACATAGGGAGGAGGCATTGAAGTCTACAATTGAACTCTGGTTAAGTATGTCACAGTATAAGCACATACATTTAATCAAAACCTCCTTAAGTAGGTAATAAAGGGATTTCTTTAAGCAGTGGGCCAACCACAAATACAAGGAAAATAAGAGCAAATATAGCAACATAATTTAAGAATCTAGAAGTACAACAACAAAAGCAAAAATAGACAAATGGGATTACTTCAAAGTAAAAATCTTTTGCACAACAAAGGAAACAATTTACAGAGTGAAAAGAAAACCTAAGAAATGGGAGAGGATAGTTGCAAACTATACATCTGGGGTTAATATTGAGAATCTGTGAAGAAATCAACCCAACAGAAAAAAAAATTAACTTGATTTAAAACCAGATGACTGACTAGAGGTATTTTATACTTACTTCCTCCCTATGAAAAACCAAAATAGTAATTATATTATCACTATTTAAATAGATCATCCAAGAGAGAAACTGGAATTCCACAGAAAAGTGACAGGAAATACCTAAAGCAAGGAAGAAAAAGTGAGGCAACCTGCATGGTTAGTATTGGCTGGGAACTACAAATGGCTCCCCAGAACTGGAGGGCGACAGACTCTCCACAGTCTGCAGTCCCACTGTGGGCTTTTGCAATCCTAGTCATGGGAGAGCCCCCTTCAACCCTCATGGGGCCTGAAACTAACATAGGGAGCTGTCAGGAAGCTGTATGACAGCATTGCTCCAGGGAGGGAGTGGGTACTGGGTTCCACACACCTAAAAACTTACAGTAAGGCACTATTTTAGAGCCGCCCACCCAACAGACTAGGCACCGTCCCAGAGCCCAGTGGCATATGGACTGAGGCAGAGGAGAATTACAGGTTTCTTCTCTTGGTGCTTAGGCACAAGCAACTGTAGGCTACCACACCTGGGACTGAGGCATGACTGAGGCGGGTTACCACAGTCA
>NW_003852427.1:3834333-3836479 GCF_000181295.1 Otolemur garnettii
AAAAAAGCTGGCAGCCACAGATACGGTATGTGTACCAACAAAATTATCCTTCATCAGCAAAGGAGAAATAAAGTCTCTCCCATACAAGCAAATGCTGAGGGGATTCATCACAGCTAGAATGACCCTACAACAAATGCTCAAGGAAGTCCTAAACCTGGAAATAAAAGGACAACATGTACCCCAAGGAAAACCCATGAAAGTCTAAAATTCACCGATAAAGCAAACACACAAACAAGGAATGGCAAGGACTCCGATGGTGCTACTACAGAAAACTACCAAACCACAATGAAAAACAATCAGAGAAAAAGAATGGAACAAATAATGTGCAAACCACAAAAAAACAATTAACAATATGACAGGAACAAAGCCTCACATATCAGTAATAATCTTGAATGTAAACAGATTAAATTCTCCACTTAAAAGTTATAGACTGGCTCAATGGATTTTGAAAAACACGATCCAACTACATGCTACCTACAAGAAACATAATTTACCTGTAAAGATACATGTACATTGAAAGTCAAAAAGTAGAAATATGTCAAATAGTCTAATGCCACAAGGAACTAAAGAAAGCACAAATAAACTGAACCCCAAATTAGCAGAAGTCAAGCAATAAAGTTCCATTCAGAACTAAATGAAATAGATACTCAAAAAAGAAAAAGAAAAAACAGATCAATGAAACAAAAAGTTGCTTGTTCAAAAAGGTAAACAAAATTGATAAATTACTAGCTAGACTAAGACAAGAAAAGACCTAAATAAAATCAAAAATGAAAAAGAAAACAGTACAATTGATGCCACAGAAACACAAAAGATCACCAGAGACTATTATAAACAACTATATGCTAACAAACTGAAAAACCTAGATTCTAACTTACTCTATGAGACCAGTATTACCCTGATACCAAAACAAGACAAGGACACAACAACAACAACAAAAAAAAAACCACAGACCAAAATCCCTGGCAATATAGATGCAAAAGACCTCAACAAAATACTAGCAAACCAAATCCAACAACACATCAAAAAAATTATATATGATGATCAAGTGGGATTTATACCAGAGATCTAACAACAAAAAGAAAACTACAGATCAATGTCCCTGGCAATATAGATGCAAAAGACCTCAATAAAATACTAGCAAACCAAATCCAACACACATCAAAAAGATTATATATGATGATCAAGTGGGATTTATACCAGAGATCAATTGGGATTTATATGATAATCGGGTGGGATTTAACACATGCAAGTCAGTAAACTTGATACATCACATCAACAGAATGAAGGACAGAAATCATATGATCAGGTGAACAAACACAGAAAAATCATTTGATAAAATTCAACATAACTTCATGATAAACTGTCTCAAACTAAATGTAGAAGGAACATACCTCAAAATAATAAAGGACATATATGACACAGCTAACATAACACTAAATGGGGAAAGGCACAAAAGCTTTTCCCCTAAGAACTGGAACAAGGCAAGTATGCCTGCTTTTACCCTCTTACTCAGCATAGTACTAGAAGTCCCAGCCAGAGCAATCGAGCCAGAGGAGGAAATAAAAGGTATACAAACTGGAACAGAGGTAGTCAAATTGTCCCTCTTTGACAATTTGATGACATGATTGAAGACTCTACCAAAAAACTCGTAAACCTGATAAACAAATTGAATAAACTTGCAGGAAACAAAATCAGCATACAATAATAAGTAGCTTTTCTACATGTGTACACCAATAATGAAATAGCCAAAACATAAATCAAAGGGTCATTCACAAAAGCTGCCAAAAATAAATAAATTAAATAAATAAATAAATCGCTTAGGAATAAATTTAACCAGGAAGGTGAAAGATTTCCACAAGGAAAACTACAAAACACTGATGACACAAAAACAATGGAAAGGTGTCCCATGCTTTAGATTGGAAGAATTAACATCATTAAAACGAACATACTGGCCAAAGAACTCTAAAGAGTCACTGCAACCCTTATCAAAATACCAATGTCATTTTCACAGAAATAGAAAAAAATCTTAAAATCCAGATGGAACCAAAAAGGAGCCCAAATAGCCAATGCAATTGGCAAAAAAGACAAAGCTGGAGAAACATAACAAAGTTGGAGGCATCACACTACCTAACTTCAGAAGATATTA
>NW_003852427.1:3837146-3848945 GCF_000181295.1 Otolemur garnettii
CCATTAAAAAGTGAGCAAAGGACATGGATAGACAATTCTCAAAAGAAAACATACAAATAGCCAACAGTTACATTAAAAAGGCTTAACATCACTAATCAGGAAAAGGAGAATCAAAACCACAGTGAGATATCATCTTACCAGATGGCCATTATTAAAAAGACAAAACATTACAGACTTTTCAAGGATGTGGAGAGAGGGGAACTCTGCTGGTAGGACAGTAAATTAGTACAACCACTATGGAAAACAGTGTATAGTTTTCTCAAAAAACTAAAACTAGAACCACCATATGATCCAGTAATCCCACTACTAGGTACCTATCCAAAGAAAGCTAAATCAGCCTATCAGGGAAACCTGGGCTTGGCTGATCACAGCATTGTGACTAGTAGCAAACAGGTGGAACCACCCAACTGTCCATCAGTGAGCAAATGGATAAGGAAAATGGGACATATATACGTGTACACAATGGAATACTCTTCAACCATAGGAAAAAATGAAATTATAGAACTGGTAGTCATTATGTTAAGTGAAATAAACTAGGCACAGAAAGACAAATGGTGCATGACCTCACTCACAAATGGAATCTAAAACAAAACAAACAAAATACATATTTTGTGTGTGTGTATATATATATATGTCTATGTATATGTATATATCTCATAGAACCAGAGGGTAGAACAGTGGTTACCAGAGACTGTGGAGGGGTTAGGAGAGAGGAGGAGGGGGGAAGGCTGGTCAAGGGATAAAAATTCAGTTAGATAGGAAGTGCATGGAACTTCAGGTGAAAAATAAAACCTCTAGGAGGAATAAGTTCTGGTGATCTATTGCAGAGCATGGTGATAATGGTTGACGATAGGTATGATATATGAAAAAATAGCCAGAAAGGAGGCATGGGATGTTCTCGCCACAAAAAAATGATAGATGCCTAAGGTGATGAATATGCTGAATACCCTGATTTGCTCATTCTACAACATATATATGCATCACAACATCAGACTGTACTCCGTAAGTATGTATAACTGACGATGTGCCAGTTTTTTAAACTAAAAAGAAGCTAGAAGGTAAATGGAAAGGTCAGATCCCAAGTTGGGAGTGGGGAAGACCTAAAACCAATTGCAGACCACCCCCACAAGCTCAAGACTTGGCAGGAATTCCTGGAACTTTGGAAACGGGGGTAGAGCAGGACTTCTAGTCGGACAATTTGGTTGGATGACCATATAAGAAGTAGTGGGATGTCCAGAGCTTTCCCGTGTTCCAGGCAGCTGGGGGTCGGCCCTTGCCTCACCCTTGCAGATGTAAAATGCAGGGGCGTGCTGGAAACATCGCGCCTTGTGTACAGGGAGAGGGTGGTAAAGAGCAACTGCTAACTACTGTAACAACTGCTAACAACTGTAACTACACACTGAATGCTGAGCCTTGCTCAACTTGGCCTGTTCCTCCACGTGCTGCCAGAATACTGGCAGGCAGCCCCGCAGCCCCCAGGCAGGAGACCAAGAGGAAGGTTTTAATGACATTGATGTCCAGGGTTCCCTGAGTTATGTTACAAAGCCTGTTTCTTTTCCACCACACCATATGATAATTTTAAATCTGATTCAAATCAGATTTCAAAAGATTGTAAAACTGCAATCATGACAATTGGTTCTATTGAGGTAGGGGGTACAGGTAGGAAGAGAAGACAGTGGGGAAAGCCACCAGCATCACTGTGGTCCTGGTGTGACCTCCTTTGCCTTGGCTTTTCCTTCCAGCGCCACTTTTCTCAAAGCCCTAAATCACTAGAGCAGGCCGGCTTTGGTTTGTGGCCTGAGGTATTTGCTTCCAGAAGATCCTCAGGATTATTTCTCATGTGTCTGCTCGGGTGGGGCTGATTTTCAGTGGTCCTGAGGGCCCTGCTTATTTCAAACTCAGCATGCTGGTAAGACAGCATGGTCTCCAGAGAATATTCCCTACCAGCTCCTCCTCCCTGCAATTTGCACATCCTGAGCAGTTCACCTCCCGTTAGTTGCCTGCTTTAAAGGTTGAGACCACAGGAGCTGCTGACCACGCAGCGTGCGGGCTTTCCCTAGCAGTGCTCTCTCAGCGTCCCATGTTCTTACTTGCGACTTTGTTCTGAGGACTTGGAAAGGCTGGCGCATAGTGAGAAACTCTGATGCTCTGGGAAAGAAGAAAACGCCCTTAGGATTAATAATAATTACGATCATGGCAGCCGTAATGACTGTACCAGACGCTGAGGAGCATTTTCATGTTATCACACCGACTCTTCATGAGCCTCCATGTTACAGATAAAGTGAGGCTCCATGTGATCAAGGTCACACAGATGAAGGTACTCGCCCAAGCCACCTGGGTGTGAACCAAGTCTGTCTTGTTCCGAAGACCTCACTCTGTTCCACCTCCAGTGCCTCTGGCCCTGTTCGGTGAGATGGTTACGGAGACCTTGTGAAGTGGCCTTAGCCTGAAGCTGTTCTTAGATCCCTGACTCTCAGTCTTGACTTTACATTAGAGCCAACTGGAGGGTTTTTCAAAATCTCATTGATTCCTCTGAGAAGCAACATTGAGAACTAATTATCCGATGCGCGTACACATAAAAATGTGGAATACGAAGTTGGTGTCATCTTAAAATCTAATGTTACCTTCCTCTTAAAGTTCAAGGAACTTGCATCATTGGTGACCCTGTGACTACTGTGAGCATTTTATTTACTTATCTTTGTATTAACCTAACAGAAACTCTAACTAAACAAAAACACAGAACATAGCAGTGTCATTTGACTTAAGAATTCTACTTGCTGCCAGGCATGCTTGTATGTGGTAGCAGAATTAGCAAGGTTCAAGTTTCAGCTCTGCCACTAAACTGAAAAAAAACAAATTGTTTTTCTCTATGCTCACATTCAACACAGAACACTTCTGACACCAAATGGGTGTGGAGGAGGTTCACATCCCAGCTTTCCAGGCACTAACTGGCTGTCCGCAATTTAACTCTATCTTGACTCTACCTACCTGGCAAGAGCATCGGATCCCACAGGTTAAGGGCTCAGTGTGAGACTGCAGTTCAGACGCAGTCACAGGTCCAGCTTGTCACCTATGCTTTTGACTGACTGGTTATAAATTGGAGGTTTCCACAACCTCCTCCTTAGGTTTTAAAATTTTCTGGAACAGCTCACAGAATTCAGGAAAACTGTTTACTTACCAGCTTGATTTATTATAAAAAGGAATAGCCAGACAGAAGAGGTGCACAGAGTGAGGTAGGTGGGAAGGGACACAGAGCGTCCATGTCCTTTCCGGGTACAACAGCCTCTCGGCACCACTGTGGTCAGCAATCCAGAAGCTCTCTGAACCCTGGCCTTTTTATGGAGGCTTCATTACATAGGCATGATGGGATAAATCATTGGCCATTAGCAGGGAACTCAACCTCCAGCCTCTCACCATCCCTCCCCAGAGGTCAGGGGATGGGGCTGAGAGTTCCAATCCTCTGATCACTTTGTTGGTTCCCCTGGCAACCAGCCTTCGTCTTGCCTCTATCCAGGAGCCACCAGTCATCTCATTAACATACAAAAAGAAGCTGTATGCCAGGAAATTGGGCAGACACCAAATACACATATATTTCTTATTATGTCATAGCCCCTTAACCAGCTTTGTGACCTTGAACTTGAAAGTTTTTCTTAAACTGATGGACGCCAACAAGATTTTTCAGCAGCAGAATGACATGCTAGGGGTGGAGGGGAACCTATCCCCCAAATACTGGAAAGCTGGAAACAAAGATATTCAGGAATGTCAGAGTATTAATAATGCTGCCTTCCCCTCCCCTTCCCAACCCCCATGAAGATGAAGATTTAAAGAACAATCTGACATTGATTTTGTCTTAAGAGCCAGGAGAGCCTGTTCTTTGTATGCATTCCTTAAACAGAAGCAGAGGTAGTCTTAATTCTTCCAAAATGAAGATACAAGGTCTACACCTACAAGAGAGTAGCCTAACAATAATCCAGCCTGACTCGAGATAACAAGAAGATCCTATCCACTCGGGAAATGGAAACGGGGGCCCACACCAAGGATTACTGTATCTGCTCTTGGCTTTATGCAGTCACCCTTCTCTGACCCTATAAATTAGGACCCTACTCTGACTTAGAGCAGGTGCATGCTTGTCCTAACTCTTTCACCTTCTGCTTTAGGCATGAGGAAGTCCTAGGCATAAGATTTGAACAGGGAGAGAGATGGTACAGCAGAAAGAAATAATCACTTCCTAAACTTAACACACAGAGAGAGTTTAGGACACAGCCAGGAACTCTTTCTCTTGCCCAGTCTCTTTGTCCAGGCTTTCCCTTTCAGAAGAACAGAGTTGTGTTTTGTCTGTTTTCATCACAAAGCCCGTTTGCCCAAACTGTCCTTTGTCAGCACCAGGCAGGCTCATGATCTTTCCCAAATTCTGTTCCTTGACGTGCTAGAGAAGCATCAGCTTCCTTGTGTCCACTGATTTGTTTGTGTGCTCTGAGGTTGCTTAGCAATGAGACAACAGGAGGCAGGGAGAGCAGCATGACGTTCACAGGTGGCTCTGGCTTCTCCTTGCTCCTTTGTTTCCACCTCTGCCTCAGCTCATTTTAGTCTTCTGTTCCTCTGTAAATCTGTGTTTATGTTACGAGACCTACGTTTGTGCCTGTTCTGTCTTGAAGCCTTTCGAAAGCATGAAAGGTGTCCATCACAGACCAACTCTGTCCTCTCAGGCCTCCATGTCTGTGCTAAGAGTGTGGCACATACCACATCAGGTGTCTGCCAGTGAAGCTCTGAGCCAGGATGATGCCCAGCTGGGGCATTTCTGGAGATTCAGATGCATATGGGACCACCTAAAAGGTCTGGCCAGGCATCTAAGACTCTGGCCATGTTACAGGAGCACAGAGAGGTGAACTGGCATCTGGAACATCAAATCACTGAGCCCCATCTCAAAGGGAGCTTTGCCAGGAATCCTGTTTGCTACAGTGAGTTATGGAGAACAGAAATATTAGGGTTTTTATGCTGGATTCTAGCAGAACCTCTGTTAATCAGCATGGGGTGGAAAGAACATGGGTTTGGAGTTAGAGCTGAACCTCGAAAGGAGGAAGACATGAGATCCAGGACCAAGAGGGAGGCTACCGTGGAGCAGTGCTTTCCCTGCCAGCCCCCGTGCTCACCCTTCACCAGATCCCTGCCTCTCCCACCCCACCGGACAGAATCTGGCAAGCCCAACTCAGAGAGCGGCTGAAGGAGCCAGGCAGCATCTTTAACTGGTAGCAGAGCTTGTCACATCTTACTTTAAATGTCATATAACCATTTTTTAAAATGGATATAAATTCCTAATTTGGCTTTTTCCTTTACACATTCCTTTGGCATATGTGCTAAGCACATGTTTAAAAATACTAGCTGTAGTTCACTTCTGATTTTCTTACTTTAAAATGATCAGCATGTCATACCCGTATACATAATTCATTGTGTAAACTGTAAGATCCTTTTTGAGCTCACGGGAGGGCAGAAGGGAGGGCAGGCAAGTGTGAAGATACAGTTTTGTGGATGGCACCATGTTGGCACCTGCAAGAATTCCTTAGTTAAACTTGCGTTCATCCAGTGACTTGCAGTGCACAGATATTCAACCAGACGTGTCCAAATATCACAACAGAGCATTTGGGAATGGCTGTGAAGGAGGAAAATGCTATAACTGCTGCTTTGGGTCCATTGGTTTTTTTTTTTTTCTTTAACCCCTAAAGTTCAAAATTAGAACATTGATTAATCACATATCTTCATCTGGGTCTATGTTGTTAGAGAAGCTTCTGTTTCTTTTAATATCTCTGATACCAAGATGGTCACAGTCTGTCAGGTCACACTCAGGACGTAGTTCCCATTGCCCCGTGTGGACGAGTGGAGGTTGTAATTGTTCACCTCATCCTCTCTCCATTTGAGGCAGGTGCATCCTCGGCACTATTTATATTGAGCTGCTGTTTAAAAGTTTTCATGGAGATGCATGTGACTCAGCACTGAAGCGGGAAAGTGTGTGTGCAGAGGTGAAGCAGAGTGCGGGAAGAAGTTTGATATCTATGGAACAAATGTCCATCATTGTAAGAATGGCCTCCATTCCATATTCCAAAACAACAACTAACTTCTAAATGGAACCAAAGGAAAGAAGATGGTGACAAAGTAGTTGAAACTGGGTGTTTTGTTGCTAGGATGCTTTTGAAAGGACTGGCGGTGACACACCATGTGCTGTAACAGTGCAGCGGGATGTCTGATAAAACCATCAAGATGGGTCTAAAGGAGCTTTTCCCATAGACTAAACTGTAAATGTAAGAAAGCGTGACATAGTTTAATTGACAGCTTTTTTTTTCTTACTGGCACATAAAACAATACTGTGTTGCTTCCTTTATTCGATGAAATATGGTCTTTACACAGAAGAGCCAGAATTTCCTTAGACAACTATTATATCTATTGCCCAGCTGTTAGATGAGAGAGCTTATAAAATTCACTCCCAGAATCACATATGTCTAGCACTTTTCTGGACACAAGCTCACTCAGCCTCATCTTGTTTTAACATGACACAAAGATTTCATCAAATCCTAGAAGGAGGAATCTGTAAAGAAGTCTGTGGTCTGACAGAAGGGGATGCTGAAGCCCCGAATCCCAAAGCCCCATTTAGTTGTGGGGCTCTTTTTTAATCAAATAGAGCATGACAATGTGAAGGGTGGATGCTCTTTCCAGTGCTCTGGGTGGACCCTGCTCCGGGCATAGAGGATAGAGAGGAAGGAGAGGAGAAGGGGCAGGGAAATGGTTCCAGATGGAGCAGTTGTGCATTTAGTTCTTGGTAGTTTTTATTTTCTACAGCCTCTGCTCCAGTGTACCTTTTCCCCTAACTTGGAAAACATTTTCAATCCTTAATGGGGGCCAGGTGCTATGATGGTTCACACCTAATAATCTCAGCACCTTGGGAAGCTAAGGCAGGAAGATCACTAGAAACTAGGAGCTCCAGATTAGCCTGGGCAACACAGCAAGATCCTTTTTATGTATAAAAAATAATTTTTAAAAATTAGCCAGGCCTGGTGTTATGTGCCTATAGTCCTAGCTACTTGGATGGCTGAGCCAGGAGGATCAGTTAAAGTTAGGAGTAAGAGGTTGAGAGGTTGCAGTGAGCTATGATCATACTACTGCACTCCAATCTGGAACAAAGAGACTTTGTATCACAGAAAAAAAAATTTAAAAACTTAATGGAAACCTTTCAAGTTCTACTCAGGTGTCCTCAAACTATGGCCCACAGGCCACATGCAGCCCGCCTAGGACATTTATCTGGCCTGCCTGGTGTTTTTGCAGCCACTGCCTATCCTGCTTAGCAGCTGACTTGTCCCAGGGCCTGCAGTCCAGCCTTCCAACAGTCTGAGGAGCCCCCTGTTTAAAAAGTTTGAGGACCCCTGCATCAGGAGTTGGCATACTACAGTCCAACACCACTTTTTCTAAATAAAGTTTTATTGAAACAGCCACACCTATTCATTTAAAGTGTCTATGGCTGTTTTTACCCTACAGTGGTTGAATTGAGTACTATAATTACAACCAAGACCATAACCACATGCCTGAAATGTTTACTGTCTGGCCCTTTACAGAAAACATTTGTTGACTCTTCATCTATAAAAGTACTTCCCTGGGTGGTGCCTGTGGCTCAGTGAGTAGGGCACCAGCCCCATATACCAAGGCTGGCAGGTTCAAACCCGGCCCAGCCAAACTGCAACAAAAAAATAGCCAGGCATTGTGGAGGCTGTAGTCCCAGCTACTTGGGAGGCTGAGGCAGGAGAATTGCCTAGGCCCAAGAGCTGGAGGTTGCTGTGAGCTGTGTGATGCCACCGCACTCTACCAAGGACGATAGAGTAAGACTCTGTCTCTACAAAAAAAAGTACTTCCCTGAGAGTATTCTGAAGAATTTTCATTTTGAAAAACTGTGTGTTAAGTAGGTATTGCTGCAAAGAAAGATTCTCCAGTCAAATAATTTTGGAAGCCCTGCTCCTTTAGTCCCATGACTTCATAGAGCCTTTAATTAGCTAATGTACATTATAGCACATTAGCTTTTGCAGCTTTTTCCCAATTGGGGAACTCTTTTCTTACAGGTACAAGTGATGGGTAGAGTTCCTCAGAACACAATATGGGAAATGACTCTTTAACAATATACAAGATACGTAGTTAAGTGAGAAAAGCAAGGTGCATCCAAGTCGCGCTCATCTGTATAAAAAATGAGAGAAGGGAACTTTAGGTAATTGCTTCCGAATGTTTCCAGTGTGTCTGAAAGGTCCTTGAGGAACTGGTAACACTGCTGGCTCAACGCTGGGGGGGAGACGCTGCACTGTGTTTCACTTCTGCTGTTTGACTTGCGGATTATACCAATGTACCTTAATACCTAAACAATCAATTCATCAATCTGTTGGTCAACAGAACTAAATTTAAGACAAAAATATAAAATGACAAACTGCTTTGGGAAACAGATTGGCAGTATTTTTGACAGAGTTAAATATATACTTCCCATCTGTCCCAACCATTCTGTCTCTAGGTATTTACCCAAGATAAATGAGAACGTATGTCCACACAAAGACATGCAAACAAATGTTTACAGCAGCTTGGGTCATAATAACCCTAAACTGGAAACAACCCAAATATTTATCACCAGATGAATGGGCATACAAATGGGGGGGGAGGGGCCTGTGCTCCATGTGATGGAATATTACGCAGCAAAGAAAAGGGAACAAAACCCTGATCCACACAACATATGGACACATTTCACAGGTGTTATGCAAAATGAAAGCCAGACACAAATGATTCTCATTCCACATATGTGAAAATCTAGAACAGAAAAAAGCCTATAGTGATAGAAATTAGATTATTTGCTTGGAGTGAGGGTGGGAGGAGATTAGACTGCAAAGGAACACAGGAGAACTTATGGCGAGGTGGCAGTGTTCTGTGTCGATTATAGGAGTGGCTACAAACGCGTATAGATTTTTCAAAATTCACCAATATGTGCACTTAAAATGGTTTTAAGTTTTTAAGTTTTGTTGCATATAAATTATGTCTCAATAAAGTTAATTTTAAAAAGGAATAAATCACTCCCTGAGTCACTCAAAAGGGAGCAATGATAGAGGAAGACCCAACACTCTTACCAATTACTCTTCGATAATTGAGAGATGGGTCAAGTCAGCCCTCCAATATGATTGCAAATAGGCAAAGTCTCTGTCCTATAGTGCGGAAACCCCAAAAGGAACAGAGAGAAAGGAGCTGACCCTGAGCCAGCTGGGGGTCTGGTCTGGAAACCAGCTCTGCAGGAGCAAACCTGCTCCACCTGGTTGAAAACCACATTCACCCCACGTGAGTCTGGTGACCCTGTCTTCCTCTTGTTATGTACGATCTCTGATGGTATCCTCTGCTTCTGGGACCTGCCAGTTCCAGGTGTAGCCATCAAGTCATTTGGGTGAAATGTAAATGGCACAGCTGACTTTTCTGTATCCCTGGAAGGTACAGAATGGGCTATCTCCAGCTTACAAACTAACTGGACTCCCAAATAAGAGACAGTGAAGACTTTTGACTCTTAGAACACATTTCTTGCTTAAAATAATATTATGGATGGTTTAAGAAAAGCCAATCTTTAATAAAAGTCTTCCCGAGTTCTAGGACATCACCGCCCTCATCTAACCTCAAGGCCACCAGCATCCTTTGTTCCCATCCCCACTTAAAGGTCAAATGTCTTTTCATACCAGGGATGGGAAGCAGCCTTATCTGCAGACCTTTAAGGATAAATGTCCTTCCCTATGAAATATGAGAAGACCTACTGGTCATTTCTGCTTATAGGCATTCATGTGGGTTCAGGTATAATCTAGCAGACATTTCTAGCAGGGCTACAAACCCACTGCAGTGGCCAGGCTAGGTAAGGTGTGATTCCAAGAACCTGTACACAGAGCAAGACAGTTCTGGGCTTGAGCTCAGGTCTGCCACATATCAGCTGTGAAATCCCAGGCAAATTACTTAACTCCTTGTGTGTTTTCTCATGTAATTCATCCATGATGATAATGCTGAGTTTGAAAGATTATCATGTACATTTAATGACATAACATAGGCGTTCCCTTTACTATTACTGTGTAACAAAACTAACCCCCCAAATAGCATTTTAAAACGATGACACCATTTAGTTTGAAAACCTACAATTTGAACAGGATTTAGAGGAGACAGCTTATCTCTGCTCCACTCAGGTCGACTAGGCTGAAGTCACCTAAAGGTGTGCCCACTGATATGTCTGCAAGTTGCTTCTGGGAAGATTCACACAGCTGGGGGCTTGGACAGCCGGGACTCCTCGGCACCTCCTTACATCTCTGTGACATCTCCCACGTTGCTGGACTCATTACATGTTGTCTTTCATTACCTAGCCTTGGAATTCATTGAGTCACTTTCTGCCATAGTCAACAAGCCTGCCCAGATACAAGGGGCGGAAACACAGACCTCACCTCTCTATCAATATCGCATTAAAAAAACAGCCTGTGGGATCAGATATTTTGGCACAGTCATGTTTGCAAAGTATAATCTGGCATAGCAGGAAAGTACTTAACACAGGGCCTAGAACATAGCAGGGCCAAAGAAATGATACCTATTTGACCATTCCTGCCACCAGCAGCACTATAACTATCACTTCTATCATTAATATTATTAGTATTGTTGCCAGTAAACTTGATGCTGCTGTGACTGCTGATGTTGTGATGCTGCCCTTCCTGTTCTGGGTGAATAAGGGCCACAGACTCAACGCTCTTACCAAAAACTGGCCCAAAGGTTCTTAAGCATAGTTCACCATGGAGGTGGTGTCGTCATTCTGAGCAAGGATGCCTGCAGGGACACAAGCTTTAAATAAAAACGAACCTGGGGTTGGCAGTCAGGTGGGCAGAGAGCAAAGACAGGCTCTGTAAAAAGGTGAGTCTGTTCTGCAGCTGCAGGATCCTCTACAGTGATGGTGGCCAGTGGAGCCCCTTCCTCCCAGCTGTCCCCTCCCACTCCCCTAAGGAAAGAAAGGCAGCCTGAGCTTACCAGGTCCTATGATTTACAATGTGTCATACCCGTACCACAATGCAGGGACTTCTGTAGGCTCTTGCCCCTCCACATGAAGACCAAGGGGAAAATTTGGGCTTCATTTACTGTAAGGCATCCAGGTGGTTGGAGCCCAAGAGAAAATAAAGCCCGTAAATCCAAAGTGCAGAATCATGGAGTTAGTGTAGAATCTTCTCCTAATGGAAGATGATCTCTGCAATCTCCAGTGTCCTGCCCTGGCTTATGTGCGCGCAGGCAGAGGCTCCCCTTAGAAGCCGACCCACTTGTCTCAGGCTGGCTGCAGGGCTGGCGCTCTGCTCTGAACCTGGGCTGCCTGTCCACCACGTCCAGCTGGCAGGGAGCACATAACAGGGAACAGCACACACACCTTTTGAGGTCAGGCTTTAGAAATGCAAATTAGTGCCACTAAGGGCACATGGTTTACATTCCATTTGTTCTTGGCACACTTTAGATGAAAATAGTGCAGAGGGCAAGGGACCCCGCTGGGCCAGAGGGCATTATTTCCAGAAAAAAGCATCTGAAGGAGCCAAGCCAAGTGGGCTGGAGATCTACGTAGGTCTTCTATTTTTGTGTCAGACTAATATCTGGACTGTTTCTGCCTGGCTCGCCTGCCCTCCCTCTTCTCCATCACTGGTGTGGTGAATGATATGGCCTTCTGCTCTACCTGGACGGGGTACTGATTCCTCTGTACTCCCTTAGGGCAGTGCCCTTCAAACTTTTGTTCAGATCTAAGCC
>NW_003852427.1:3848965-3849859 GCF_000181295.1 Otolemur garnettii
GGGATAGCTTGAAGCTCTGTCTCAAAAAAAAAAACAAAACAAAACAAAAAAAACTCTATATCATTAAACAGCTCCCCTAACCTCTGGCAACCACTACTTTTTTCCTCTTTCTTTTTTTTTTTGAGACAGAGTCTCACTATGTCGCCCTTGGTAGAGTGTCATGGTGTCACAGCTCACACCAACCTCAAACTCTTGGGCTTAAGCCACTGGCTCTCAACCTTCCCAATGCTTCCTAATGCAGCGACCCTTTAATACAGTTCCTCATGTTGTGGTGACCCCCAACCATAAAATTATTTTCGTTGCTACTTTGTAATTTTGCTACTGTTATGAATCGTAATGTAACTATCTGATATGCAGAATGTATTTTCATTGTTATAAAGGGGTTGGGACCCACAGGTTGAGAACCACCAGCTTAAGCGATTCTCTTGCCTCAGCCTCCCAAGTAGCTGGGACTACAGGCGCCCGCCACAATGCTAGGCTATTTTTTTTGTTGCAGTTGTTGTTGTTTAGCTGGCTTGGGCTGGGTTCGAACCTACCCAGCTTGGGTGTTATGTGGCCAGTACTGTAACCACTGTGCTACAGGTTCCACCCATCTGGCTGCCTTTTTTAAAACACGGATTACTGGGCCTTTCTTCAGACTCACTAATTCATCGGGAATGGGGGCCTAACAGTCTGCTTTTCTAACTGATTCTCAGGAGGGGCTGAGGTTGTTCGTCCACATTAGAGTAGTTTTTCTGGCAGAATATGTAACTCTGTGAGGTAATTTCTTATATTTCGCTACTATACAATAGAAATATTACATGAGCCACATATGTAACTTTAATTTGTATAGTAGCTTCAGTAATAAAATAGTAAAATTAATTTTAAGAATATATTTAGCCTCATTAATCTAAA
>NW_003852427.1:3849965-3852537 GCF_000181295.1 Otolemur garnettii
GAGACCAGCCTGGGCAATATAGCAAGACCCTGTCTCTAAAAAAATAATAATAATTAACCAGGTGTGGTTTCATGCATCTGTAAGTCTTAGCTGCTCAAAAGAAAAATCAATACTTTAAAATGAAATCTGCACTTATCTGTTTATTGAAATATATTCATAATAGCAAAGATATGGAATTGACCTAAGTGTCTAGCAATAGAAGATGAGATAAAGAAAAGGTGAGATCCTGGCTTTGCAGCAACATGGATGGAAGTGGAACAACTCAGACACAGAAAGACAACACATGTCCTCGCTTAGACGTGAGAGCCACATAGAAGCAGACTGTGGAATGACGGATGGCAGAGACTCCGAGCGGGTGGAGAGCGGGAGGCAGGTGTGTGATGGCAGGTTGCTCGGTGGGAACCATGTGCCTTGCTCCAGTGAAGGCCCTGATTCCCCACAATGTGAATATATCAATGTAATAAATTGCACTTGTACCCCATGAATATATACAAATATTTTAAAGGGGAGCAGGAATTTGGTATATATTTTATACTTACAGAATTTAACTGCATTTGGAGTGCTCAGTGGCTGTATGTAGCTAGTGGCTATCATACTGGACAGTGCAAACTTAAATCGTGCTCACCATGTTCCAGCCAGTGTCACAAACCCCTTACATATTAACTCCTTTAATCCTCACAGTACTCCTATGAGGTGGATAATAATAGGATTATAATAATGATATTTTCATTTTAAAGGTAAGGAAAACTAAGGGCAGAGAGCTGGCCCCAAGATGACTGAGAAAGTGGGAAAGGAGGGTTTGAGCAACTTGGCGTTCCAGCCTGGGGTCAGATGCTTTACCTCCCGGCTCTCCTGCTCGACCACAACTCCTTGGATGGTTGGGAAAGAACATTTCTTTGTGTATCCCGCAGCATAGCCACTGCCCAGCTCAGACAGGACAGCCGGTTAAGTGTCTGCTGAATGAATTAAGTAGTAAAGAGAAAGGTGGGACGGCGATAAGGGATTTGTCAAACACGTTTAGCCAACAGGATTAAGTCCCATCAACCATCGCTATATATGATGAGGTGAGAAGGAATATTTTAAAATTAAATTTGAAATTGCCTATTCATAAGGAGCTTCCAGGCTAATGGAAAGATGTGAGAAAACACACAATGGCAAGAATGCAAGCCTTGCCATCTGTTAGAGTGGCATTTATGATTAGGGCGACCAAACCAAGAAGGGGAACATCAAGGAAGCCTACCTGGAAGGGGTGGGCCTTTGAAGGGGTGTTAAATGAGATGGGAGGGGTCCGGGGGGTGGTAAGACATGGGAAAGCAACAACAGAAAGGAAAAACCATCCCCTCATTAGCAGTGCTGATTGGATACCATCTGTGCAGACCTGGACCCCAGGAAGTAGACTAGGAGCTGGAAATTTGCATACGGAGGTTTTAGGGAGTTGCTCTCAGTGTTAACACCTTTAGGAGAGTATGGGAAGCAGGACTAGGCCTGGGGAGAAGTTGGGCTGCGGCGCAGTCACACCGCCCTGAGCCAGCTCTATGGGGAATTCCAGAGATTGGAGGGCACTTCATAGTCCTCCCAAATTGAGTCACAGAAGCTCGTTTAAGGCAACTGCAGTCCTTTTAACCCCACAGGAAACAGCCATTGCATGCATGTTTTCCAGGAAAGGGCCTTGAGCAAGGCAGCTTTCTTTATCTGAGGACCATTCTGGAAGGCAAGCTCAAACATGTGCCATCAGCTGCCAACATTCTTGCAGCTACGGAAGGAAAGCCTTGTTGTGTGGGGGTTGGGGGAAGAACCGGGTGATGGACAGCAGGGGCAGCATCCACTGCAGCGACTCAATGCAAAATCCAAAAGACCCAAAGAGAAGACACCAGGGTGAATGGAAAGAGCCAGACAGAATCCCAGCGTAGCTAGCTTATCCAGGAAACTGATGCCCCGTCAGAAAGCTAGGGAGTGGATTTATCGCTAGTTCTGTCTGTTCCAGTGTTTGTCATTCCACACTATTCAGGAAAGAGAAGAAAGAGGGCACAGAAAATACTCATGGAGTGTTATCTACGTGCTTTGGGTGGCGGGTTTGTAGGGGAGCCGAGGCTGGCTCAGGGAAGATTAGCTAAGCAAGTCTCTGAAGCAAGGAACCTCTTTCCCCTCCTGCTCCTACCTAGGAGACAGGGCAGCTGCGCTTCTGTTACTGCGCAGCGTGTGTCTGCAAGAACCATCATGCCAAGTGGGTTGCAGTGGTCTGTCCACACACCACCTCCAGGCTTAAGTTAGAGTTTTTCAAGGGATTGTGCTTCAGTTTTCACCCTGATCTTCTTTTCTTGGGTTCATCTCAGAAACAGGGTTTGAACTTTGTGCTGGAGTGGAGGCCAGACCAGAATGGTACAACCCTAGAGAGCCTCACTGTGCATTCTCCTATTCTCTTCTCCAAGGCCTGCTCAAGCAAGGGCCCTTTGATCAGGTACTGAGCTCACCAGGAGCACAAGTAATCAAACATTACTACTAAGGGAGTTTGCAGCTGTCAGCGTCTCCAGCAGAAAATAGAGGAAGACAGAGGAAAGTAGAGAAAAACAGG
>NW_003852427.1:3852875-3906986 GCF_000181295.1 Otolemur garnettii
TTTTAGGGAATGAAACCCACCTCACAAGAGTCACTGTATAAAATCAGTTTGCAGGAATAAAATCCTTGCAAACATAGTAAGGTGCTTAATAAAGTGTATTCCTTTTTCTGAACATAGCACACTATAAAGTTTTTCTGCCCACAGATAAACTTACCTTTTTAGAATTAGCCAGGATTTTCCTTGCCAATATGCATTTCATTGCCCATAATGGGAAATGGAGTCCTAACAACCACCCCCATGGCTGAAATCAGGATACTAATTATCTGGGAAACGCAAAGCCAGGCCCAGCTTACCCTCAATAAATGTCTGTTGAGTGTGTGAAGGAAGGAATGGTGGAGTGGTAATAGGAGAGCTTAATGTTCCCCTCTTCCAGGAAGCCTTCCCAGGTTCCTTCTGCTTTCTTGGGTTCCCTGACAAGCTGCTTCATGTAAAATCTGCTCCACCCAACAGGGTCCCAGATTATAGACCATCTTTCATTGTTCTCCCCTGTTCTGTTTTGGTCTCACCTGCCTTATGTGGACAAGATGGTCTGATTAGTTTTTCACCAGAAAGCTAGCTTCAAAGGCATGGTTAATCCCATAGATTTATACCCCAAAAGAGAATAATAGAGAGGTGGAGTGTGGGTACCTTTATAATCACACAGGATACTGGTTCAGGGTTTTTGTTCTCTGCCACATCCGGTTTTGTCAAGGTGCAGTAAGATGACAGATGGAAGTTGCTTAGCACAGTGCATGGCACATGGGTGCTCAGTGAGTGGAAATTTAGCATTAGTGGCGGTATCACTCGTAATAGTGGGGAGGAAAAACTTTAATTCCCAAGCAGGTACAGCCTACAGCCTAGTTTCAGAATTAGTTGTGAAATCCAACTCATGCCCAAAACCTAAATTATACCTTGAGGTGTGGGCATCCTGCCTTGAAATAGAAAATTAGGCAGTTTCACAAGGATGCACAGCTGTGTTCCCTGAGCCATTTTGTTCCAGGCAAACTGGAGCAGGCAGTGAAACTTTGGCAAATAAAGTAAGCAGAGCCAGACAGACTTGCCGCCTCCCAACAGGATGCAAGAGCAAATACAGGCTACCTTGCAGGATGCTGGGGGGAGAGGCCTCGGGGCTCAGGAGGAGGGAGCAGACCCTTCTTGGGTATCAGCCTCTCAAAGTGGGCTCTGCCTGCCCTGCCCACTCCTCTCCTCCTGGTATGTCACCGTCCTCCTTGCTAGCCACAGCCTCTTCTCCTCCCTCCCCAGCAAGCTCTGTTGTGCTGAGGTGGCACTTCAGACGGTCAGCACACCCAGGAAGATACCACGTCAAAGACCCAAGGCTCTCTTAGGTAAGCTGTCTCGGGCATGAGCAGGACTTTGTGTCTTGTTCTTCTCTGGCTTCAGAGAAGGTACAGCTAAGTGTACCCAGAAGCAGGTATGCTCAGGTCAGGTACCTCAGCCTCTCTGAGCAGGTTCTAGGACTTTCCTAGGGGTTCCTTAGAAGTCCCACAGGTCCCATCAGGCTCTCTGAGGAGCCCACTGAGCCAGACCCCAAGCTGTGGGCTGCAGGCTCTGGGGAGTGAGTAGATTGGGTTCATAGGGACCAAGCATTCTGGGGATACCACCATGGGCCTGTCCCTTCTTGGGGCTGCCCCATCCCCTGTCCCCCAACCCAAACAACTCCTCTTTGTCCTGCTTCCTACTGCTCTCATCAAAACCTTCCGGAAAGCATAAGCTTGAACCAGCAAAAGCTGGAACTCATCTCTGTCAAATCCAAATCTTGGCAAACGCTCTTCACGCCAGCCGTTATAACTTTGGAAAGGAATGTGGCGGGCTTAGGTAATGAGGAGTGGAGCTCACCACAGCGGGAGTGACCGTGGGAGAGGGCGTCTGGAGCAGATCCGCAGTGGCTTCCAGATCACCCCCTCCCGCCGCTGGCTTATGGGATCTGTGCTGGGGTGAAGAAGTTAACGTTAATCGCTGACACATGCAAAGTAAAAACAAGATCAATACACGTAAATACACGCACGCCCGCACGCCCTGAGCTGCCATGTCACAGGACTGACAGTGTTCACAGCTTTCATTCACTGACATTATCTTCAAAGAAATAACCATCTATAATTTTGTGATCGGCATTCAGCTGCAAATAATTGAAGTGTATGGAATCATTTAAGTATTCTTTCATCCTCACGTTGTTTCAAAAGCATTACTGTGTTTTTATTTTTATTTTGTGTCAGGTAGTGAACTACATTCTGGGACTCCGGGTGGCTCAGCTCAGGAGACTCACAGTCTGGGGGGTGGGGCATCCCATAAGTTTAGTTTCTAAACTAAAGCAAGACAAGGGTTACCACCTGTTGAATGCCAGGCACTGTGTGGGGCCCTCCGGGCATTTTTTTGGTTTTTTTGAGACAGAGTCTTGCTCTGTCACCCTGGGTAGGGTGCCATGACATCACAGCTCACAGCACCCCCAAACCCCTGGGCTTGAGCTATTCTCTTGCCTTGGCCTCCCGAGTGGTGCTCTCCACCACGCCCAGCTAGTTTTGCTCTATTTAGTAGAGTTGGGGGGGGGTCTCACTCTTGCTCGGTCTGGTCTTGAACTCCTGACTCAGGCAATCCACCTGCCTCAGCCTCCCAGAGTGCTAGGAATACAGGCGCGACACCACGCATTTTAATCTCTTATTTCCACCTCTGAAAGCAGTTAGGCACTATTACCCTTAAGATACGTACAGCTGAGAAAAACAAAGCTTAACTAATTTGCCTGAGGTCCACAACTAGGAAGTTACAGAGCCAAGACTGACCCAAATCCCACTGATCCAGGTCTGTGGCCTCCCCACCGTGCCCTCCACGGAAGGTCTCTGGAGACAAAGGTCACAATATGATTGGGGACAGAGCACCCTGGGAGCACTGAGCAGGGAGCCACCCTGTTCCTAGAGTTGAGAGACCTTGCCTTCGCCAAGACAAGGTGACAGCAAAGTTAGGTTTTGAGCAGGAAAGAAGCATGGGCAGCAATTTGGAGCACAGGGGTATCCACGTACAGCATCTTCTGTGGCTTCTGTGTTTAAACAAGAGGGCAATCTAGCCCCATGATAACGATGAATAAGCTTTGATTTTCACTCAGCCTGCTTGGTCGAGAAAGTGGCGGCTGTTTATATTACATGAGTGGCATTTACCTTGATCCCTCAGTTGGAATTTGAACAGGTTAAAAACTCTGTTCAGGCTGTTATCAGTCTCCCTGATCATGTCCCCTCCAGAGTCCACCCTTTGAATGAGAAAACTAAAAAGTGAGAAGTGGGGAAATGTAGACTGCAGCAACGGTCCCGAAGTTCCCCTCCTCTCTCCAAGTGCACACGTGAGATCAGAATCTACCCAGTAGACCGAGAAGATCTGAGGAGTCAGAAACTGGCAAGAGAGAAGGAAAGGCCGCAGCCCGCACCATCTACACGCCCCCACCTGTACACGGTCTCAGACCAGGGTTCTGGGAAGGTTGCCTACAAACCCCATTTCTGTTGTTCTCCTTCTAGAATCCACCTCGTGGCTAGCCTTCACGTTGTCCCTGCTGTCTGTCCTATGCGGACCATTTTATAAATTTTTTATTTTAGATTTGTTTTAAATATAAAGAAAAGCTGCCAAAATAATATGGAGTCCCTAGATACCCTGTTTCTAGTTCCCTCTGTTATTAACATCTTACATCACTGTGATACATTATCACCATTAAGGAACTGATATTGATGCATTATTAGTAATGGAATGCATACTTTATTCAGATGCATAGTCCCTTGATTTTAGCCTAGATTTCTGTTCCAGAATCTCATCCCAGACGCTGTGTTACATTTAGTCATCACATCTGCTTAGACTCCTTTTGATTGTAACAGGTTTTCAGACTTTTCTTATTTTTGATGACCTTGACAGTTTTGAGCAATATTAGTCAGATATTTTGTAGAATGATCCTCAACTGGGGTTCTTCTAAAGTTTTTCTTATGATTATACTGTGGTGACAGGTTTGGGGGATGAAAAGTGCAGAAATAAAGCGCTTTCCCCACATCAAGGGACACGGTATCAACGTGGCTTTCTCACTGTGGCTGTTGACCTTGCTCACCTGGCTGACGTAGTATTTGTCAGGTTCTCTACTATAAAACATGGGACATTTTTTATGAGCCTCTTTTTTTTTAGTTTGGGAGAGTACAAGGCAATCTGAACTGGTGTTCTTTCCCCTGATGTCAGAGAGATATTCCCTGAATATTAATGACCCTGTTATTTTATTAGAGGCTGAGTTGACCTTTTCATCCGCCTAATTCTGACTCTCAGTTTTATTTGTTTGGGAAAGGGCTTTGAGAGGACTTAATGTGTGAGTTTGTGCCCTGTCACAGCCAATTTTACTCCCTTCTGGAATAGCAGCTCCTTGAAGGAAATGGCCAGTCCTCAGTTTGCCAGCAGCTTGATTCCATCTGCACCCCCAGCCCACAAAGTGTGTGTATGCCAGGAAGCTTCTTGGCCCTCCTGGTATGCCTGTGTTCCTTTCTTGTTTGGAGGGAATCTGTGCCTGTCAATCAGAGAAATCGGGATGGTATAGATACGGGGCTATCCAACCTTTTTTCTTTTCTGCCACACATTGGATGAAAAAGAGTTGCCTCGGGCCACACATTAAATACACAAACGCTAACAAAAGCTGAGGCGCAAAAAAAGGTCTATGTATAATTTCTGTGATATCCAACACCAAGGAATAAACAAAACAGTCCTCACGCAATCTGCATGCACCCCCAGGGCTACAGGTTGGAACCCCTGGTAGAAAGAGCCCGGAACTGGAATGTTTTTCCTTCCCGAGTCTGACCAGGAAAGGAGAACAATAAGGACAGCCAAGTCAAACTCCGCCCACTGAGCTCCGGCACTAAAAAGCCCCTGAGGTCTAAGTCCAGAATGGTCACTGTGAGAGCCCTGACTTCGCTTCTATGTGGGTGATATTCTAGTTGCTGCTTCTGCCTAATAAACCCCAACTTAGTGCCTAAAGGTAGCAATGATCAGCCAGGTGTGCTCACACCTGTAATCCTCCTTGCACTTTGGGAGACTGAGGCAGAATAATCGCTTGAGGCCAGTAATACAAGACCAGCCTAAGCAACAGAGCAAGACCCTGTCTCTACAAAAAATATTTTTAATCATAGCTAGTCCCTGCTGCATGAGAGGCTGAGGCAAGACTATAAGCTTAAGCTCAGGAGTTCAAAGATGTAACAAGCTATAATGATGCCAGTACACTGCAGCCTGGGCAACAAAGCAAGACCCTGTCTCCAGGAAAAAAACCAGCTGTGTAAATACTTGTTGATGGGCTGGAAGATCTATCTACTTTCAAGATGGCTCACTTACATAGCTGATGAATTGCTACCCCCTGCCATCTGGAAATTCGGCTGGGACCGAAGGGCAGGAGCCTCAGTACCTTTCCACGTGAGCCCCTCCCTGGGCTCCTCAGGCTTCTAAGCACAGCAGCTGGCTTCTCAGTCTCCAGGATCTCGTGGGCAGCCAGGGTCAGAGAAACCTTGGTGGAAGTCTTGATACTGCTTGACCTTGAACAAATGATGTAACCATGTGTTAGCCTGGAGATGATGAGGGAACTCAGGCTACAAATTTCTCATCTTGCCTGTTTCTTGCTCCCAGGAAAAGACCTGTGCTCTGCGTGAGTGTGACTGCATATGAGCACACACCCGTAAGCACATGGGTTCATGTGTGTATATGCCTTTGTTAAGAAGAGCTAATCTGCCAGCCTCCAGAGCTCCAGCACAGGGGAACTAGTGTTGACCAGAGGTCATAAGTGTGTCTGGGGTGTACAGCCCCATCTCACGTGGTTTTCTTGCTAGCACATGTTTGAGAAATTGTACTCTGGAGACAGTTCCCAGTGGAGTCATGGACCTTGTCAGTCTAGCTGTGGAAACTCCCTGATCTCAAACATTTCTGAAAGCCACTAAATGATGGTCCTGGTTTGTTCTGAGCACTGACCTGAATCTTCTGTCTGGCAGCCCTGTGCTATGAGGCATGTCTCCAGCAGGACTTGATGAGAGGCAACTTTTGAAAGGTGGTTACCTTTAGAAAGGGAAACCACAGAGATTTGAACCCAGAACTCCTCGGGTTTGTAAGCAAAGCCACAGGCATAGGTTGCCTCTTAAAATTAGTCACCCAGCTCATCCCGAAGTGAGTGATGCATATTTATTTCTGATTAAGGGAAACGATGATCTGAGTAATTAGGAGTTTATGTTTGATCTTTAAAACAAAAGGAGTCATTAAAGGTCAGCGTATGGAGCATGCTGGAACCACAGTGAACATACAGATAGCATGGAGTGTGCAGCATTAGTTGGATCGGCCTGGTCCCTCCCCATCCCTCGCCCTGTGTCCCTGTGTGGCCAGGGTAAGCCATTTGACTTTGTTGGGGCTCAGCCTTCTCATCTGTAAAGTGAAACATACCAAGAGTCCTAATATCCTTTTCAATTAAAGAATGATGATCTTGGAATTAGAAAGGCCCATTTCCTGGTAAGGTTGTAGGTTATTGCCCGTGTAGAAAACATACTCCTTGATGGTTAGATTTGGAATGCTATTGAAACATCAGCATAGAAGCTAAATTCCTAAGTGTTTTCGTTTTCTATGGTTACAAAAGAAAAATATTAAAATAGTGGCATAATCATTTATTTTGCTCACAAATTTTAGGGTTGACAGGGCTCAGCTGGTGGCTCTCCTCTGGAGTCTCCAGGTTGTGCGGTTTCCAGGGCCGGGGGTGTCTTGTAGGCGTCTTAGGTCGGGTATCTGGCTGGGACTGGGACAGCTGGGTGTCCTTAGACATCCCTGTCTCCCCCCATGAGGTCTCTCCATGGGACCACCTCATGGGAGCTGACCCTCTCGCCTGGGGCTGAGTGCCTCCAAGAGAAACCTGCGGAGGCTGCAGGATCTACCCTGGCCTCAGGCAGGCGTCACTTCTGCTTCATTGTGTCCACTGAGGCAGTCACAGAGGCCCGTCTGCATCCAGTGTGAAGGGAAATAGACTCTACCTCTTGGCAGAAGTATCAGAGAACTTATAGACACAATTTGAAAGCAGCACACCAAGTGTCTTCCTTGTGACAGGGGAGACTCAGAATTCTGACTTCCCAGACTCCTGTGATTCTCTGCCACAAGGGTTAAAAATGGCAAAAGACAACGTATCTTCCAGCAGAGACTCAGATTAATGAGGAAGACCTACTTGCAAGAAGACAGTGTTTAAAATTACTGGGAAAATGAAATGAATTTATGTTTACACAAATTATCCAGTAGCAAATAGATCATGTGTGTGTAAGCAATTTTAAAAGAAAATGTATATATAATTTTTCTTCTCACAAACAATGGTGTGCATGAGATGTCAGGATTGGGGAAGAGGAGATAATTAAAGCAGGGGCTTTCAGGTCTTTTACTGTACTACTACAAGCTCCCCCCAGTTACTTGCAAAATAAAGTTAATTAACTAAACTGTTAAAAGAACCCAGAGGTGTCCTACAGAGCCCAGGAATAAAGATAGAAGAAAACAGGTAAGAATGAAGAAAAGTCAAGAGAAGAACAATAAAAGTCAGTTCCCCAAAGATGTGAATCATGGCTTTTGAATGTGCAGTGTGTCCTGGGTAGGTTGACTGAGCACAGCAATGAGTGAAAATGGTTGAGAGTGTAGATTCTGGAGCCAAACTGCTGAAGTTCAGATCGAAGCTTGCCATTCCCCAGCTGTGTGACCATGGGCAGGTTTCTGTACCTCTCTGTGCTGCTTTTCCTCAGTCACCACAGATAGCTAATAATAGTACTTGCCTCTTCAGATGGCTGTGACAGTTAAATGAGTCAGCATAGGCTTAGCCCTCCCAGCAATTCATGGTACATATTAGTTATTTCTCTCCTCACCAATTCCCTCCTTGCCTTTGCCAGATGCAAATGTCATGCCCAATATGGACTGTGGGCAGCCGACCAAATAAACAGGAGGAGGAGGACCCTCCCTTCCCTTGGGTCCTGGGATCATGTATGCACTGGAATTTTTGGTAGAAGGAGGCTTCCCGTGACATCTGGGCACCCATTAATCTGTGGTTTCTACCCCCCCACACACACACAATTTTCTTTATTCCAACATTTTTAAAAGTCAATTCCACATTTCAAGCATGTCAAGATAGATTTTAGTTTTAGTCTCCCCTGCATCTTTGGAATTAGAGGCTCCAGAGTCCATTATGCAAATCAATGCAAATAACATGCAAAGAAGCAGGAGCCCCAGCTTGTGGGGAGGGGGAATGTGCAGGCCAGCACAAAGGGCCTTGAATGAACATTTGCATGTGTTAGGGAAGCCCTGGGTTGAAGGCCTGGCACCCTTATGCACTCTGTGGGTTAGATTTAGTTGTTAACCTTGTGCCAAAGAGAGGTAAACTGTTGTATGATTTCCATATTGAAGAGGACAGTAGAAGTTGAGGGTGGTGAGGGGCAGTATAACATTGTAGCAATTTTTATGATACAAATGAAAAGTTGCTTTGAAACTATGGCTGTGGTCCAGGCTGTATCTCAACCAGCCAAGGGTTCTTAGGCAAGTCACTTCCCTTCTTTCGTTGCTCCCTTATGAAATATAGGGATTGGATTAGATGAACCTTAGGTCCCCTGTCATTGTAGCATTTAAATGTCACCCTCCAGGTGAAAACCCTTGACACCCAGGATGGCAGTGTCCATACATGGTACCAAAGATTTACTCTAAAGTGCAAAGAAGAAAGAGATGAAAGGTTAACTCTCCCGCCCTCCTAGTGAGAAAAATAACTTCAGGGGATCCTGCAATTAAACCAACCAAAAGCTGCAGCAGGACAAACACATTTAAGTACACTGTATATCCTACAGCACCAAAGGTTCTGGTCTTAGGCTTCCCGGCTGGGAGGATTCGCCCAGAGCTCTGATGATGGGAAAGTCAGAGGAATTTATTTTCCTGTGTATCTAAAAACCAGTCTGTATTAACCCCTCTGCCTCTGGAGTGCTCGGAAAGTTCTAGAGGCCAGGGTGGCTCCCACGTGTTGGCTTGTCCCTGGGGTCAATCCCTGTCTCCTAAAGCATTGCATTGCCCTGGATATTGCTGCCCAAAGACTGCTGTGTCCTTGTTCTCTGGTCTCTGATTGTATCTGACACATCTGGTGCTTGACCCCAGGAATCCTCGAGCCCTTAATTTTAACTCCAGCTGTGGGGCAGCCAAGTGAGACTCAGCATAAGCCAGGCAATGTGTGGGCTGAGCACCCAGGGGCAGCCCCTGCCCCGTGGGGGTGGGAGCATATGGGCAAGTGCTCCTTTCAGGCAGTTTGAGCTGCAGCCTGCTCAGCTTCCCATAGGTCCCAGGGAGACAGGTCTCCACGCAGGGCAGCTCACCTTCCCTTGGTTTTCTCTGCTTTACTCATCGCAGGCCACCACAGCTGGCCTCTCAGATCACTTCTCAATATAAACTACCTGTATGCCAGCCCAGTCTCTGTCCCTCCTCTCTCAGATCTCAGCTGTAAGATAGCTATTGTATCAGTTTGCTGGGACTGTCATAACAGAATGCCATTGTCTGGATGGTTTAAACAATATTCTACTTCTCACAGTTCTGGGAAGTCTAAGATCGAGGTGCTGGAGGACCAGATGCCCCTGAGCCTCCCCTCACCCCCCGGCTCACAGTCGGCACCCTGCCCTGCTTTGTCTGTACACGGCTATGCCTCTGTGTACTTGTACCCCTGTGTCTCTGTATGTCCTGATCGCCTCCTCTGAGAAGGACACCGGTCAGATTGGATGAGGGCCCACCCTATCAGTCTTACAGTACCATAATCACTTCTTTGAAGGTCCTATCTCCAAATATAGCCAGAATCTGAGGTAGTGAGGGTTGGGGCTTCAGCATAGGAGCTTGGGGGAGCTCAGTTCAATCCTTAACAACATTTGGGGCCCAAGCAGAGACTTTTAAGTGAATGTCCCTTAAAACCCTGGAGGTCACTACTAGCAGCCCTGAGAGCAGATTGTCCTGGTGGTATTGAGCAGTGGCAGGGAGGTAGACTGGCCTCTGACCGCCCAGCATGGCAGCACGTAGACCGTCTGTGGATGCACCTTGCTCCTCTCCTTCCTCCTCCTGTATTTGATGGTGGTTGACGTGAAAAGGTGTGGGCTTTAGACACAGCCCTGGTTTTGCATACTTCTGCTACAGTGAGACTTTCTACATGTTACCGAATCTCCCTGAACTTCAATTTCCTACCCCATCAAGTGGTCCTGAGGATTAAATTGAGCACAAAGTGTGGGGCAGAGCAGGTGCTCAGTAAACAGTTTTTAGAATTTGACTTGAATAATCAAAACATACTGTCCATATATGCTCTAAATTATGAATGCAAATTTAGAAAAAAGAGATTCTTTAGGGAAAATCATTGATCCCAGAGGTGGTGGGCATTGCTGCCTCTGTTCAATCTGAAGTCCTTCCTTTCCCCCAACCCACTAATTTAGAAGTTCAGGTCAAGGGAAACACCAGTCCATGCCAAGGTCCCAACACACACCTCTGCCAAAGGCTGCCAGATCTCCCCTTCTCTGCTTCCTAGAATCTGGCCAGGTGACCTGTCTCCCAGCCAGGGCCCCTACTCTGGGCATTTGTCCTTCTGGAATCTGATGAAGGCCAGAGACTCTAATAGAGTTATCAGATGCAGACAAAGCTCCCTACCTGTAATGGGGGAGGGGGTCAGAGGGGTTTGAAGGAAAGGCCTCAAAGTGACAAGGGAATTTGTGTGAACAAGGAGGCATTAACAGCTCAGAATCAGGCCTTGCCTGCCTGGCTGCTCCTCAGCAGTAGAGACCAGCTTTTCCCAATTCATATGTTGTCAGGAAACAGCCAGTCTCACAGTCTACAAGCTGAATAAAGCCTACATCTCACATTTGTAGGAGGCACTATTTTTAAATATAGGTACCTGCTCTTATTAATAAAATCCACCCACATGTAGAAATGTTTCTAAGTGTATATAGGTTTTTGTCCTTGTTCATTTTCTCAATGAACTGTAAGTATACTACCATGCAAAATCCTTTTCTTTTTTCATGTTCAAAAGGGCTCTTCCTACTCAAAAAGGTTAGGTTTCACCAGTGACAGCTTTCCTCAGGGAGCTCAGCTGCAGGAGGCTGTAGGAAAAGCAGGTAATGATAATGACGTAATGCCAGCAGGGGTTACAAAATGCCTCTCCTTTTCCAGACTCTGCTAAGTGTGGGATGGGCTGCAGATCTGGTTCCTTTCTCTGGACCCCTGCCCCGCCCCCCATTCCTGCCTGTCACTCTGCTATGGCACTGAGACATCTTTGTCTTCTGTAAGGATTGTTTGTGGATGTGTGCAAAGTAGAGATTGCCCTGTTCGTTTCTGTATCTTCCAAGGTCAAGGAGACAGTAGACATTCTCTCATCCCATTTGGTGAATGGGCTTGAAGGAACAGAGGTCTGTCCACTTGTACCTTTGTGTAGTTTATAGATGGAAGATTCAGAAAAGGGCACAGGAGTTGGTTAGCTCTGCCCACCCAGGCCTTCCTCATCAGCTCGGGTGGCTCACACGAAGCTGCAGGCTTCCCCTTGGGTCAGCTGGCCTGCATCACTCCACGGCTGTAGAGGAAGAGACAGTCACGGAGACAATAAGCCTGCTTCTGCAGCCCCAGCCCCAGCCTGTCCTGGAAGCTGTCCTGGGGAGGGGGCTGATGCCACCTCAGAGGCATGGGACACAGGACAGGACTGGCCAGTTTAACTGCCCTGCTTCCCCTGGTGCTAGTCTCTCCTCCCGGCAGGTCCTGGGTAGCACCTACCTAATAGACCTACCCCAACTCCATGTGTGGTTGTGTCTGACTGAGTTAGGCTCCAGCATGGACCTCAGGAGTTCCCAGCACTCCACAAGGTCATGGGTAAGGAATGCCCAGGCTATAAGCAACTCCCCAGGTATTTCACCTGTTCTCTCTGTCTCCCTCTCAAGGCTTCCTCCTGACCGTGGCACTGACCGAAGCTCTGGCATTTGCCATCCAGGAACCATCTCCCAGGGAATCTCTTCAGGTCCTCCCTTCAAGCACTCCCCAAGGCACCATGGTGACAGCACTCCTCAGCTCTGCCAGACACTCCTCCCTGGTGACGCTGACCCCCCATCCTGATGGACCCTCCTCACAGGCTACAGCTCCCATGGGAACAACAGCCCTTCCAGATGGGCACCCTCCTACAGACTCCGTCTCCACCATTGTGGCAACAGCAACCAGCCCCCATTCTGAAAGGCCCCTGCCCACAGGGCCCCCTCCAATGGCCATGACAACCACAACTTCCCACTCAGAGGGCCGCCCCCCAGGGGAAGCCACCCCCACCATCCTGCTGACAAAGCCACCGAGAGCCACCAGCCATCCCACCACAGCGTCCCCCAGGGCTGCCACACGCAGGATCCCCAGACCCCCAGGCTCTTCCCGAAAGGGGGCTGGAAGTTCAGCTCGCCCTGTCCCGCCTGTCCCTGGTGGCCACGCTGGGAGGAAGGAAGGCCAGCGGGGACGAAATCAGAGCTCCACACATTTGGGGCAAAAGCGGCCCCTGGGGAAAATCTTTCAGATCTACAAGGGCAACTTCACAGGGTCGATGGAGCCAGAGCCCTCTGCCCTCACCCCCAGGACCCCTCTCTGGGGCTACCCCTCTTCACCACAGCCCCGGACAGTGACTACAACCACAGCACCCAGCAGCACCTTGTGGGCACCACCCACCACCCCCCTGGTGCCTGCAGAGGACAAGCCAGGCCTTCACACAGCAACCCCGGGGGGTGGTTCTACCATCACCAGCCGCAGAGGGGAGCCAGACACCACAGCAGCCTCAGGTGCCCCTGCCAGTCCACGACCTGCCCCAGTGCCTTCTCAGCGCCCCCACAGCAATGCGCAGGGTGGCCCCAACCACAATGACTCCTGGCTTACTGTCAGCCCGAGCACCAGCAGACCTCTGTCTGCCAGTGCTGAGGTCTTCACAACCACCATGGGACCCACCCAGGCTGCCTTTGATGCCAGTGTCTCAGCCCCTTCCCAGGGGATTCCTCAGGGAGCATCCACAACCCCACGGGCTCCAACCCGCCCCCCCGGGGTCTCAGAAAGCACTGTTTCTCCAGCCAGGGAGGAGGCCACAGCCACCATCCCCGTGACCGACAGGGTGCCCAGTCCTCTCTCCACAGTGGTGTCCACGGCCACAGGAAACTTCCTCAACCGCCTGGTCCCTGCTGGAACCTGGAAGCCTGGAACAGCAGGGAATATCTCCCATGTGGCCGAAGGGGACAAACCCCAGCACAGGGCCACCATCTGCCTGAGCAAGATGGACATCGCCTGGGTGATCCTGGCCATCAGCGTGCCCATTTCCTCCTGCTGTAAGTGCTTCTCTCTCCCCACCGCCCCTCCCTGCTTCCTCTCCACCCTCGACAGGCTCAGCCCAGGATTCCTCCATCCCAGATTTGGGCAGCCCTCACCAAGTGAGCTAAAAATATTCCCGGAACCCCAGAAAACCAGGTAGTGGGACAGGGAATCCTGGGTTATCCCTAGCCCTAGTCCTCAGCTCTGCCGGCCCATGGTCTGAATGCCCACTGACCATAAAGCCACAACTCACAAGAGCTGGGGAGGACCTTGTCTAATTCAAGCCCACAATGTGCAGAAAGAAAACACCAAGCTTGAGAAGCCGTGGCTCCCCCAGGATCCCAGAGTGAGAGGCAGGGCTGGGCTGCGAGCTCATAGTGGCTACCCTCCTGCCCAGGCTCTGGTCACAATGCCAGCCTGCCTCAAGAGTGGCCTGCAAATGCTTCTAGCGACCTGGCGCCAAGACCCATGGGTGAACACTGACACTTCCAAATGTGTAGCCTCCAACTAGCAAAGCCTCCCCTTCCGCTCCTGCTTCTCTCCTGCCTTCCTTCTTGTCTTTTCTCTCCTCTTCTTGTTGCCGCCTTCTGTCTGTCTCTTCCCCCAAGAAGGAAGAGAAGATGAAGTTTTCACCTGGGGGAGTCCTGTTAGTCTTGGCAAAAACAGTTCTTGCATAAATAAAGGCTTGAGAGGTACCTGAATTGTAGAAACTCTCCACATTCACCCCGTCTTATTTATTCACAGGTGGTCTGAATCAGATACAGCTGTTACTTTTTTGCTCTCCTAGGCCACAGTCCCCTCCTTGCCGCTGCTTGTCACCCTGTGAATGAGCAGTCGGGAGGCGTCTCCCTACTGTCTCCACAGAGAACCGGACAGAACCTCTCGGGACCTCAGGGCTCTCTCCATGTCTTTGGTGTACTCCATCCTGGAGTCTCTGATAACCTCAAAGGCATCCTCATGATGCTCAGCCCCACCCCTCCCCGAAGTGCTTACCACCTGCCCCTTCCCTGATCTCTTCCAGGGATGACACCCCCATTCCTGGAATCTTACCCTTTGGACAGGCCATTCTCCTCCAACTCTCCCACTCTCTTGGGGAGCTGAAATTTGCTCACCTTGTAATTCCTGTCTGTGATTCTCAGCCGGGCTTTCTGAAGCCACATGGAACAAGTTCATCTGGCAACTGCTCAAACATTTGAAATAGTTCTGAAGGGCAGTCTTCCCTTTATCCAAGTTCATCATCCTGGTCTCTTCAAGTCTTCTTCATAGGCCCATTTGCCCTAGGCCTGGCCCATCTGCTTCCTCCAGGAGCCTCCCCTTTGTGCCCCAGAAGGAACCCAGCATGCCACACATGCCTGGTCACCACAGAGGGAGCAGATGTTGGACACTTGGGTTGTGTTCGGGCAGCTGGTGGTTTCAAGTCACACTGCAGGCTTGCCCTGATCTCAAGAGGAACAAAGCCCCAAAGGTTCCTCTGGGGGAGGCTGTCAATCTAGGTCTCCCAGCCTTTCCTCAAGCCATGGGTGGTTGGCACAGGAGGCTTAGCCTTTAACGTGAACCATGATTTCCACTTGGCCTTGTACTCCAAGATCTTTTTCAATCTGAAGTCTGGATTCTTTTCAGGAACCACTTCTCCTGGTTTTCTCTTCCTTGGGTTGATGAGCAAAGCAAACTTGCGGAGTCAGGGGTGGGTGACCTGCTTCTGCTTAAGGGCACAATTCGGGAAAAGTGAAAATGTTTGCAAGTTGCATGTTTCATTTTTGATGAAAACACCTTTATTGTCTGTCATGGAAACACACATATATTTTTAATGCTGTGATTGTCTAGTTCTAAAACAGAAGAATGATAATGAGAAAATGTAGCACTATTAGCCAATATTTATTAATATAGTAATATTAATAATGGGAACCACACAGCCCACCTCCTTTGGCGTCCATCTTGCCTTTCCAACCATGTGTGGGGAGGCTCCCGCCTCAGCCCTGGCTGCCTTCATATTTGAGAAGTTAGCACAGTAGAGGCTGCTTTCAAATTTTCTAGCTCTTACATGTGTTTAGGGCCCTCTGGTTTACAAAGTGAGTGCCTATTTTTAATCATTCCCTTCTTAGACCTGTCAGAAAAATAAAATAAAAACAGAAGCAAGCAAACACACTGCCAAGATGCCCGGAGGGCTCTGACCATCATCCACACCTTACACGTGGGGAGGAAGTTGCCAGGTGAAGCAACTCGCCCAGGGTCCCGGTCACAGTGAGTCAGTCCAGATCTGGTGGTGCAGAAGCTGTTTGATTAAAAGCAGCACTTCCCGAGTACACAATGCATGCCAGGCACTGTGCCAAGCATTGGAGAACCAGAGATGAGTGGTGTGGCTCCCTCCCCAACTCCCAGCACCTTCTTCCCACCTGCACCCCCACAGCCCACACCCACCTGAGTTTTGCAATTCTAAAGGGATCCCTAATTCTCCCCCAGCCCTTCTGTTATGTATGAGTTTAAAATCAGATCAGATCTTGCTGCAAAGCTGGAAAGCCCATGGGTTTCCCACACCATGCATAAAAATGTGAGCCAAGGCAGGAGCAAGGACACAGCCTGAACTGCACCTCAGGAATGCTTGTGGCTCCCTGAAAGCAGCCTTCAGATGCTGTGGGTGGAGCATGTTACTTTCTAATGAAAGATATGAAGTTGTGTTCAAAGTAGACTTTGGTAGCCCTTGGGAACCACACACCCCACCTCCTTTGGTGTCCATCTTGCGTTTCCAACCATGTATAGGGAGGCTCTGTGAGCCTCCCACACCAAGGCTCCTGCCTCTGCCCTGGCTGTCTCCACATCAGCTTCCTATCTCGACTCATGGCTCCAGATCCTGTGGGACCATCGCTAACCCAGGCTTCAGAACCCTGCACTCTCTCGGTAAATGTCCTACCTGTTGGGGCTTTTTTGTATCCTAGTTCCCCTCTAGTCATCAAGCAAGCAGACCTCTTCCAGGTCTAAGGTCCCCTTGTTTCAGAACTTTCCAGCAGCTCCATTTATCTGAAAGCTACTTACAGACCTCAAAGAAGGGTGCCATTCTTTGCCAATTTGCCAGGTATTTCAGGCGATCTGAGCTGGTAGCAAAGCGCATGCATCAGTTTCCTCTTATCTGGCTTTTGAGACCAGCACTGGCCTCTGCCCTGCTTTCCTACAGGCACAAGGAGCCAGAGTTCAGATGGCCTCGGTGCTGGGCAGGGGCTCCCTGTGCTCCTGGTGGAAGCAGGGGGGTGAGCATAGTGGATCCCAGGCCTGTGCGTGGAAGGAGGGCAATAGTTCTGCCTTTCCAGAGCACAACCTTATAGCCAGAAAGATGCGTGTGTGCCAGGAGAAAAGCTTTGTCTACTGAGCCTTGCCAGATACTCTCAGCCACACACAGCTTCAGATGTGCTGAGCACTGAAATTGATTGGATCCAGGCCATGCTGTTAGGGCAAGGGAGCTGGATGGCTCCTGAGCTGGTCTCTGCTGCCACCATCAGGACACAGCCCACATCCTTGCTAGAAGCCTCTGGGCCTGGCTCTGAGTGGCCTGCACTTGCCATTGTCAGTGTCCGGGTTTCCTGGCACATCTGTTCTGTGGCTCTCGTGAGCCCCTTTGCCTGTCTATCATGTGTCATGCCCATTCCTGAGAATGCCTTCACCCACCCTCCCTGGGAGATGGGCCTGTCTGGAGGTGAAGCCAGGAAACAGGGCCAGCTACAGATCTTTGTTATCACCAAGCCAAGTTCAGCCTGGCTTCCCTCTCTGACCTTAGACACTTGCGGGTCCAGGCACACTGGGCCGCTTCCAGAAGGTGGGGCACTAGTGCAGCATTCAAAGAGATCACATGCCATGTGCCCAGTGATTCTTGGCGATGTTCGTTATTCGGTGAAGATTAGATCTGAATGGACATGTGTGCCTTTTTATTCACAGGCCCTAAATCAGGGGTTCTCAACCTTCCTAAGGCCTCCTAATGCTGCAACCCTTTAATACAGTTCCTCATGTTGTGGTGACCCCCAACCATAAAATTATTTTCGTTGCTACTTCATAACTGTTATTTTGCTACTGTTATGAATCGTAATGTAAATATCTGATATGCAGGATGTATTTTCATTGTTATAATGGGGTTGTGACCCTCAGGCTGAGAATCACTGCCCTAAATGATTTTGTAATTATTATATAAGAAAACTCTGGGTCAGCGTAGCTCTTACCAAGGAAGGTAAGGAAAAGAGCAGAAGAGATTGGGGCCAGAGGAAGTGCAGCCAGGAGGCTTATCTCCCTGAGGCTTATGGATGGAGGGAGGAAGAGGGGAAGATGCTCAGGGCAGGCCGGACTGTCCAGGGGTGCACCCTGGCCACACAGTGTCATGCCCACATCGACAGCTCTTCCCTGAGCTTCTCGACCAGCACCCCCGGGTCCTCCAGGAGCTTCTGCAGGCATGTTCCCACCCACCAGGCTGAGGAGCCAGACCAAGCAGACTAAGCAGGCTAACCTGGCCTCCTTCCACATCCTGAGCCCCACCTCATGGCCTCCTCCCTCAGCCTCTGGAGGAGGGAAATGACTGTCCACAGCCCTGGATCCCCCCTCACTTTGGCACCACCACACTAATCCTTCCCCTCACTGGTCTCAGGGTTTTTATAAAACAAAGGGGCCAAAGTACAATGTGTTATCACCCCCTGTCCTCTCCAGTTTCCCTAATGTTAACTGTGTGTGGGTGGACCAGAAGAGAGGAAGTCTGCTGTGCTAGCAAGACTTGGTGTGTGGAATTCAGCACACCTGCATGGAAGCCCAGCTCTTACCCTCACTGGCCATTGGACTCAGAAGTTACATGATCATCGATTCCATGTTTTCCCATCTGCAAAATGGGACCAGCACCTGCTGTTAGTTCTTTCAAGAGGCAAGCACTAAGGCAGGATTGGGCATGCAAGAAAATTACTGGGGAAACATCTGCAAAATGTTCAGGAAGGAACTGCAGTGGGCAGAGAAAGCCCCAGACGGTACTGGAGGCCTGACACCCATGGCAGACAGGGGGCAGGAAGGACTGGTAGGGAGTCTTGGACTGCAGTGCAGTGCTGAGAACGTTTCTGCCAGGCCAATAGAAGTCTTTGAGCCTTTAGGAGAGTCCTGTGTGCCCCTGCCACAGTCATGGCTGGGAACAGCCTAGGAAACAGGACCTCGGCACAAACCTGAGGTGAGGGCTCGGGGATGGGGAGAGAGCAGGACTGTCCATCTGCCATGCTCCGTGCGGCAGATCTGAGGCGAGCGTCCACATGGCTGCAGCACCCACCTCACAGACTCGGAACATTCAGAGGTGACACGTGTTAGGCCTTATCCCAGTGTCTGCCATGGAAAAGGTGCTTGATGAATGGCAGTGATCAAATAGTGATGATTATTCATCCTGTTAGGATCTGCAGTTGTGCTCACACAGGCCAGGGAGAGAGCAGTTGCAGCAGGTGTTGGGCCTCAGGGGACCTGTAGGGCTTCGTTTCCATTTCTAGGCCCCATCACCTGAACCATCCTAGAAATGCAAGCACAGTACCAAAGCCTCCATCTCAAAGGCAGAAACCCTGCTTCTCCCTGACTTACCTCTGACAAGCCAGGGGCATTGCCCATTGAGGTTCCTGGACTGCCAGGAGAGCTTGCCTAACCCTCAGCCCTATTCACCTCCTCTAGAGTCTTGATGGCGATCACCTTATGGGAAACAGAGCTGTAGAAGTTTCTGGACTAAATGGGACAGGGAGTGGCCAACCCTGTGTGTTTGACATACCTCATGTGTTCCCTCCAGTGTTCAGGACAGTGCTCATCAGCTGGAAGGTCACTGAGACCTGGGATTAAGTTGCAGCAGTTATTGGGGTGATCGAGAGCAATGTTATGAACTCTTACTACCCTCAGTTACCTCTTCTAAACATGGGAGTAGTAACAATAGCTTCCTCAGACACTTGTGTGAGTTAAACAAGCCTGGAAAGAGCCCAGGGCCCTGCTGAGAGTACAGGAGAGACTGAAAGTCAGACTTTACCTGTTCAGATGAGTCAGTGGTCAGACCACTGAAATGGTGAACGTTCCAAGCCCCCAATGGAGCTTTGGCCCAGAAGCACCTGACAGTTGGGTAGCCTAGTTTTTCGTTGTAGATCTCTCTTGTAGAAGTTCTAGGAGAACAAGGAGAGAAGCTTCCTGAGTTAAGCCCGCTGTCTGTCAGACATTGTGCTTGGCATTTGCATCCGGGATCTCTTTGATTCTTGCTCCAACCCTATGAAGTCCATGGTGATCAGAGATGAAGTGGCTTCCCAGGTGGGCAGAGCCATGACTGCAACCCAGCACTTTCTCACTCCAAGCCTGTGCTCACCCTATAGCCAGACTGACTCCCAGGAAGTAGAGGCAATGGCTCCTGAGAAGCACTGGAATCCCCCTCAAAGAAATCATCATGCCAGGAGCCCTGCCAGCGTGTGAGGGAGAAGGCATGGAACAGAACGCCCTTTCCATCCTGCGAAAGTGCCAGCCCTTCCCCACAGGGCAGGGTCCTGCCTCTGGCATCCTAAGTAGCCCAGGCTTTAGAGCCAGGGCAGTGTGGCTGTTAGAGCACGGACTGGGAGTCAGGGGCCTTGGATTCTGCAACCTCTGCCAGCCCAGGTTAGCAACATGGCCTTGGGCAAGTTCACCGCTCTGGGTTTCCATGCTCCACTTTGTAGAATAAGAATGTAGGACACGGATAGTGACTGACCTGGTTCAGCACCTACTGTGTTCCTGTGGCACGTGCTTGATTGCATTTAATCTTCCCAGACGAAGCTGGGACTTTAAAGAGGTTAAGTAACTTACTTAGGCCATTCAAGTAACAGGTTGTTATCTGGATTCTGATTCTAAACTCTCTGTCTCTCTCACTGTCTTGACTAGGCAGTATCTGAGACCACACCTGTCACTGCGATTCTGTTTGCTTGATCAGAGGCACAGATGCCCTTCTATCTTAGAGAAGTAGACAGGTCTGGCTCACAGATACATGTTACCCCCGTCAGCCCGGGTTTTGCATTTGCAGCAGTGTTTCGTGGGGCACAATGTGTCCCCACCAGCTGATAATTGGAGAGTCACTCTGTTTGTTCCAACACTGTAAACGTCCAAAACAATCCCCACCCCAGCTCTAACCTCACCAGAACTAAACTGGGAAACAGCACTTTTCCCACTTCCCAAGTGTCCCCGTCTCTGTGTGGCTTGTACCTCCCACGCTATTTCATATCCCAGTTCAGAAGCAGGAAGAAAGGGGTGACAGTGAAGAACAGAGAAAGCAAAAAGGGGCAGCAGGGACTTGGGGTCCAGTCCCAGTCTTGCCACTCACACAGCTGTGACCCGTAGTGAGTCAGCCAGGCACTGTGGGCCCAGTTTCTCCTCTGTGGAATAAGAAGGTGGCCGAAATTAGCAGGTTTCAGGTTGAGCACGGCAGCCCCTTCTCACTTTCATGGAGGAAGGAGAGGAAAAGGAGGAGACCCACAGCATTTCAAAGTTCCGGACCAGCTAATCTCTAAAACTCCTGTTAGCACAAACATTCAGAAATCTGTGTTTTAAGGGTTTTTCAGAGGGGTCTAGAAAAACGATAAGCAAATTAGCAGTCTTCTTGATCACAGCAAATCAAAGGGAATGGAAGCCTACCCTCCTGACCTTACTCAAAGGCCTTTCCAGGTTGAGAAGCCAACAAGGCCAGAAGCTGCAGAGAAAGGGACAGAATTCCTCAGTCAACCCACAGGGGCCCGGGCCCTGCTCTGAGGTCTCAGCCTGTATAGGTGCTACCCACCCCGGCAGGCTCCCACCCCCAGTGCTGGCAGAGCCCTCAGACTGCTGCAGATGGAGTTGGCCATCTGCTGTCCCTGGTGCTGGCCTTTCTGGACAGCTCGCCAGGGCCCTCACTCCCTGCACAGAGATGCTGGTACCAGCAGGATATTAGGGTGGCCCTATCCACCTCTGGCCTATAGTTTCAGTTCCCCCTTCCCTGGAGGCTCTTGTGATGGTAAACTTAGTGAACACGAGTCATGGCATCACCCCTCTGTTTCCTGAGCCCAGACAGGCCACCCTGCCTCTCTGACCTCGGAAGCCTTCCGGTTCTCGTGCCTCAGCCACTCTGCTCGTACCTGGCTCATCATGGTAACCCAGACATTCCCATTCCTCCTGGGACCCTGTGCGCATCAGGGTCACACATTACACAGCACACTCAGGCAAGCTTCCTAGGGCCCAATCAGGCCCTCTGTGCAGAGGGCGCTTTCACATCAGTCGGAGGCAGAATTGCGGATGAGAAAGAACAGACTTTAGAGTCCAGAAATCTGGGTTTGCTCTTAGCACATTACCTCTCTGAGCCTCAGTTTTCCTATCTGTAAAATAGAACTGACCTTATAGGTTAAATAGAGAATTAAATGAACTGGTATTTCTAATGTGCTTGGAACCATGCATGGGACTTAAGTTCTGTGTAACTGTTTGCACATTTTTTTGATGATGCCGCCGCCAGAGGAGCTGTTTTATCAGGAGATAAGACCTCTACCCTGTGACTTTGCGCTGCAGGCCTCTGCCATCAAGGCCCTCTGTGGAAGTCAGGGGCTTGTTTTATAAAGTTCACTCTTTCCACCATCCTTCCACTCCAGCTAAGAACTATCCTCATCGCCCAGCAGCCCAAGCCCACGTGCCATGCTCTATAGCCAAGCCAGGCCTTTCTCTCGGTGCAAACCTGTGGGTGGCACTGCAGAACCCACAGACACCGGCAGACTGCACCTGAGCCCCTGTGGGTACAGCCTCCAGCCCCCACTCTGCGCCATCACCTCCTCACTCCCCAAGGCTCACTCAGTCTACACACTGCTCCGTCTTCCCCTCAGTCACTCCAGCTTGTCCCCACCTCAGGCCTTGGCATGTGCTCTCCACAGCTGAACACACTGGCTGCCCTGGACGTGGTGACTCCTTCCCAAGTCCGCTTCCACTCTCAGGGAAGCTCCGGAGGAAAGCCTTCCATGATGACTCTGCAGCACCCCACCCCCATCCTCACTGTCACTCCCAGTCCCCCTCTTTCGTTTTCTGCTAGTGGTGATCATGCTTCTCCTGCTCTGCATCTCATTATTCATTTTGTTCACTTTCTGTTTACCATCTGGCCCATCTGTACCCTCTACACTTACACCAGGACAGACTCTCACGAAGGCAGCACCATCCTTCTAAAACTGGGCCACCCAACAATCTAAACTTTTAGTGGGCCTCTACCGCCCAAAGACCTTGCCCTTTTTTGTCACCCCATCTCCCCAACACCTGTGCTGTTTCTGACAAAAAGTAGGTACTCGATGTACATAGATATTTCCTGAAAGAACAAATAAGTGAGTGACCGAGTGGGTAAGTGGCTGAGCATATGACCATGGCCGCCCCACTGGGCTGGAGACCCGCGTTTGTCTCCGACAACGCCGGCTCCATCCTGTCCCCTCGCTCTCCTCCTCCCTGACTCAGACTCTCTCCACAGCTGTCTTGCTGACAGTGTGCTGCTTGAGGAGGAAGAAGAAGGCAGCCAACCCAGAACACAGCCTGAGCTACTGGAACAACGCCATCACCATGGACTACTTCAACAGGCACGCCGTGGAGCTGCCCAGGGAGATCCAGTCCCTCGAGACCTCTGAGGTACCCAGCCCTTGGCTTTGGAGGGTCCCCCTGCACATGCAGCCTCAATGCAGGGAAAGACACAGGCTCCACAGACAGCCGCACTCATTTCTGAGTGCCCTGTCCTCAACGTGTGGCTCAGCAGCACCAGTAACATCACCCAAGAGGTGGTGGGCCCACCCCAGCCTTGCTGAGCTGGGATCTGCATTGCAGCGAGCATCCCCAGGGGCTTCTTCATGTGGAAGTCTGGGAAGCACTGTTCCTGGGACTTTCAGTTTCCAGAAACAAATCAATCAACAAATGCTCCATGAGGGCCTCTACGTGCCAGTCACTCTGGGGGGGGTGGGGGCTGTGAAGATGACTGCTTGGTCCCACAGGGCTCCAGAACAAACTGCAGCTTTGCCCCCAAACAAAACAAATTAGCAAAAACACAAGACAGGTGATAGACAAAGAATTACAGAAACCCAGGAGAGGAAAGCCTTCCTTCCCCAGGGAGGTGCTAGGATGGATACATGGATTTTAACAGGTGTTCTGACAAAGAAAGAGCCTGCGTAAAGCTGGGGACGTGTGCTGGGTATAGCCACAGAGGGAGAGAAGAACCCACCAGGGTGGGATTGTTTGCCCAAGACACCTCGCTGGCCAGAGAGAGCCCTGAGCTTGGAACCCAGGACTTTGCCCAGAGTCTACACATGAGGCATGAGGCAGAGGCCAGGGTGGAGCAGGAAAGCCAGATGAAGGCCAGATGAGGCACAGCTGCAAATGGGGCATTATGGAATTTGGACTTTAGTTTTGAGCAGTAGAGGCCCATTAACAGTTTAGATTGTTGGGTGGCCCAGTTTTAGAAGGATGGTGCTGCTGGCCAGGTGAAAGCACTCCATATGTGGTCAGTGAGTGGATAAGGAAGGAAAGGAGGGTGGTTGGAAGGATAGATGAATGGATGGAACAGCAGCAGACATTAAAATTAGGCAGGTCAACTAGGGTGCAACTGAGGGGCCCCGGAGAAAGATGGCAGATGTCTGAGCACAGGCAGGGAGAGCTGAGAAGAGCCCGGCAGGTCCTTCCCCGCAGCAGCAGGGTGAGTTTTCATAAACCCAGCTGGGGGCACTCCCAGGCTCCACCCTTTTGGTAGCTTCCCATTGCTCTCATTCAGAATGCATGTGGAGTCTTTCACAGGACCTTTGAGGTGGACCTAGACCCAGCCCAACTTTGCAGCCTCTCCTCGCGCCCCTCTCCCTGTTTTGCTAAGCTCCAGCCGCACTGGATTTCCTTTTGTCCCTCCACAACACCAATCTGCCTCTCACCAGCTCCAGGTCCTTGCATGAGCTGTCCCTCTCCTGCAGTGCCTCCGTCCCTACCCACCGACCTCTGTCCCTCTCCTGCAGTATTGACCTCCTTACAGTAGCCAGGTGATCGTTTTTTAAGGCAGGGTCCAGATAGCCATCACTCAGCTTTTCAAATAGCCCCTCTCCAGATGTGAGTAAAACCCAGACTCTCCTCCCTATGCCCTTCGCAAGCTGGCCCCTGCCCAGCTCCTGACCCCACCACACTTCCCAGTGATCCCTCCCTCAAGCCACACTGGCATCTTTGCTCTGCCTCCTGCACAGGAGCCCTGGCCCCAGCCCCCAGCCCCCAAGAGCTCTGCTCTTGCACCTGTCTGAAATGCCTTTCTGCTAGACGCTCCCCTCCCTCACTTTAGGTTCAAATGTCCTCTCCTCAGGGAAGCCTTCCCCAGCTGCCTCTGTGATTAGACCCCACCTCTGCTCTCAGGCCACTCCCCTGCTGACTTGTCTTTAGAGCCCTCTCACCACCTGGCATTGCCTCCTTGTCCCTCCCTTGGCTGGTCTGTGGTCCAGCTCTCCCTCTGGGATACGGGCGTCTGAGGGCAGGAGCCCTGTGCGTTGACAGTGCCTGGTACACGGGAGGCACTTGGCACATAGCTATCAAATGAACCATCAATTTTCATTCACCAAAAGGTACCTACTCGCCCGGCCTAAGGCTTAACACAATAAATGAGATGCTCAAGGAAACAATTTTACCCCAGGGGAACAGAGGGGCCAGGTGCAGGAGGCATCAGCCTTCGTGCAGCAGGGGCACGTTTTGCAGAGCCACAGTGCTCCTGAGATCTGTTAGAGTGGGTGAAAATGTGTGTGACTTGACAAAGGGCTGACCCTGCTTGAGCATGGGCTGGGAGCCCTGAGCACTAGGTTTCTCCTATTCTCTTTGCAAATTGGCAAATGAAAACCAAAGCCAACAGACAGTGCTTGTGAACAAACTGCAGGAAAGGCCCTGGATTGTAGACTATTCCAGTTAGTCATTCCAGCACACGGCAGCAGGGCTGCCGTCTGACACAAGCCAGGGCTCTGGTGGGCAGGGCTGCCCCAGCCAGCCGTGATCTCAGGAGCAGGAGGACACCATGGGGCCTGCAGTACTGAGCTTGCTTTGGCTTCAGAAGAGATTTTATTGCTGTTTCCCTCCCAGCAGTCAACTCTCTTCATTCTGTTTTCACATTAGAATTTGTTCTGACTCTCCGGACTCACAGTGTTTAAGGGAAAAGGCAGGCAGCCCAGAGCCAGGGTGAAGATAGCTGGACACACACATGTGCTGCCCATCATACACAGAGCAATCGTTAGGTCCTGGGGCGCGCCCCACCTCATCCCAAGTCCCCGGAATGGGCACTCACTCCCTGCCTGTTAGCCACCAACATTGGAGGCAGCCAAATGCTTCACCTAAGCAAGTTCCTCTGGTGCCCTGCCCCTCTCTGGGTTGACAAAAGCAGCAAACACAAATCTGGGCTGCACGGGCAAAACCAGGTGCCCACAGGGTGCTCGGGAACCTTCCACTCTTTCTTCTTTCTCCCTCCTCTTCCTCCTCCTCCTCCTCCTCAGTCTTCTCCTTTAGTTTCCTCTTTTTTGCCTTGGTTATAACTCTTTTTTATTCGGTGAAACCTCATGGGTCACCTCGGTAAATACTTGCTTTGTGAAAGCTGTAAAATGACAAGCCAGATCTCACCCTCCGATCCCCTCCACTGCTCACCCAAAAGCCTGTGGGAAAGAGGATTTCTGTCTCCGTCTGAGGGGCTGCTCTGGGTTCCTTGTCCGATGGCTGTGCCCAGGTCCTCCCTGCTGATGGGGACTCAACTAAGACTAGACACAAAGGACATTCGTGCTTTCTAAAAGCAAAGCCATGTCTTCCTTTCATACCTCATAATTCATAGAGTAACGCGTACTCCTCGAAAAATACTTATTGCATATGTTCTGTTTAAAAATAAACTTCAAAGAACTGTGTCTTCAGTCTTAAATGAAGAGAAATCTCAGCAAGTGGGGCATAAGCCAGTACACTTACGCCTGATGCTGAGCCTTCTCTCTCAATGGTCTGGAAAGTCCTGAGAAGTTAGTTGCTTTCATTTGAACAAGCCATGACTTTTTCTTCTAAATGAATAACAGTGCCTGAATCTGAGCACCAACATTTCGTGGCCCCCAAATGCCTGCAGTCATTAGTAGTTAAGACCAAAATCCCTGCCAGAGCCGTTCAGGTGACCTTCGGGGCGGTGTCCTGCCTATTTCTAGGCTTTTCTGCTCTCGGGGTTAAGTATCCAGACTGGATTTTCCACTTAGCACCTATTGTACAGTCGCACGGAAATTCAGATTCGTTCCACAAGTACTTCCAGCGCTCCAAGAAAGGGGGCAATAACTTTACCAGGCTCTAGGCGGATTCGGGAGGTGAAGGAATTAGCCCTTGAAGACTGACGGTTCTGTCAGATTCTAACAGGTGGGTGGGAAGGAAAGAGGTGGGCAAGGCTAGGTGTGTTCAGAGAGAAAAAGCAGAGAAAATTCCCAGAGGTCTCGGAAACGAAGGCAGGGGTCCAAGTGGCCCATCTTTGGCCTACGAGGGCAGTCAGCCTTGCACGGTGTGTGTTGTGCAGGACAAGGCCTCCTTGACTTTTATAAGGAAAGCAGCCCCATCACTGGCAACCTACAGTGAGGGTGGTTCAGGAAGCGGGAAACCTTTTTAGGATGTGGCTATAGAAATTTTAAAGAATAGCCAATAGGACTTGGCACCTCAGCATGGGCGGTGCAGAGGATGACAATGTATGCCAAGTGATTGATGCTGAAATAAATGCTCATCTCTAGAAGAGCAGCCACCTCGCAAGCCTTGTCCTGCTCACTTCATCTCCTCCCTCTCTCCCCCAGGACCAGCTCTCGGAGCCCCGCTCCCCAGCCAATGGTGACTACAGAGACACTGGGATGGTTCTTGTGAACCCCTTCTGTCAAGAAACCCTGTTTGTGGGCAATGACCAAGTCTCTGAGATCTAACTGCAGCAGCCTTTGCTTTGCCAGTCCCTATTTTTCGTCTCTAAATTATAAATATACAAATATATATATATATTATAAATATAACCTTTGTGGAACCCTGACTTAATGAGAAACATTTTCAACTTTTTTTTTCCTAAAAATTGTCAACATCTTTTTTATAAGTGTGGTTTAAAAAAAAAAACTTTACAGAATGATCTGTGGCTTTATAAAATAAAGGTATTTCTAAGCAAAGCAGTTGCACTGATTGCTTCTCTTAATAAGTGATCTTGAGCACTTGGAAATCCCAAGAGCCCCAGACAGGTGAGGTAAGAGACTGTAGAAGCTGAATGTTGAAGTGGCCGAGGGCACGGTCCTAAAGTTCCAGTTGCCCTTGCTTCAGTGTGACCCGTTTCCTCCCTTCTCATATGCACACCAGTGAAGGAGACTGGGCTGCCTGGGGGAAGACAGCAGACTCATGCACCCCTGGGTGAAGAGGGGACATCTCATCATCTGAGAGGATGAGTGCCCTGGAACTCAAAACGGCACCATCAAATGTCAAGTTGAATCCCATCCAAGTTATGGACAGCAGGCAGGAGCACGCAGCCTTCAGGATCCATAGATGTCCCCCTAACATCACACAACAGGGCATTCCCATCTTGCTAGCAACAGGACTGCCTTCTCTGGCAGAAAAGTACACCCTTCAAGCCCATCCCTGTGTCCTCTCCAACACCCACATCTGCATTAAATGCCCCTGCATTTCTCTCAGAGAGGGTTTAGGTGCAGATACCAGCCCTGCAGCTTTAGAATACTTGCCCTTCTTCAAGGATCAACTATGTATTGGGATTTATTTATTTTTTTCAAAAGCTGATGGTATTGTGCCCTTAAGGAACACGTTTTTCTAAAGAAGCCTTAAGGTGTACAACTGTAATTTTTGAAACTTTCCTTCTGCAATCATTAAAAAAAAAAAAGAATTGCCCAAATAAAAACAAGATTGCCCAAGAAACAGCTTGGGAGAAGACATCATTATACCCCTATTGGGCGTTGCAGCACCAGGCGATGGACTTGCCACCAAGCTCTCATCGTCCCTCATCTCCCCACACTGCTCCCTCGGCCCTGGCCAGCTGGCTGCCTCCCCCCAGCACATGCTGTGTCCAGCATGGCCGGCCGACAAAGGTCAGACCCTCAGAGATACCAGAGGGGCTTCCAGGGATGAATGCTGCTCTATTTTTTTCCTGATAGGGAGAGATGATAACTGCTTTGATGCTTCCTTTCTCTAAAAGCAAAATAGTTTGATAGTATATTTTGAATATAGATGTTCTTATAGTCAAACTGGAAATTGAACTTGAATGTTGATTCATATGTTCGTGTCATTGCTGTAATCTTTTTTATCATGACGTTTTCCTTCTTGCATTTTCCTTTTTTAAAAAAAGAAAAAAGATGGCCTTCAAAAATGTGTGTTCTCAATGTTGTATGAACCTGTTTAACATGAGTTTGGTTGTTGTCTCTCTTCAAAGACCCTTCAACCCACAAAGAAGCAGGTTAAAGGTTTCTCTGAGACTCATTTTTTAACATGTTGCTGTCTGACCTTTTAAACCATATCATAGCATTTCTGTTAGCTATTGCATTTAATATATCAGTGTGTGTGAGTATATAGAGCGAAATCTGTTTGTAAAGTAAAATTTATATATAATATATGTAATCAAAGATACATATGTTATATATACATATGTGGACTATGACTTATTTTTCCTTATCCACGGAATTCAGCTATCCTGTATATATGAATAAACTTATTTTATTAGCCAGAGGTTTCGGTTGCTAATACATTTTTCTTTTCATTTTAAAATAACATTTAAGTCTTCCTTAAGCAGAACCAATACCACTTAATGCTACTTTTTAGTCTGATTTAACAGTAAGTTGGATTTTATGAGCATGATGAGCTAATAGGATTACTGGTTTATCATTTGATAAAGCAAATCCTTTGGAGACATGGGTGTCAGCTAAAGTACATCCCCTCCTCGTTCACCAACTCTCCAGGCCTCAGTGGATTTTTAGTAAATGTTGTTGATCTGAAGGTAACCTGGCCACTGAGTGTCATCATTCTACAGAGAATAACAGTGGCTAAATATGACACCTTTGCAAAGCACTTCACCAGCAGCTTGAACCTTTATTTCAGCCTTGGATGATCCCTCCTGGGACACACAAGAATGCAGATCCTCGGGACCCACTCAGTATGACCCGAATTAGCAGGATGTCACAATTCGGCCTCACATGCCCCAAAGACCCTTCTGGGTGCACCAAACAATGCTACAAGAATGCTACATCTAAGTAAACATGGACACTACCAGCCTTGACCTGACCTAGCTGGTTTCTTAATCTCCTAGTCAAATAACTAACATTGATGTTTATAAAGTACCTTCTGTGTCATCTCAAATCGACAAGGTAGAAGAAACAAAAAAAGAAAGGAAGGGTCAAGTGTCCTAATCAGTAGGAAGAGAGAACACACAAAATACTCTAGCAGGCAACACCTGCCACCCAGTGTGACCTTGGGAAGGCGTCCTTGTCTCTAGATGGTGGGCAGCAGGGAGGGTTCTAAACAAGTCATGGGACTGGAGTCAGAAGAGGCCTTTCCCTGCCACCTCTGCTGCTTTCTGGACATGGGACCACGGCCAGTTATTGCAGCTCTCTGGGTCCTCATTATGTAAGGGGGATAGTAACCAATTACAGGACATACGGTGATACTTTGGGGGTGTGCACTGGACACCCCAACTGTCAGTAAACGTCAGCCCTGTACCTGCCTACCTCCTAAGGTTGACTTGAGAATTCAGTGAGCTAAAGTTAGGGAATCACACACAGCACCAGGTGTGTTTGGTACTCACGTCTTCCCTTACTCAGGGAGAATGCACATGTTACAGGATAAACGTTCATCTCTGGAATTCAGTTACCTGGTTTCTCCAGGGCAAAACTGAATCACAGTGGTTTTTAGGTCCATGATGTCATCCCTGGGGCCGGTGGAACCTTCCTAATCCTGGAGAAGTGATTGAGGTGTGCCGCACGATGACATGGCTCAGTGGATGCTGGCAGGAGGAATTAAAGCCCAGAGGGTGTCATCTGATCCTGACTTGGCACACCTTTGGAGGGTCTACCAGAAAATGCTCTTTCCTGTTTTTACTTTCTAATTTTCTGACAACTGGGGAAGCAGAGGTGTGGGGAATGACTAAATAGGTGCCCACATGTGGGGCTTCAACTCGCCCAAGATCCATTACCTAGGCCATCAGAGAGTTAGAGCCCAGGCCAGCCTATGGAAATCAAGGTCCAAGGGGTAAAGTGACATAGCCAATGACCACTGGCTGATGACTAACAGAAGGTCAGAGGCAGAGATGAGAAGAGAAGGGGAGGGAGGGACCTGAAGCTTCTCAGGGAGGGTGAGAAGCAAGAGGCAGGCATGCTTCTCCTGGGTCCCTGGTACTGTGCCTGCTGTGACTGGTTCACTTCCATTTCATCCTCTATTGCCCGTGTGAACATATTCTCATAGTCACACATTGGTATACACCACACGTAGGGATGTAGAAAGCATTGAAATTGGCCTTCAAACACCTAGATGGAGTCCTACACTATTCTTGTGAACTGAGGTCCTTGAGCCTCAGTTTACTTATCTGTGAAATGGGGCTGCTTGATGCCTATCCTGCCCACTCTTAGGTGGTGAAATGCACAAACCAGATGATCTACCCCCACAGCGTGCACTGATCCAGCCTCCCTCACCACCAACAGAAAAATCTGGGAGGTTGGGCAGATGACTCTGCTTCAAAGAATGCATGAGTGCCTCTCTGCACACAGCCCTGGGCAGGGCCCATTTCTCTTTCAGCTCGCTGAATGATAGAAACTCATGGAAGGCAGCAGACAAAGCAGCCCCAGGGATAGGGGGAGCTTCCAGAGAGGCTCGTGACCAGGCCACAGGGCTGTAAACCAAAAGCCACAGGACTCTGTAAGCCCGCCGGGCACCACAGAGGCAGAAGGGGTGATGAGTGAGAGGCGAGTGGCGGTGGACTTGCCCATCAGTACCAGCTCTAGCATGCCCCTCCAGAGGCGCAGGCCGTCCCTCAGGGGGCCACGGTCATCATCCTCCCTGGACAGTCCCCCAGCCTCCAGAACCAACGCCGTGAGTGGCCTCATCCGAGCACCTGGGGTCTATGTAGGGACAGTGCCCAGTGGGTGCATAGGTGGCCTGGGTGCCCGTGTGACCCGCCGGGCCCTGGGCATCAGCAGTGTCTTCCTCCAGGGCCTGCGGAGCTCAGGCCTGGCCACCATGCCCACTCCAGATTTGGAGAGGGAACACAGTTCTGTTGAGGACCTTGGGGGCTGCCTGGTGGAATATATGGCCAAAGTGCATGCCCTGGAGCAAGTCAGCCAGGAGCTGGAAGCGCAGCTGCGGATACACCTGGAGAGCAAGGCCACGCGCTCAGGGGGCTGGGGCACACTCCGCAACTCTTGGGCCAGCAGCTGCCAGCAGGTGAGTGCCCAGATCGCGCCTGAAGGCTGTGCGGGGGGCAGGGAGGGATGCTGAAGGTAGGGGTAGGAGAATGAGTACTCTGAGACCAGATACGCCGGCCAAAACCCCCCACTAAAAGTGCTGACGACAGCAACGCTACCTTCTACTGAGGTTCACCAGGGCCCCACGCCAGCCCCGTATGTGCGCTCTCTCCTGTAACGTTCAAAGCAATGCCAAGTGGTGGCTCGGCATTGGTGCATTTTTCAGATGGGAAAAGTGAGGCACGTAAGTCGCCCAAGATCTCCAAGAGAGTAGGGAGATGATGGAGCTGAGATTTGAACCTGAATTCTCTTGGCTCCAAAGTCGCTCTTGTCCCATGACACTAGGCTGTCTCTGTAACTTTTACTGTTGAGAAATGGGTTTAACAGGCATCAACCACCCAAATGCCATCAAATGAATGTGGTGTGAAACAAGTGAATAATTGGAGACATGTTCCTGTGCCCCCACCTCCGTAACAGCAATGGTGCCTGACAAGTTGGTATTACCCACAGTGAGTAAAAAGAAACAGATGAAGTTAATGTCAATATCATGGCTTATTTAACTCTGTATATCCAAACTGCTATTTTAGCATGTAATCAATATAAAAAATTAGATAATTACATTCTAGTAGAACTCTTTCTGCAGTGATGGAAATGTCTTACATCTGTATCATCCAATTAGCAGCCCCTGGCCATGTGTGGCTCTTGAGCATGAAATGTAGCTAATAAGACCAAGGAACCAAATTTTTTATTTATGTAATTTTTATTAATTTACATTTAAATAACTCCTGGTGGCCAGTAGCTGTCCTATTGCACAGCGCAGAACGCAGAGGCTTCATCTGCCTCCCTCGCCTGGTTGGCCTTGCTTTTCCTGCCTTCCATGTGGTATCTGCAGAGCTCCAAGCTCACCCACCACGTCTGGCCAGCAGCCTGTGCTTCTAATGCCAGGACTCTAGCCAGCCCTGCACATCTCAGATGGCCTCTCTGTGGATGGCTGGCTTCTCTCTTCCCCTGTCCCTTCCGTTGCTGGCCTTGGGATCTCTGTGAGCTGTGTCAGTCTCTAATGCAGCCAGGAACTGCCCTCCCAGGTCCTTCCCCCCTGGGGTCCAGCATGCAGCTCCCAAGAGGAGGTCATAAACCTTTATTTGCAAGTGGCTGGCTGATGCTGAGCAGAGTCACACAGGGACTCTCCATCTGCCCCCTGCCTCCCATTTCATCCCAGGTCATTCCTTTGCTGTTGTCCGGGCCTGGCCGGCAGTGTAGTAGGTGTAGCACCCAGCACCTCCCTCCTGGGCTTCCCCGCAGTGCTGCTGTTCCATGGCATCCATCTGGCCTACGAGGGACAATCACCTTCAAGCAGCCAAGAGTCTTAAAACCCGTCAGAGCTAAGAAGCCGCCATTCCTCCAGCACTCTCCACAACTGTCTTGATTCCAAATATTTGTACCATATCAGCCACCAAAATACCCCAAGGTAGTTCACCACATCAGCATCTGCTGGAAATTGCTCGTACTCCCATGCCACATGCATTTGTCGGGAGGAATCAGGCTTCCCAATGTCTAGGTTAATAAATATAGGCACAAAACTTTGTCCATACTCCACAGATACTGACTCCCTCTGGCTCCGTCTAGTCACAGAACTTTCACAGCTTGTTCCAGTTCTCTGAGCCTCACTTTCCTCATCTACAAAATGGCTATACTAATGCCTGGAAAGTCCAGCGTATCCATAGATAAATAAAACACGTGGTTCCTGTCTGGAGGCAGATTGCAGACTGAAAAGCTACGAAACAGCACGAGAGCAGTACAGCCACATGCCAGGACAGTCACTGGTGTCACTGTGGTCAGATCCCCAGATGGGGTCACTTACCTCATGATTGACTATAAATGAGTCCACAGTATGACTCGAGCTCTCTTAGCATTCTTTTTATTTAAACATGGATTGAAGACACAATGAGATCAATCTGTAAAATGGGACTTTTGGTACTACATAGCCTACCCTTCCAGCCATAAGCTATATTCCAGGGGTCCCCAAACTTTTTAAATGGGGGGCCAGTTCACTGTCCCTCAGACCATTGGAGGACCAGACTGCGAGCCCTGGGATGAGTCGGCTGCTAAGCAGGACAGGCAGTGGCGGCAAAAACACCTGGCGGCCCAGATAAATGTCCTAGGCAGGCTGCATGTGGCCCGCGGGCTGTAGTTTGAAGACGCCTGCTGTATTCTATCAAAAAGAAGCAAAGGAAACTCTACCTATTGGAGAAACACACATGATTTTCCCAGTCAGGCCACACAGAGCTGCAGGAGAGGGCCACCCCCCTGAGCTCACCCCTTCCAAGGCTAGAGGAGCCTCCACACAAACCAGCCGTTTTCACCAAGGGCGGCCGTCTCCTCACTTGGAGACCAGAGGCAGCTATGCAGAAACCCAAAGCTCTCTCACCCAACTTGGCCAGGGGCGCCACAGCCCTCTCCCCAGGCTCTTGGCACCAGTGTTCCCGGGTCTTCACAGCACTCCCTTGCCCTCTCCCCTGTCTCCTTTGGCAGCACCTCCACCTACCTTCTCCACCCTACAGGACTCCCTCCTCCTCACCCTGCTAACCCAGCTCCATGACACCCCTGCTGGGAGCCCCCAGACACCCTGCACCTCCTCAGGCCCCACATGGCACCTGGGGCCCCAGGGCAAGCTTGTAATAACTGAGCCCTGATGGGCCAAAGGGTGGCTGAACACCCTCAGAGAAACTTGACCTCTTCCTTAGCCTGGTCCCCAAACACAAGTCCAAGAGGGCCCTCCATCACCCAAGAACAGGATGGAGAATGTCCACTGCGATGGCATTTTCTTGGATCAAGCTGGAGCAAGGAAATTCAGAACAAGTGACCACTTCTATAAATGTTTCAGAAAAAAATCTTTCAGAGAGAAAATAAAAATGGTTGAGCCAGAGACAGACTCTGTCTCCCTCAACACAGACAGTGTCTGGGCCCATTTGGGAGTGAGGACCCCTGTGCCCTGGAATCTCCCCTCAGCCTCTCCTCCACCACTGAGAGGAGACAAAGATGGGCTTTCAGAAAAGCAAGGAAGAAAGGCAAGGGACAGGGAAAACAATTGCTGTCACCATGCAGAAAGCCATACCACAGAAACCATCCTGAAACTTGGGGGCCAGGAGAGCTCACACTGTAACAAAATCAGGAAAGCAGCCTGGATGCAGAAGGAACCCTCTCCATCCTACTACTATATAAATCTGTGAGTCTCAAAGACATCATCCTCAGGGCCAGGGTCGACTTCCTGGGTGTACCACTAATGCAGTGCCAGGGGGCCCCACCCGGGGTTTGAGGCTCTGAAATTACCATTGAAATTCTTAATAGTTCTATCTTTGAGTTTGTGTTTTATAATTGAAGTCCAGTAAGGGACAATGGAGCATGAGCCAGGGGCTCCTGCATAGTCCCACCTCCCTCTGTCTCCCTGGGACAGGTTCTCAGGGGGCCCACTCCCCTGCTCCCAAGAGCCCCAGGCTCCTCCGGACCTCCCTTCCTTTCCCCACCTGAATGAGAGCAACTAGGCCGAGAGGACAAGCCTCTTGCCCACCCCTGACCCAGGTACCTACAGGTGGCAATCTTGGGGGTCACCACCGCCCTGCCTGCCACTAGGACATGACACATTAGTCCAGCAGCTGCAAGAAGATGGTGGCCACATATGCCCTGGATCATGTAGCAGGGCCCCCGGGGGCCTATAAGGGTCTGCCTATGGGTCTGCATCTCCATGCCCCAGGCAGAGCAAGATTAAGGAGCAGATAAAAATGACCATGCAGGTGGAGAGGGAGACAGGGAAGAAAGGAAAATGCATCATCACATTTTAGTACTTCAACTGTGCTTTGTTTCCTACCTTTTGAAAAGGGGCCCCACATTTTCATTTTTCACTGGAACCCACGAATTATGTAGCTGGTCCTAGTTAGGATTCATGTACATCCGAGGTTCTCAACCTTCCTAATGCCGCAGTGTATTTTCATTGTTAAAAGGGGTCTCGACCCACAGGTTGAGAACCACTGATGTATATGATGTTCCTTTTCAATTCCAAACTCTCTACCCCTGCTCCTCAGCTGTGTTAGAATCGCTCACCCCTTCTCTTAAGTGAAAACAGACAGAAGCCCCCCCAGGTAGTTGCCACAGAGGCCAAGGGGGACCCAAGCATCTGCCCACATCCCAGGCAGAAGGTGGCTGTTTCCTTCTCTGACCTTGCTCAGTGCCCCTGACTTCTCTTGCCAAGTGAATGAGGCTGATAGATCGGTGGCAATGTCAGGCCCTTTCATCCTCACACAGGCCAAACACAAGCTTGGTGTTAGGCAGCCTTGTGCCTCAGGCTGCAGATGAAAGGAAAGTGGGGACTGGAACAGCTCTCAGAGTGCAGGTGTCAAAACAAAAGGGGAGGCTGGGGAGAAGGGGGGGAGGATCTGCTGGGAATGGAAGGGTAACATGGGGACTGTAAGTTAAGGAGCCAGGCCTGGTTAGTCTAGGTCTGGGGGGAGGGGGACAGGCTGTCAGCTGGAGGAAAAGGGAAATCAAAACTATTGAAAGGCGAGGATTAGAGTTCACAATGGGCCTGATTGCACTACTTTCCCTGCTGCTCCCAGCCTCCAGGTCTGTCCCTGGCAGAGGGAAAGCTCATACTCTGGCGATCTGCTTATCTGGGGCAACTGCGAGGAATTCAGGCAAATCCAGATCGGGCCCAAGTTTCCCTCCCAAAGAACCTGTGGTCCTAGAAGATATTTTTTTAAAAAAGAAACAAGAATGAATCAGTCCCCACTGAACAAAAAGGAAAACAACAGGGTTGTTCATGGTTCACAGCCCAGCGTCCCTGGGACTCCGCAACAGGGCAGAACCAGGGGCTATTTTATTATCTGCAGAAGCCTGGATGCATTTCCCCAAGGCAAAATCACTCCACCTGGGTCTTCATGAATTCACTGTATTTGGCCAGAGCAGGCCAGTGGGGCAGTTACTCTGTCAGCCCTGCTATAGGGGGCGCTACAGTATGGCTGGACTCGTACCTACACAGGGAAAAAACTACATCCAGGAGACTCATCCCTCTGAACTAGTGTGACATGAAAGGCTGGAAGAAATGTGGTGTTTCCATAGGATGGGGACAGGAAGGAGGCAGGACACTGCGCCCTCAGGCTTGCTGTGAGATACAGGTGGCTGCCGAGCTCCTATCTCAGGACGGCAGTTTCTCACTGGTGCCTGTCACTTGGGGTCTTCCTTCATGCCCTTCCCAGACACCACACTCACCCACTCTTAACTGCCCTAGTATCTCTGCAAATGCGAGGTCCACGCTGAGGAGTGGGAGGGCGCATGGGAGGACCCTCGTGATGAAAAACAGGGAGATGTTTCAATCTTCCAATCACAAAAGCCAGACAACCCTGAGGCCAACTCGGGCCCTGCCACCTACCAACTGCAGGACTGAGCCAAGTGCTCCACGGGTCTCTACGTCTCAGTCTCTCATTTGAACAGTGAGGATGTTTGGTCCCTTGACATGTTCCTCTCTAAGGAGGAAACACAAGAGGCCTGCCACAGAAACTAGAGGGGGGGAAGGATGCCCACTATTGCTACAACTAGGAGGCCCACTATTGCTACAACTACATACCTTTGGTCAGAGGTGGTAGTTAATGTGATTAGATGAGAGAAAACAACAGGTATAAGAATTGGAAAGAAAAGAGGAAAGTTTGGCCTGTCTGTAAAGCCCAGAAAGATCAGTGTAAAAACTACGTAACAAACAATAATTTAGTAAAGTAGCAGGTTAACTTTAAAAACATCAAAAATCAATGTTTCTGGGCACAATGATTCTAGCTTATTGTCCCATCTACTTGGGAGGCTGAGGCAGGAGGATTACTTGAGCCCAGGAGTTCTGGTACAGCCTGGGAAACATAGGTGAAATCCATCTCAAAAAACAAACAAAAAACCAATGCTATTTATGTAGACACACAAAAAAAGATATAAGAAGAGAACATCTCACTTATGATAGCATAAAATAAAATGAAATACTCCTGCATAAACTTCAGAAGTACTCAAAGTCTAGGTCAGATGCTAATAAAATCATCCCAAAAGGCACAAAAAGTAATGTTGAACAAATGGAAAGAAATAGTATGTACTCAACTAAAACGGCTCCATAGCACAAAGACGTCAATTCTCTCTAAGATAACTGACAAATTTAATACAGTCCCATCTTTTTCCTAGAGCTAGATAAGTTGGTTACAAGTATCATTTGTAAGAACACAAAAGGCAAGAATATCCAGAAAGGAAACACTGAGAAAAGAGCAAGAGGGAGGAGAATGGGAAGGGAAGTGGCAGCCCCATCAGACATTAAAACATTTAAAGCCTCTGCCATTAAAACAATTTAGTACCATCATGAAAAAGATTGGACAATCATGGGAAAGGATAGAAAATCCAACAGGAGGCTCTATTGCATCTAGAAATTTAGTATTAATAAAGGCAACATTTGAAACCAATGGAGGGAAGAATGGGCTTTTTAGTAAGTGATATTCAGATAACTGATAGTCAGGTTATCTATCTAGTTCCTTACTATCTAAGGTAGTTAATAAAATTGGATCCATCCTTTGCTGTACCCTAAGGATCAGTTCCAAATGTATCCCAAGTTTAAGGAAACCACACAAATGGAAAACGGATGAATTCCTTCCTGACCTAGGTTTGGGAAAATGTCCCTTATTATAATTCAAAAGCAACAAGGGAAGATATTGATAACGGTGATAACCAAAAATTTTTAAGTTTGCAAAATAACACGGCAAGCAAAACTAAAAGATGAATGACAAACTCAAAAAAAAATTGCAACTCAGAATACAAAGGGTTACTATCTCAATTCTAAAAGCAGCATATGAAATTAGAGGTTAAAATAAAAAACCCAATAGTGCTGCTTTATTTTTAAATAGGCTAAGAGATATGGATAGACAGTTGACACAAAATATAGATGAAAATGGCTCAAATGCACCCATAATAAGAGAAATTTTTTAAAAAAACCTATCTGAGGTATCATTTTGAACTATCTGATTGGTAAAACTCTGAAAGTGTGTTGATCTATGTTATTGGTGAAGCTCTAAGGAAACAGGCACGTTCATACGGGGCTGATAGGAATGGGAAATGTTGTAACACCGATGGGGAGGACTTTGGCAATATCTAGAGAAATTATATAGGCATTTCTATAATTTGACCTAGCAAACCTACTTCTAAGAGACTCTCCCAATGACACAGTGGCAGAAATATGAAAAGAGGTACAAGGCTGTTCACTTCAATCCTATCTGTAAGACCCAAGACTGGAGACAATCCAGATATACCTATTAGGCGAGGATTAGTTGAATAAAGTATGATATATTTGCAAAAAAAAAAAAAAAGAGGAAAAGCTCTAGAACTATTACAGAGTGACAATTCCCAGGATACACTGAGATAAAAAGCAAGGTGAAAAGAGTCTGTTTCATCCCACCACTTATCCGAGAAAGAAGGATATTAACATATATATCTATGTAGCACGTTTGCTTACATGAAAAAAATGAAAAAAGACCAACCATAAATGTTTTTATATAATCACTTTAGGAGGAGGGAGGGAATAGAGCAGAGAGGAAAGGAATGGCTGCTAGAGGTTTTCTAATTTATCTTGTTATACAGAGATGACTTTGGAACCAAGAAAACAGTTTGCAGAATTATAAAACAAAATTGAATCTTAAAAAGCAAATCCTAAAAATCAAAAATAAGAGGAAACAAATGAATCCAAGTGGATGGCATAGTCACACAGAAAAGAACTATTCCAAGTGACGTTTTTTTTTTAGAGACAGATTCTCACTCTGTCCCCCTTGTTAGAGTTTTGTGGCATCACAGCTCACAGCAACCTCCAGCTCCTGGGTTTAGGCGAATCTCTTGCCTCAGCCTCCTGAGTAGCTGGGACTACAGGCGCCTGCCACAACACCTGGCTATTTTTTGTTGTAGTTTGGCCGGGGCTGGGTTCGAACCCACCACCCTCGGAAAATGGGGCTGGTGCCCTACCCACTAAGCCACAGGCGCCGCCCTATTCCAAGTGACTTTTTAAACCACAGCGATTTGACTGTACGTTCTTAGTGAAGATGCAAAAGAGAGCCACAAAAAAAAAAAAAAAAAAAAAAAAAAATTACCACTTAGTTTTCAGTAATCCTCTTGCTGGCTGTTGCATTGACGTTTATCGTGCTGACATCAGTGTATCTGTGTGCACATATGCTGTTGAATATAGTAAAAGAGTAATTATAACCATGTTATTGAAAACTGAGACTTTTAGTACGAGTGAAAGGAAATAGTTGTAAGACTATTAATAGTTGTGACAATTCTTTTATTGAATTGGAATTGGAATTATCAGTATGTAAACTCAGGATACAAGTGATCAAAAGTCTGTACCCATTTCCAACTCTGGCTGCTAAAAAGATCTAGAACCAAGGGCCAGCCCAGTGGCTATAAGCATTTTTAGGCTCATATTTTGATCTTTAACAGCCACCTTTCTAAAAGAACAAGGGCCTCAGCTCAGTGCCTGCGGCTCAAGTGGCTAAGGCACCAGCCACATACACCTAAGGTGGTGGGTTCGAATCCAGGCTGGACCCGTCAAACAATAATGATAGCTGCAACCAAAAAATAGCCAGGCGTTGTGGTGGGCGCCTGTGGTCCCAGCTACTTGGGAGGCTGAGGCAGGAGACTCGCTTGAGCCCAGGAGTTGGAGGTTGCTGTGAGCTGTGATGCCACGGCACTCCAGGGCGACAGCTTGAGGCTCTGTCTCAAAAAAAAAAAGAAAAGAATAAGGGCCTCTTGGGAAACTAAGAACAGGAAATATACTGAATGAGTGTAAAACATCTTGTCATACCAGAAAGCAAGAAAGCTTTAAAGAAATACTACAGTTGTATTGAAATGACTTAAAAGCCAATTTAAATAAGCTCCCAGTAACCAAAAATGGTAAGAATCAATAAGAATATTAGGAGGGCTTCCAGACAGCTGAGCAAGAACACACCCAGGTGCTGGGAGGGTGGCGCACTCCAGCTCCACGAGGGCAGAAGCTCCTGTGCTCAGGACCCCTCTACTCCTCACGCTATGGAACCCAGAGCAACAGCGAGCTGAGGTCAGGATGGACCCAAAGTATGGACACCAAGGAAACTGTTTAGGACGAACAGAAATCAAGAGAAGCAACATGAAGCCTGAAGACCAGGATGTGCTGTACATGAAAGGACAGGAAAGGTCCAATCAGGAAATCAGCAGGGCCAAGACACCCACCCACCCACCCTCCTTTCTTGGCTGAGCCACACAGAGTTGCCAGAGAATATAAGTGATATCAAGGAGTATTCAGCGTATGCTTGGAACCCACAGCAAAAGGGAGGATTTCATGGTTTGTTGCAATTCTGAAGGCTACAGTAACACCACAGAAGACAAAAAGTCTAACCCAAATTTCTTTGAACAGAGACACGACACCTCTCATCAGAGAAGCAAATGGACTCTGGTAGGACCTACACCCAGCACTTCAGTCTCATAAATGGTCCTCAGGCTCAGAGAGTGGACATAGAAGACAGCCGACCCGGTCCCAGGGCAGTTGCGACATTAATAGTAGTGGCCAGGGACATGAGCAGTAGTGGGAACAAAACCAGAAGAAGGGCCAGCACGGATCAGAACACTCCAACCCACACTCTCCTCACCCTGGAAAACCCAGGCTGTTTCTTCACTAAGCTCCAGTCCTTCCAGGTCTCAGGGGAACCACAGCGAGGAACATGGGTGCCCCACATCGCTGTGCAACCTGATACAAACCGGGATTCTCCTCCCCGTGTACCTTTTTCAAGTGGGCAGCACTCAGATCAGTCTTTCCCACCTTCACTGATGTCAAAGTCTGGCTCAAAGTTACAGAAACCACTGCCTCTGCTCGGCCGATGGATAGAAAGGTGTGCACAGAACCCAAGCTGTGCTCTGCGCCCTGCGGCAGGGCTGGGCTGAGGCCTCCAGCAAGGCGCCTCTCGCCCCGCTGAAAATACCTTCCCAGCTGCTGCGTCTTAGTCACACACTTAGAGCTTTTAATGTGGTGACTGTACGAAGCAACCGGCCGTGAAATCATGATTGCACTTGAAACTGCCTTTTTACCTTAATAGTATAGAATGTAAAAGTTTAAAGGTGAAAAAAGAGTTTAAAGAAAAACTTGGAAATGACTCCCAAGTGGATCCACGGATCTGTTAGCTTCCTTTCTTGGGAAATACAGATGGCATCATTCGAGGTTTTCAAAGATTACAACGACAAGTCAGTTATAAATTAAAAGCATGATCCATTCTAAAAAAGATTATCAACAAGCCTATTGACTGCAATGAACTGAAACACAGCAAATACGTTTAAATCCATGAGCTCAGCATGATATCTCCCCCCAAAAATCCACTAATTAATCACCTTTGGAGTCTACTAAGGAACCAACTCGTTATTTTGAAAACTGGTAAATAATGAGAAAGAAACGAGCTTTTTTTCCTGCCATTGTAAGATTTATAAGTATATTAGATGAGAAAGAGAAATAATTGAAGCAAGAAAGTATCTTTTTATAGAAGCATTCCAGCTAACACACACAAAGAGGATAATAGTGATAGAATTAAAAATCTTACTTATGCCTATAAGAAGTATTACTAAATATAATTAGGATCTCACCACATTGCAACCATCGAAAAATTCTGGCTCTAGGCAATGACAATCATCAAATAGCTACTAGCTACAGAAGAGAACACCAGATATGGAATTCCTCCTGGTGAGTACAGGCCGCCACCCAGGAAGCAGTCTTGCAAAAAAAAAAAAACAATAGTAACAGAACATCATTAAGCCTCCAGATGAAACCACTAATTTACAGAAAATGCAGAAGTCAGCTGAACATGTTAATCGACACCACAGAGATGGGAAACTACAGAACAAAAGCCCCAACTTTTTCAACAAATAGGAATTGCAAGGGAGAGAGTAGAGCTGGAGAGGGAAACGTGTAAATGAAGAGACTACCATTTCAGCTCCCTAAATGGACTTTATCTGAATGATTATTCAACAAACTGTACTGAAAAATATCTCAGACACTGAGGAAAGACGAGCACCGGATCTACGATGAGACTGAGGATCTATTACCGATTTTGAGATGGGATCATGGTTGTGAGGTTATGTGTTTTTTAAAGCATTCTTACAATTTGACAATACATGCTGTAATATTCCAAGAAGAAATAATGCGGTACCCAGAATGTGTTCCAAAAACAATGAGGCAGCAAAAAACATGCAGGGATGTAAGTGATGCCAAATAGGAACGTGGTGGGTGAGAGTGGCAGGGGCCCGTTTCATACCCGACTTTCTCTGTACGTAAGTTTGACATTTTCATAATGAAAATGAAGACCTACCTCACAGTGTTGGTCTCAGGGTACTAAGTGAAATGACGTATGTACGTTGCCTGGCACGTAATTGATGCCCAGTTAAAGTTTGTGGAATTGAATAAACCCAGAGATACACACACACAGTGCGCAGTAACACAAGAATCTGTGTCTCCACACACCAGCTGTTCACCCTCCATGTGGGCAGACCTCTCAGGAAGCACACCCAGGGCGAGGGGCTAGAGGGCAGGTGGGGCAGGCTGGCTCTGGGGTCTGCACTCTGCTCCCCTGTGGGGAGGTGAAACAGGGAATATGCAATAATAAACCAAAGTCCTGCCGGCTGTTTTTTACTGGAGTTGGGAGGAGTGTAATTCCTGCCAGGTCTGGGGCAGGGGAAGCCCCCAAGCGTCACAGAAGCAAAAGAACCTTCTGCTGACATGTCCTGGTGAGAGAGAAGACATCTCAACACCACCTCTCAAAACAAAGCCCACCAAGACTTTCTAATGGGGTGCACTCTCCAGAAGAGCGAAATTCAAACTAATTTTTTAAAAAGCCTGTCAGCTGGCATGAGTGCCAACCCAAACATGGCAGCTCTTTCCCAGAAGTTAGAGAGAACGGCTGCACCCAGCAGAATGCTGTCTATCCGGGGTCCCCAGCATCTCCCACCAAAGTCCAGGACTCAATTTAGGCAAATACAACCGAGTTTATTGTCATCTGGCTGAGGGAAAGCACGTAATGACACATCCGTCTGGTTGTAAAGGAGCCAGTGGAGCTGGCTGTCACAAATGCTTTATGCAGAGGACTGAGGAGCTGCTTCAGCTGTCCCAGGAGGCCGTGCACGCGGGGCACAGTGGGTGGGGAACTCCACCACCAAACTGACCACCGCTGGAAAACAACTGGTAGTGGTTACTTACATATTCTCAGAGACCACTGAATAACCGCCTCACTAGGTCTCAGGCCCTAAGACTTGGGGGAAACGCGACAGTGTGGCACCAGAAAAATGAAGTTAGAAAACCTATCCACCCCCCTTTCCTCAAGCTCTCTCTGGGCAAAATTATAAGAGGATGAAGTGCCTGGCCGGAATTTAACTGCCCACACCTACCCGGCTGCTACCTGTCCTCTCCCCTCCCCTGGCTCTGCCACCAGAGCACTTCCAAGCATCATCCCCAGCATGAAATTTCACCACATCTCCATCATCTTCATTCCTACCCTCCAGGGAAGAGCCCCGTCTTCAGGGCCCCCTGCCAGCTCTGAGAAAGGCAGCCAGAGGAATTCGCTGTTACTTGCACAGGAACTTGGGCTCATCTCCTAACCCACCAGGGTCTGTTCTGTTCACCTGTATAATGGAAATGCAGACCCCTCTCTCATGAGAAGCAAATGAGGCAGGGGCTGAAGGCCCCAGGCACTCACTGTGTGGGGGCTCCCACAGGCGTCAACTGCTCCAGGTGGTGGTGGGTGCCGGGGAGCATGAGCCCCAGGCCAGCCCCAACCAGGAGCCGCATGCTGGGGCAGCCGTGGGCAGGGCCCTGGGTTCCCAGGCACAGTGTGCCCAGATCCCCCAGAAGGGGCACAGGCACTCTGGGGCTAGATCTAGGAGTTCACCTCCAACATTTCCTAACAAAATTATTGACTTTGAGAAGACATGGGGATAGAAGATCATGGGGATAAAACTGTCGGCAGTGTTCACTGTGACCCAGGACCTCAGAGCTCAGAGCTCTGCGTGTGACATCTGAGTTTTAATAAGAGCATTTAGTCTAGGGCTGGGCGCAGTGGCTCACACCTGTAATCCTAACGCTGTGGGAGGCCAAGGCAGGTGGATCACCTGAGCTCGCCAGTTCAGCATGAGCAAGAGTGAGACCCCATCTCTAAAAAATAGCCAGGCATTATGGCAGGTCCCTGTAGTCACAGCTACGGAGGCCGAGGCAAGAGAATCACTTGAGCCCAAGAGTTTAAGGTTGCTGTGAGCTGTGATGCCACAGCACTCTACCCAGGGTGATAAAGTGAGACTTTGTCATAAAAAAGAATGTTTAGTCTCTGTCTCATTAAACAGAATGTTTAATCCTGTCAGCAACATCAGGGGTTACCCAGGAAGGTGAAATCATCTCGGTGTAGGTAGTAGTAGCTTGGCCTGCCAGAACAAAGGACCACAGACTAGGTGGCTTTAACCAGAGAAATTCATTTTCTCACTATTCTGGGGGCTGTAGGTCTCAGATGAAGGCGCCAGCAGCGTTGTTTTCCCTTGACTCACCAAGGGGTGTGTTCACCCCGTGTCTGCTGTGGGCTTCCTCTGCACATCTGTGCCCGAGTTTCCTCTCTTCCAAGGACACCAGTCATCCTGGATCACAGGCCTCTCAGGACATCCTTCTAACTGACCTCTTTACAGACCCTAGCTCCTAAGATGTCGCATTGTGAGGGTACAAACAGCTAAGTTATAATGTGTGCATTTGTTAGGGAGAGTCCCTCTTATAGTCATGTCAGCCCCCAAGAGTGCCATAAACACTTACATTGTGCCCATTAAGTGGGAGCACACCAAGCCTCGGCCCTCCTCCCCTCCCTCTCCTCCTTTATCCCCTTCTCCCCAACTTGAAGGACAGTCTCATTCTGAGGTACTGAGGGTTAGGACTTCAACCCACAAATTTGGGGGGAGAGAACAATTCATCCCATAACACCCATTTTATAGATTAAAAAACTGAGGCACACAGAGATTAAGTTCCTCATTGAGTTCGTGTTCTAGCCAGGATCAGTTCAGTGTTGTTTCTACCCCTAAAACATTACTAAAAACCTCATTCACTGGCTTGGTGCCCGTAACACAGTGGTTACAGCACCAGCCACATACACCAAGGCTGGCAGTTCGAACCTGGCCCAGGCCAAGTCAACAATGACAAATGCAACAAAGAAATAGCCAGGTGTTGTGGCAGGTGCCTGTAGTCCAGCTACTTGAGAGGCTGAGGCAAGAGAACCAGTTAAGCCCAAGAGTTTGAGGGAGCTGTGACATCACAGAACTCTACTGAGGGCAATAAAGTGAGACTGTCTCTAAAAAAAAAAAAAATCTCATTTATAAGACCAGAGTGATTCCAGTCACAGAACCCTAGTAGGTAAATAGGTCTTGATATACTCTGAGCACCTCCCGTTCGGTGAGATAAAGCAGTAATCAATACCAGCCCTGCTCCGTGAGGAGCTTAAGCTCCAGGATGTGCCTCCTTTTTCTCCCCTTTTCTGCCTCTTCTAATTTGGAGGAAACTGTCAGAAACGGCCATTGATCTTTACCCAAATGCAGCTGGAACTGGAACTGCTTTAACTGGGACGCACAGAGCTGGGCGGCTTCCAGCTTGTCCGACAGCTCAGAACTGAGCCTTGAAAGTTTAATAGCTTTGCTGCGGGGGAATGGTGCAGCCCTCCTTAGGATTTCAAGTTTTCTTTTTCAGTGATTTTAATGTTCAGAAAAATGTGCTGAGCAGTCAGTCCTCAAGGCAGAACATCTTTATCTGAGAGAAGTTCAGGGACTCCCCGTGGTGCACAGCGCCAGCTCCCCCAGGCCACTCCACCATGGGAGGTGGGCAGCCGCACAGGCGACCCACATCAGGGGTGTCCACAGACTGCTATGCTGGGACCCCCGTCCCCATCAGGGCAATCACCTCCCACCACCACCTTGCTTCCTGGGCCTCTCGAAGAACTCAGAGTTTGTTGTAAGGGTGAGGCCACACCCCTAGGAGACACCCCACATGCCACCCCTGTAGTCTGGGGTGAGGCGTGTATCTGTTACATCCCACCAACCAAAGGCCACTGAGAAGATACTTGTAGATGGGCAGTGTCAGGGTTAGCAGCACGGAGCAGCAAAAGAGAAATCCTAGAACCGGGGGCGTCCCACATAGAGAGTTAGGAGAGGCTTGCGGTGAGGTTTGGGCTTGCGCTGGGTGGTTTGGGGAAGTTTGGTGCTATCAGGAAGTGGGAGCAGTTTGATGACAGAGGATCTTACTTACCTTTTCCCAGGAGGTAGGAGGCATGAAGCAGGCACGGAGCCGTAGTTAGCAAAGAAGCTGTAGTCTTTCCTTACTTGCTTCAGCTGGGAGGGGATGTTGCGTTTTGTGGTTGCAGAGTGTTTTTGCCTCTCTGCCCAGATGCAATCACAGTGTCCCCGTCTCTTTCTCCTTCTACGTGACCCTGCCTGATTATTGTTGATACTCTGTAAACTCGTGCAGGCACGTGAAAATCCCGTGGCCCAGCCGGTAGCTGCCAACTGCCGCGGCTGTGGTCGTGCTTCCTCACCAAGCCAGGCATCCTCAGCCTCCTCACCCGTGACAGTGGGAGGACTGTAGGGACAGACCTGATACGCTGGGGACCTCTCTCCATGCAAGGCCCTTGAGGTCAGGCTGTGGTGTAATTTCTTGGGCTGCGCTGGGACGTTAGAACGTGGGGCCCACGTGCCTCACAAATGCTGAGCAGGAGCATGTGTGGGACCCCGGCTGCTGCCCTTCTCCCCAGAGTCTGTCTGCATAGTCCTGCATCTGAGCGACAAACTGAGGCCAAAAGGAACAAGGCAGGCCCTGCTTCCGCCTTTGCAGAAGGGAGACCCCAGCCCCATTCCTAACCCTCTAAGAATCAGTTTTCCTGTCTTAAATTGAGAGAGGATAATCCCCATTTCATAGGGTTGCTGTGAGAATGCTGGGAGATGATGCAGATGAACTAAAAGGTCTGCTTCCTGCCAGAGCAGTGGCTCACACATGTAATCCCAGCACTTTGGGAGCATCACTTGAGGCCAGGAGTTCGGGAAGGGAGACATTCACCTGCTCTTGCTCCCTGCTGTTTCTCTCAAGACGTAGCTGGCACACAGGTGCACAATAAATAGTGAATAAATCAAGAAATGGAAGTGCCCAGCAAAATAATCAGTTAATAAGAGACAGCTCTGTTGGTTGTCATGACAAAGGACCATTGGTTGGCTTAAAACAATGGCAATGTATTCACTCACATCCCTGGAGACTGGAAGCTGGAAATTAAGGTGTCAGCAGGGTTGGGTCCTTCCAAGGGCTGTGGGGGAGAATCTGATCAGGCCTTTCTCCAGCTGCTGGCGATGGCTGGCAATGCTAGGGACGCCCTCATCTCTGCTTTCTCCCCCTGTGTCTGTATCCAAACTTCCCTCTTCTCATAAGGACACCAGTCCCATTAGATTAAGGTCTACACAAATAATTTCATCTTGATCACAGCTGCAAAAAGATCTTATTTCCAAAGAGTCACGTTCACAGGTACTGAGGGTTAGGATTTCAACTTATATTTGGGGTGATACACAATTCAACCCTTAACGATAGCTGTTGTGTTTTTCTCACATTATAGTCCCAATTTCCAATATTTTGTTCTGTTTTCTCAAATGCCATTTAAATAGGTTCCAGAAATTGCGACCTTTCTGCACCTAACTCACTTCATCCTTACTTTCTTTGCACTTGAAATTAGATCCCACACCCGGCCAAACCACTTGGGCTCTGGGGGTTGAGAAAGGGAAGAGAGAACTGTCCATACAGTAGGAACGCAGTAAATAAATGTCTCCAAGTTACTGTGTCACGTTGGACGACTTACTCCACCTCTCTGATCCTCAGTTTCCGCAACTGTTAAATGAAGGGATTGGATCTCACTGACGTCTCCCTGCAGACACAGAGGGCTAGGCCACTTGTCTTCCATGACTCAGGCAGACAGGTGAGATGGGCTACGAACAGGCTTAGCACTGCTAACTCCTACCTCTGTTTTCACTTTGACTGCTAATTGGCTGTGTGCCCTGCGACAAATTCCTTACCCTCTGAGGCTTTTCATCTGCAAAATCAGTGAGTAGAATCCGCTAATCTCCCCAGCCTCCAGCCATCAAAGGTGCTGTCACTGCTCCTCAATATCTCTGAACACTGGACAGAGCCTAAAGAAAAGAGGCAGTCCTAGTCCTTGGCGCTCAGCTGGCTGCCTGGCTGGCACTGGGACTGCTCAGTACACACTGGCCACCTCCTTCATTCCTGAGGGTCACATGGGGCCTATGCCCTGACCCTGATGAAGCAACAGTTCTATTTAACCCTCCACACCTGCCAGACTACATCCCAGGTGTTGCCAAATGGCAGTGGGCGGAAAAATTGTCTAGACAGGGGGTTTACTGAGGGAGAGCGCAAAGCCCACACCTGATCCAACTTCACAAAAACTCAGATTAAATTAAACCAATGAACAGCAGGAATTTTCGACTTGGACAGCCCCCAGGACATATTGGATACAGGTGGGCCTTCTCTCTTCCCCTTGAACACACCACCATCATGGCCCCAGCCACCCACTGTGGCAATTCTGGGCCTATTAGTACACTGGGAACCCTGAAGAATAGTGGTAGCCTCATTATTCCTGAACCTGAAACCTTGCCCAATGCCAGGTATAAAGGAAGAACAGGAGACGGGGAGGGAAGGACACTGAGCTAGTCTATCACAGTGGCTGATGTGCAAGCTATAGAGTCCAAAAGAACAAAGTTCAGGCTGGGCGTGGTGGCTCACTCCTGTAATCCTAGCACTCCGGGAAGCCAAGGTAAGAGGATTGCTTGAGCTCAGGAGCTCGAGACCAACCTGAGCAGGAGCAAGACCATGTCTCTACTAAAAATCAAAAAATTAGCCAAGCATTGTGTTACTTGAACTCCCAGCTACTCTGGAGGCTAAGGCAGGAGGACTGCTTGAGCCCAGGAGTTTGAGGTTGCTGTGAGCTAGTATGACGCCATGGCACCCTAGCCTGGGCAATAGAGTAAGACTCTTATCTGAAAAAAAAAAAAATAATAAAGTTCAAGCACTGGTTTTCCCATTGACCAATCTTGTTACCCAAGACAAATCTCTTAACCTCTCAGAATTTCAGTGATCCTATTGTGAGATGAGGATAATATTCAGTCTACAGGGTTGTTGTGGGAATTAAATAATTCACTGAGAGCCCTTAGCATAGTGCCCGCCATGATAAGCACTGAGTAGACTGCGGTAGGAATTCACATCATTACTTTTAGTAGTTACAATAATAATAACCATGCAGATTGCATAGCACTTCTGACACCATCTGCCCAGACAAGTTTGCAGTCCCCGAGGAGGAAGAATTAGTATTTGCACAATAGCCCACAAGGGTGGGCCATGGTGTCTCAGGAGCACCCCACTTGGTGGCAACAATACCAGAGTGGCTTCCAGGCCAAATCAGAGTTGCCTCCCTAGAACCCCTTTGGCATGGGGACCCCTAGGCTACTGCCTCTGACTGGGGTCTCTTGACACGTGGCGCCACCTGCTGGCTTCTCTGGAACTGTCTTACACACCCAGCTGCAAAATGTGATTTATGTGGTCCTGAATCCCTATAATCATCTCCTCACTGCCAAAGCTACTTTGATCCTGGGAGGCCAGACACACAATTCATACCACACTGCAGTTGCTCTGTGCATGTCATAATTTCCATGACAACTCCCAATTTCCTGAGGATTATAAATCAACCATAAAATTTCACTTTACCCTGAGACTTTACATATATTAGCAAGTCTGTTCTTAATCTCTTCTGGTTCTGTTTGTGACAGAAGAACCCCCGCCTCCTTTCCTCTTTCAGTGTTGATTTGGAGCTTAGGTCAGAGCTTAAGTTCAGAGTCAGGGGTCATGAGTTCCAGCCTCAGCTCACCAAATACTTTGCCCAGGTCCCTAGTCTCTCCTATTTCAGCTTCCTTATCTGGAAAAGGAGGGAGATAATTACACCTGCCATCATGGCCCCAATCCTTTTAAAATGTAAAAGAGAATAATGTAAGTGGGAAAGCCTTTGTTAACGTTAGATTAGGCTACAACTTTTCAGCCTGTGGTATAATTAGTGTTGCATGTAAGTACAGAATCTTTAGTGATGGTGACATGCTCTGCCCTGCCTCCTTCCTCACCAGCAGCCTCCCAGTTTGTCTCGGTAGCCACTGTGGGGCTCACATAGAATTCAGTTCTATTCTGTTCATTCATCAGACAGTGAATGCAGGTCTGCTGTGCATCAGGCACTATGCAAATTTAAATATTATAGAGTCAAAATGCTGAGACTCTGAGACCTGAAGATATGGATAAGATGAAGAAGAAATAAACCCACACATCAGTCCGGGCCTGTTAAGTGCCCCTGTTGGTGCTGGGCGTGTAATGGATGTCAACAGTATGTCGCACAAGAAGGATTCACAAAGTTTTACAAAGGCAGCTTTGGTACACAACTCGGGTAATGGGTAGTGGGTGAAAACATGAAGAGTCCTACAGTTTTTCTGGTAACTGAAAATTTCACCCTCACTTTAAGTCAAAGACACAATCTCAGTTCACAAGAATGTCTAGTCAATATATTGTTCAACCTATCAGCCCTCATTCTCTCCCCCTCCCAGTAGGGCCCAACACCTGGGGAGGGCATGAGGTCAGCTGTGCTCAGAGATGAGAAATATGGTGTCTGGTGCAAAACAGAGCCAGGACTTGAACCTCAGTTTCCCAATCCAAGTCTAATATGTTGAGTCCTATACCCTCTTTCTTGTTTATGTTCACACAAGATTGGATGAGCATTTCCCTGCCCTGCCTGGTCCCCTGTCAGAATCCCATTCTTGGTCATAGAGTCCCAGCCCATCTCCCTGCTCCTCAGCCAGCTTGTGGCTTGGGCATGGAGGGTAGTTTCAGGCAAAGGAAGGATGAGGATTCTTCTATAATTCTTCCAATAGAGCATCAGCCACTCCACCCTGCCAACAATCCACTAAATTGCCCATTCTGTTCCATTGGAATAAATTGAGGTCATGTGTCTGCATATGGAGAACAGTATATTCCCCTCAGTAAGTTAGGCTAGGTTCGGGGGTAAAGCATATCTGTTCCTGGGTTGCCCGAAAGTGTCCCTTAGTTCCAACGGCAATTAAGGAAATGAACATGTATAGGGCATGTACTATAGGCCATTGTACAACAATGCACCAGCTCACAGGGCACAGTCTGTGAGGGAATTTTTAGCCAGTAAACAAATAACTGTATTGGAATACCCTCCCTACTCACCTGACATCCCTAATGACCTTTTTCTTTACCCCCCAGTAAAGGAAATATTGAAAGGAAGACATCTTGATAACATTCAGGACATTTGTTGGCATGCCAGAAAAAGAATTTCAAAATTGCTTTGAAGTTTAGATTAGGCACTGGAATCAGTGCATAGCTTCCCAAGGAGAGTACTTCCAAGGTGATTGTAGTGATGTTCAACCATTACCTACATTGCACTTTTTCTAGGATAAGTTCATGAACTTAATTGTCAAACCTCCTATTATGTATTAGTCAGAGTTCTCCAGAGAAACACAACCAATACAATGCGTATAGAGAGATTTGCTTTAAGGAATTGGCTCACATGGTTATGAAGGTTAGCAGTCCAAGGTCAAGGTGTGAGCAGGTTGGAGGCACAGGAAAGAGCTGAAACTGAGGACATCCCAGTTCAAGCCTGAGGACCATCTGCTGGCAGAATCCCATATTTTGCAGGAGACCTCAGTCTTTGTTCTATTAAATCCTGCAACTGATTGGATAAGACCCACCTACATAATGGAGGGCAATCTATTCAAAATCCACTGGTATAAATGTTAATACCATCCAAAAACACCTTTACAGAAACACCCAAAATATTTGACCAACTATCTGGACAAATAAGATGGCCCAGCCAAGTTAATCCATAAAATTGACCATCACATGCTCTTTCCTTCTGTGACTTGCTTTCTTCACTCATTGTGTTTTGGGGATTTGTCCATTTTGATAGATGTAGCATTTCACTGTATACAAAGAGATTTTTAAAATTTCATGGAAAAACAGAATTAAAAGGTAAAAAATAAAACTGCAAACTTACTTTCTCAACATAAGCTCCATCAAGTTCAAGACACTTTTATAAGCAATGACACCAGCCATTTAGTCCATCCCTAAAGAATTGAGGGTCCTTTAAACATTTCAGTGCAGTCTTCTTTACATTATTAACTGAAGAAAAACGAATGCCTTTAAAAATATTTTTTTTAAGATTAATAAACAAAGGCTGGGCGTGGTGTCTCGCACCTATAATCCTAGCACTCTGGGAGGGTAAGGCAAGTGGATTGCTTGAGCTCAGGAGTTTGAGAACAGCCTGAGCAAGAGTGAGACCCTGTCTCTGCTAAAAATAGAAAAAGTAGCCCATCATGGCAGGCACCTGTAGTCCCAGCTACTGGGGAGGCTGAAGCAGGAGGATCCTTGGAGCCCAAGAGTTTGAGATTGCCATGAGGTACAGTGACACCACCACACTCTACTCAGGGTGACAGAATGAGACTCTGTCTCTAAAAAAAAAAAAAAATTAGTAAACAAAAAAGTCAGAAGGAGCCAAATCAAGGTGGATGGATGCCGGTGGCTTCCCATGGAAACTCTCACTTGTTTGATGAGAGGGATGAGCAGGAATATCGCCATGGTAGACAAGGACTCTGTGATGAAGCTTTCCTAGACATTTTTATGCTAAAGCTTTGGCTATCTTTCTCAAAACACTCTCATAATAAGCAGATATTATTGTTCTTTGGCTCTACAGAAAGTCAACAAACAAATTGCCTTCAGCATCCCCCCAAAACTATTGTCATGGCCTTTGGCCTTGACCAGTCAACTCTTGCTTTGAATAGACCACTGTCATGTCTTGGTAGCCATTGCTTTGATTGTCTTCAGGATCATATGGTAAAGTCATGTTTCATCTCCTTTTACAATTCTTCAGAGAATGCTTCAGGATCTTGATTCCATTTGTTTAAAATCTACATTGAAAGCTCTACTCCTGTCTGCCGCTGATCTGGGCACAGTGGTTTTGACACCCATTGAGTGGAAAGTTTGCTCAACTTGATTTTTTAGTTAAAATTATGTAAACGAAACCAATTGAGATGTCTATGGTGTTAGCTATCTGTAATCGTCAAATTTCTTCAATTAGAGTTTGAACAAGATTAACTTTTTATTTGCAAATTGATATGGATGGTCTGTGACTGGGGACTTCATCTTCTGTATCATCTTGTCCCTTCTTAAAATGAGTTATCTGTTGGGCTCAGC